>NW_028263371.1:5157500-5502000 GCF_051168715.1 Poecilia mexicana | reverse complement strand
CATGTTGAGTCTGTGATCTACATTCAATCTGCACTCTGTGAATTATTGATTGGCCTTTAGCCAGCCGGTGTGTGTGTGTGTGTGTGTGTGCTAATATTCTATTGGTGAACAGCACAGTTGGATTTTCTTTTTTTTTGTTTTTTCCCCTCGCTTCAGATGTGAAGGAGAGTCTGGGATGTTTACATCCCACATGCAAAGTCTAACATCCACATGCATTAAAACACCAACGATGAACACGTTTGTTGTTTTAGTAGCGTGATGTATAAATATTAAAAGCGGGACTTTAATAGTCATCTTGGAGAGTGTATCTTTAATTCCAAACCAGCCGTCTCCTCTTAAGTTTGGAGTATTCTTAGCTTTCACAGATTCGCGTTCTTTGCATTTGGTCAGCGTTTCTTTAGAGCACCTGCAAAACGTCTGCACCCATAAACCAAAAAAAAAAAAAAAAAACATTGTTAATAACAAAAGGCATTGTTTCTCTGGTGATCACCTGTTTCTCTAATTTTATCTCACCTTTTTGATAAATATGCTAAATACATCTGGCATTATATATCTGTGAGGGGTTTGGTTCAATTCTGTTTTATAACGTGGCATTTTTTTTTTTTCACTTTTTCAACTGTTTTGTTAAAATTTGGCTACAGTAACACACGTTACCTGTACGTAGGTCTTAGTCGTGTGCATTTCCATTTGTTGTGTAGTAACAATAGTTCCCCAGCGCGCTCTGTCATTTCGAAACCCTCCATAAGTTCAAAGACGACTGACTGGTGCTCTGCAATCTGATATTGCTAACAACTGGAGTGGTTGTTTCACAGGAAGTAAGGGCTCTACTCATTATGTGCCATTTCTGCCACTTGTCCACATTATAGCTTCTTAACAATGGAAAAAAATTTGAGTTCATTCAAAGATATCCCATGGCTGCTTCCTTATGCGTCTTTCTCTCCCGACCCAATCGGACACGATAATAATAATAATCACACGATAATTGATATCAAACATCAGTTCAGACGAGACGACACGAAATATCGGTTTAATAACTAATGTAGTGGTTTTTTGTCTCATTCCTGTTTTGTTCCTCATCCGCAGCCGGCCCAAGGCAATGCCATTTTAGCAGCTGCTCAGGCCTCCAAGAGCACGATAGAGCATGATAAAATCTCTAAAATATATATGAAAATAACACTGAATAATGCAAACTAAATGTTATTGCACATGAATAAATGATGTATTTCTGTTTTACTTTTATAGTTGTTACACAAATGATAGGTTAATTTCTTACTGCTGTTGGGAAATACAAGATATCCAACATGTTAGCTTGTTTACTGTAAATTCATTGTTTATCAGCTAGTTTTACTTTCAGGTAATTAAAATATTATGGTGCACTTAAAGGGACAGAATGCAACTTTTATAAAAAAATATATGTATATATATATTTTTACATATTTGTTAAATCTCTCACTTTGTTGTGACAGTCTGGTTTGAGATGGATAATCTGTGAAAAGATCGAACTCCTCCATTTCTCCCTGTGCTGCTATTGCTGTGTGAAGAAAAGCACCGCTCCCGACTAAAAACAACCAATCAGAGCCAGGAGGCGGGCCTTAGCGCTGTCAATCAATCTCATGTACTCATAGCTAAATGTGCTTATGGCAGCAAAATAACTTTCCATTACAGAGTAACTGTTTATCCACTGTCATCGGTGGCCATGCTAACTAGTAACTAGCCTTAGCATTCATGACAGGCTGTGCTAGCTGTAGCGTAGCAGAGAGCAAGTTGGAGAGAGGAGGGGATTGACAACTCTTAGACACTTCTCTGGGCTTTGACTGGTTGATTCTAGTTAGCACTGGGAGCACTGGGACAAGGCAGAAGTGTCTGTCTCATGCCAATCTGTCACGACAAAGTGACAGTTAAAATATTTCTTGTGCAGTTAAAATTAGCTTAGGATTAATGAAGCGTCTGGTGTTGACATGCTAGAATGGGAGGAGGGCTCCATATGAAAAAAGTCTTGGGCCGGCCCTGCTTTTCATCCGTTTGTTGTTTACGGCTAGTTTTGCTAGCTGTGCAGAGAAATGCTTTTGCTTGGAATGAAGAATTTCAGTGTGATGCATGTTAATGTTTATCAGAAAATGACTGAGGTTCAGAGCGTACACACTGAGGAAAGAAGGAACATCACTGTTTCTGTAAGTCTGCCACTAGAACTGATTATCAAAGTAGCGCATATGCTGGGAATTATCTCCCTAATGATAATTATTAAAGTAATTATTTTTAATTGAACAGCAAGAGGACTTTATTTGAGGTCTAATAGATGGGAGGAATGCTGAGGTGTGCCTTTGAAAAGTGGGCAGCAAAACTGGAGTACTGAAGAAAAGAAAGAAAGAAAAACTGATTCCCCTCATCTGCTCTTCTTTCTTTCACGTCATCTCTTCCCCGGCCTATCTTTCCTCTTCCTCCTCTTCCTCCTCGTTTGGCTCCGTTTCCCCTCGTCCTCTCCTTTTCTCCACTGCAGTGTGGAGAGCAGATCGGAGGCAAGAGAGGAGGGGAAAGAGAACCGATATGCAGAGAGGGTGGCGAAGAATATGCAGGGAATAAAAAAATGAAAAGCGGAAACTAAAAGGTGTTGTGACAGGCTCCATGTGTGTGTTTTTGATCTGAGCTGGTTGCTTTCTCTTGCAGCCCAGGGCGCCTCTCCCCAGAAACAGAGCCAAGTGCAGGCATCTGTATGTGTTTATCTCTGTGTGTGTGTGTGTGTGTGTGTGTGTGTGTGTGTGTGTGTGTGTGTGTGCGTGTGTGTGTGTGTGTAGGTGTGAATTTGATGCTTGTGTGTGTATGTTTTTGCTTTTTGTGTTAATGCATTTCTGTGAGTGAACTGTGTTCTGGTTTTTGTGCATGAGGGGAAAGAACAAGTGTTCAGCAAAGCTAATTTAAAGCTTATTCTTGCTTTACCATACATTCAAACTCTCAAATATATAAAAGTCTTAATGGAAACATACGGCTACATTTCTTGCTCCAGCTGCTAATGTTTTTCTGATGGAGCAATTTGAAGCGACGGGCTACTGTCAGATTTTTTTTTCTACGTTTTGATATGACTCCTTGATAGCACGGCGTGCCATATGTTGTAAACTGACAGATAAAAGACTATACAAATTTCATAAGAACAGGAAAACAGGTCATTATTTGAAAACAAAAAATGAGCTTGAGTAGGTAGGAAACAGATTAAAAGACAGTACATCAGATTTAAACTTTCATCCAAAGCACCAATTTATTACTGCCAGTTTAGTTTTTTTTTGTACATACAATAAATTATTCTGACATAATTCTTTGAGAAAACAACAATTCTTCTTGATGTGCAGTCAGGCTCTTTCACCAGTCCAACACAGAGTCCGGTCCGGTCCGGCCGTCCAGGACGCTCAAACATCAGCCGGCTGCCAGTCTGTCACTTTGTCGTGTCACTTGGCCGAGTTCTGGGATTGGTTGTGTCGACCGTGGGAGGCAGGGTCTGGGCGCCGGGGGTTACCGCCGCTGTCAATCAGGCGACCCTGAGGCAAAGATGCCGAGGTGAAGGAGTGGATAACAGAGAGGCAGAGTGGCGCGCTGCGGAGAAAGGCAGTAAGGAGATCTGACATGGCTTTAATTAGGCCAAGAGTAGTCAGGGCTCTCAGGTTTGTAGCTTATGAAATGGCTAAAGACTGCAGATATTTGCAGTCTTGTCATTTATTTAATGCTTTACCTGCTGTTCAATGTAACGCCACAATTCAATTATCCTACTTAAAAGTTGCTGTGAAAATGACATATGAAATTTGACTGAGATTTGAACTAAAACTTGAACCTTTTCTGTTGGCTTACACAAATCTTACACAAATCCTCCTTCTCTTTTAGTCACAGTTAATCAGATAAGATACAGCAGAAAACCTTTCCTTCATTACACCAGACAGTCTCAGTTTCTGTGGTAATGAAGCCCCCTGTAGAAAAACACATCAGTTTGTTTTAAACACTGTGAAGAGATAAAAAAAAGGGCAAATAGCTAAGATGGTAAATCCTGACAAAACCACCAAAACGTTTCACCACAGAAAACTCATTGAAACTAGATTAGCTTTTCTTCTTCTCAGCTACCAAGGTGGCTGACACGCTGCGGGTCTCTATTAATCATTAAGCTTTTATCTTTAAGAAACTGAACAAGAGAACATTTCTGTGTATTTGATTGCCAGGTTTTTGGGAATTATCGTTTTGACGCTGAAACGCATTTTATATCTGACAAACCGCCCGCAGGGGTCTCAAACTCCAGTCCTCGAGGGCCACTGTCCTGCAACTTTTAGATGTGCCTCTGATGCGCCACACCTGAATAGAATAATTTGGTCATTAGCAAGGCTCTGGAGAACTGATCTACACAAGGAGTAGGTAATTAAGCCATTTCCTTCCAGTGTTTTGTACCTGTGCCACATCTAAAAACTGCAGGACAGCGGCCCTCGAGGACTGGAGTTTGAGACCCTAGACACTTTTCCCGGTTTATTCCTGAGAAACGTGAAGTCGTTGAGTCTGACAGCTTCCTCTGTCGCTGTAATTTAAATGATATTCTCCATCTGCATGTACACAACCTGTCTGAACGCAATAATTTGGATGTGAAAATGTATTAAAAAAAAACTAATTTTCCAACCATGTCTTCGCTTGAAGCTGACAAAAAAAAAGGAAAAAAAGAGAGAGAGAGGAAAGTTGGAGACATAATTAAAATTACATCCTTTAATCCTCTGGACACACACTCATATACCCACAGTGAGTGAGCTTTTAATTAACTATTTGGTGACAAGGGATCGGTATTGGACTAATTATTTGAACCACACATCTCGCTGCTCGTCTCTTCCGGAGAGACGCGCAGGTACTCCGCAGTTTGAGCTCGCCCCGGTAATTGCTGGGTTTTGTGAGGAGATCAGTTTTGCTCTTAAATCCCCTTGAAGCCAATGTCAAAATCATGTGGGACAGAGAGCTAAAGTTAGGCTGCTTTGCAGCAGCGGACCTGAGCACGGCATTATTTGAATGCAGCGTTAAAGCGGGACAAGGCGGCAGAATAACAGGCTTTTTCCTCCCTGTTAGAGCTAAGCGCCCCGCCTGGCTCTGTGAGCTCAACATGGGGAGTAACAGGAATAACGTCCTGTGTTCAAATACAGATGTAGTTCCAAAAAATAATAGAATAAATGTCCGTGTGCTTTCATATACAATCTACCAATAGAAAAGATCAATTTTTGATCTGGGTTACTTTGTGTTTCCAGCAGCTTTCCACCATAAACTCTGTTTCCATTATTCAACTCTAAACTTTTGTCCCCCATCCCCACCAGAACTTAATTTCCCAGAATCTTAATCTACACTTGCATTGTTTTTTTGTTTTTTTCCTGAGCATTTTTGGTTTCTATAGCTGTGTGTGTAAAGTACTGAGCAGGTTGCTCCTCCAGGCGCTTTCTCAGCAAACTGCAAAAAAACTTGTCAACTTAAAGCAAAATTAAAATAAATTAACAGTATACAGGGTTTTCATCAGAAAACGTGCTAAGTCCCCACCGTGTTTTTGTGTGAAAAAAAAAGTTAAAAGTTACAAAAAGATTGGAGATGCATGAACCCAGTTCAATGTGTCAACTACAAACTTAGCTTAATTTGCCTTTACACTGTTACTGATGTATTAAAAACCCCCAACATGCTTAGCCTGGTGGGTGGGCAAGTAAAGCCTGGTGGCCCGCCAGGCTTATAAAACTCTGGGGAAACCCTGATTATGTGGCTTTACTTTATTTTAAAGTCATTTTAAACTTTATGTAAATATGTGGCAGAAAAAAAAATCATGTTTTAATGTTTCATTAATTTTATATATTTTTTCATTTGTCTATGTTTTGAATGTTTATTGATTTTATCTGTACAGCACTTTGTTTTAAGGTGCTTTATAAATAAAACAGTAGAACATTAGCAGTAATGTTCTATTTTGAAACAGCTTTGTTTCATATTTAAAATTTATATCCATTTCTGCTGCATCCAGTTGTGTTTATTTTTCTTTTAGAACATAAACTATAGACATCCATTTTTTTAACCACTAAATGAAGGAATAAGAGGAGAATACTATTTTAGTTTCTAGTGTTTCTGCTCTGAGTTGTCATTTATTATCTCCACTGCCTGGATTTATCCAATCGGAGCCTCACGTTGGATTTTTCCTGCACAGGTTACCATCGTTCATCTGGAAACCAGATTGTTAACCACAGCTGATGCAGTTAGCAGCTTCTAATTTCTTCAGCAACCATGTTGAAAGGCGTCCTGGGGTCGTAGAAAATATGTTTGAGCTGAATCATTAGGATTCATCAAGCTGAGAAAACGTATAAAGAGATTGCAGAAACGACTGAAATAGGTCTGAGAAACGTCCAACGCATTGGGACATTTCTTGCCGGGAGAAAATCTTGAATGATCGTCATCGGTGATCACTTAAACATTTGTCAAAAATCAAATTGAGGAAAAACACCTGCAGAATCAGAACTGTGTTTAATAGTAAACTTAGGGGGGGGTTTTGTTTTTTTGGTTTTGTTCTCTAGAGAACGCACAACTCCAGCATGTTTTATAACAAGCAAAGGTTAAAAGCTCAAAAGGATAAAGTACCCCTTGGAAATGCTTCTTAAGTGCCCCTTACCTGCACTTTGTTTGGGTTTCGTGTTGTACTTTAAACAGCCAGCTGTCTCCAGGTGGAATAAGCAGACGGGGGTTTTTTTCAGCTCCTGACATGCACATCACCAGAGTCTGATATAGACGAAAAATATTCAGACACCAGACAATTTTTTCCTCACCACTTCCACCCTCTTTCAGGAAAGGTCCAAAATTTCTTTCTTGAAGTTTTGATATTTTCATAATAATTTCATATTACCATAAAATGTTGATATTCATGGTAAGATCAAAATTTCCTGGTGGAAATTTACCCTTTTCTAGGGTAAAATGTTTCCCTTTTTTGGGTAAATTTTACCTCAGGGTGGAAAACTGACCCCTTACTGAAGGTATCTGAAATGGAAACCAACACTGGAACATCAAAATGAGCTTAGAAATGTTTCACCAAACTATACATTCAAACACAAGTTGCATTTCCATATCAGATACGCACAAAACATTATCAATATCCCACTAATGTTAAAAGAACACAATTTCACAATTGTGGTGTTTTTATTAAATAAGAAACACAATTAACTCATACGTATGGAAAGAATAAGTTTGTTAATGTTTGAAGTTGTTAAAAAAAAAACATGATACGTCATGATCCACCAACTATTTCCTGTCTTCTTCTTCGTGGTTTGCGTCGGTGGAAACATCCGGCGGTTGATCACATGACTCGTTTGATGCAAAAAAAAAAAAAAAAAAAGTGTTTCCATTGCAGTTTTGCTAAATAAACCAATTTGGATACAGATTTTTATTTTTTTAAATCAGCTCATCCAAGCGGCAAAACTTTTTATCAAAAGAACGAAAGCTTTTTCGAAATTTCTGTTGAGCAAATTTATTTTCAGAATGTCGGATTACACTGGAAACGCAGCCACTGTGTGAACATCATTAATCGTCCTTTCCGAATATTTTCCAACAAGTTCTAGTTTCCTTGGTAGAAACAAAGTAAATGGCACGAGGACATTCGAACGTTGAAACAAATTTAATTTCGGTCTAATAAATATCAAATATGTGTTTTATCAGCCTTTGTGTTTAAGTGTGTGTGTTTTTTCCTCCATGTCTGACTGTGAATATAGATAAATTTGTCCGTGTAGGTGGATGCAAGCAAGCGTTTGCGTGCTCATGTTAATCTTTGTGTGTGTGTGCGTGTGTGTGTGTTAACTGTAAGGTGGATGCAGTCCGACTCTAAATCACACATCTTGAGTGACTTAATGGGTTGATGAGTCACTAGAAAACGAGCTCGGCCACTTTTTGTCTTTCAGTACAAACCCCTCCTGCCCATCCAGCCGACACATTTCACTCCCAGGTTTGTTTTTTGTTGTTGTTTGCTACCATTCTTCCATCCTCACAATGCTTAACAACATATACTGTACACTTGTGCATACAACTCAGTGTGCACCTGCTTCAGCCTATATCGGTGTGTGTGTGTGTGTGTGTGTGTGTGTGTTTACTAAGTAATGGCATAGTGCTCTACTCTGCAGAAATGATTCGGTGACTAATGTAGTAGCTGCTGATGTCATACGTTTGCCTCTCCTCGACGCTGTACTCTCTCATTTCCTGGACATTCATCATTTATCAGCCATTTACGTTCAACGCGCGCGAGCGGCGGTGGCGGCGCACACAGGGGCGTGTGCCCGCTCTCTATGCGGCAGCTCGAAGTTGCAGGCGGCACAACGCACAGGATATAGGCTATTGATATAACGTGGCAGGTTGCTTTTATTTAGAGAACTGTGAGTAATGAGGAGAAACGGAAGACGGGAAGCTGGGAGGGGTGGAGGAGAGAGACAGGAGAGGGAAGAAGCAGGATAGATGTGTGTTTTAGGCCACTCAGGAACTTGACTCAGAAGTTGTGGAATGGAATTTAGAAAAAGCAGCGTGTGTGTCCTAGTTCTCATCTAGATTGTTGGGAGAAATTGGACACATTTAGAGCGGCAGACAAACACACTTTAATGTGATTAAAGTCCTAATTCATACATACAGACCAGGGTTTCTCCCAGTGTATTATAAGCCTGGCGGTCCACCAGGCTTTACTTGTGCCCCCACCAGGCTTAGCTTGTTTATTTAAGTTTTTTTTAAATGTTTCCTTATAGTTGCTGTTCTGATATTAATCTTCCAATAACACATAATTATCAAGTGGTATTTTCAAATTTCCTGTCAACTTTAAAAAAACATTTAACTCAAAAACACGACGGGCCGCCAGATGAATCACTGCCCTAGCGCCCCAACTACCACTTTCCCAGAAAGGGGAAACCTTGCAAAGCTGGGCGATAAATTGGTTTTATTGATAAATCGAGATATATTTTTGGCAAATTCTGTCCCAAAAATAATTTATTAAATAACAAAAATTTTTTTTTTTCTTTTCCAGTAACACATTCCTTATGTTTCCACAGTTCAGAGTGACGTTAGTCCACCCAAGAACCTCCACCTTGTCTCACAAGCCCATTTTACCTCGGTGCTTGTACGTAGCAACAAACAGAGCAAGACAAGACCACTACGAAGCTTTTGAACATTTCGTCGACAACCTCGTCGATCAGGAATTTTTTTTTTTTCCGCCTGAAATTCTGCTGGAGTTTGAATAAGTGACTTTATTCTAACCGGACACCAACCAGTGGGAGAACTGTCTCTGCCTACGCGGTCGATCCGTTTCGTCTTCGCGGCGCTTCGTCACCAGTTGGCCTGCAGGGCGAAAACATTCTGCCTCTGAAATATTCACGATGCCATTTAAAGCAAACCACTTGGTATTTTCATGCTGGAACCAACAGTTTAGCTGGTGGCTCAGTGATGCTCAAGGCTCTTGCTCTTTTTTGTCACACACACACACACACACACACACACACGCACACACACACACACACAGCGCAGCATATGCACACATACTGCGGCTGCTTCAGCAGAACTAAAATGGAGATGGTACATGTAGTCCTGCGTGTGTGTGTGTTTGTGTGTGTGTGTGCGTGTGTGTGTGCCTCTCCTTGTCTGCTGACAGTAACCTACTTTTATGGAGCCCGCTCACTCAGAATGATAAAAATACTGCAACTCTCTTCTTCTTCTTCTCCTTTTCCTCCTCACTACCTCTTCCACTCCACTTCCAGACTCTTTTTCCCCTCTTTCTGCCATTTCTTATCTTTTCCTTCTGCCTTAATTTGATTTCTCTAACCTTTTTCTCTTTGTTGTTCTGTTCATCTTTTCATCAGTCTCTCTTCATTGCTCCTTCATCATTCACCTGTTTTGCTTCCCTCCTGCTCCTCCTCTCTTTGCTTTACGTTCTCCTCTTGCGCCCCCTTTTCCCTCTCGTTTTGTCGTCTCCCTTCCTCTCGTCCTGGTGAGGAGGTGCTGATGCTGCAGCCATCTGCCGAGCCGAGTTAAGGATGCATGATGGCAGGAGGGGAAGGAAGGAAAGGGAGAAGCAGAAACGAACCAGAACCACAGCTCCAGATTGATAGAGAGGAGGAGGAGAGAGGCCTTTTGCTCAGAGGCGATAGGCTGGGATAAAGACGGAGGCAGAATCGAGGAGCAATGCGCAGATTGGTGATTCTCAGAGATGCTAGAGATGTTTTTATTTCAGTAGAGGTGCGGTAGCTAGGCTTAAATTGTGAGTTGCTTTGAATTTGATGTCCGTCAAAGCCGTCTTTTGACAGATTGATTTTCTGCTCATTTCGGCTGATGATAGGATGAAGTGAATTTTACATTTTGCAGTGCTTAACTTCTTAAAACTGATGAATGAAGCAAAAAAATAAAAATAAAATAAAATAAAACATGATCCAAGATAAATTTCACAAAGAAAAAAATGTTGCCCAGTAATATTTGATTTATGGAAGATTGTATTTATATTTGTTAATTGATATGGTCAGAAGGGAGTTTTATATCTGACCTGCAAAATAAGTTGCTCAATGAAAATTAATAGGAAAGTGGTCGTTGTTCACACGTATCGGATCACAAAGTTCTTTCTGATCTTCTTTCTGTTGCTCTGTTTTTTCTTTTTAATCACGGGGATTTGATGTGAGTTGGTTTTTGAGATTTCTTTTCTTTTCTTATTCTTTGGAACTGATATGAATAAATAAGTTAAATGTCAAAGGTTTTTCTTTTTTCCTTTCTCTTTGTTTCTTTTTCTTTAATCTGTTCTTTTTCTTTCTGTCTTTCATTCTTTCTCTCTTTTCTTACAATTAAAATTTCAATAAAACAAAGAGCAAATGGAAAACATGAATAAAATCAAATTCAGTTCAACTTAAATTGGAACAATCTCCAGTTCAGCTTTTAATCAAACAAATTAAGTTAGAATTCATATTGTGAATTGTGAGCCTGAGCAAAATAAACAGCTTCACCATTTAAAATCTAGTCTAGCTAAGAAAACGCATTTTGGGTTTTGTAAAACTCAAGCTGCGTCTCAGGGTACAATTATAATATTATTTGGGTTTAATCTGACTTTTGTTTGAATTGGTGAGAATCAACTGAGCTCAGACTCCTTTTAAAACAGTGAAGTAGCCTTTTAGTTTTCTGCTGATTTGGAAATTTGAGTCATATAGCAACATTAGCGTCGTTAGCTAGCTAGCTGAGTTGCATGCCTGTCTTCTCCCATTTTAGCTAAATAATGTCAACATAACCAACCTCATTTTCTGAACATGACAAAAGAAGCAAGACGTAAAATTCTCTTCTTAATGCCGTCCCCTGACGTAAAAATGCCCCGGGTGGAGAGCCGTTCCTTTCACATTAAAAGCTTTCGCTGCAGCAGTCGGTAAGTGAAAGGAGGAGCCAAATTAAGACGAGACGAGCATTTACTCCATTAAGGATCAAATCCCAGAGCGCCTCACGTGCTCCGATTATGTTCTGAATGAATAAATCAGATGTGTTCAGATCCCGTCGCATCCTCAGCTGTTGGTCTTTCCTTGAGTTGCATCAGGGGTGACGCTGCAAGCGTGCCTGCATTTCACCTCGTTTGTTTTTGTGAGCGAGGTCTGTGCGAATAATTTGTGTTAATACTGACGTGCATGGATGTTGTTCTTGCATTCGGTGTGGAGATGGTGAATGCGGTAGATTGGCTGGATTGGTTTGGGTTTGGCTATGCTATCTAAAAGAGCAAATCTGTGTCTCTCATAACCGTCTGGCACAGTTTATTTACAGCAGGTGTCCTGTTAAAGAAAAAAAACACAACTTAAAAGGCATCGGTAAAGCAAAAGGAGCTGAGATCAGTAGAAAATACCATTTTTTTTACAAAAGAATCTCAGTTTGAAGTCTAAATATAGCAGTTCATTGTGTCGAAGTATGGAGAGGGGATAAAGTACCTGAATTAGAACAAAGCAGCAAGGAAAATCTGGAGTGATTATTAGTGTTGAGAGAGAAAGAGAGAGACAGGAAAACGGAAAAGGAAACTAGAGGCGCGGCTTGAAAGAAAAAGTGGAGGAACAGATCAAACATGAAGCTTGTAGATAAAACTGCATTTTGCAGCAGAAGCTGCAGTATATGGGATAAAAATAAAACCTTCAAGTAAAGCAGAAAAAAAAATGAAACGGCACGAGGTGAACAGAAGCACTGAAATAGACTTTGTAGAGTCTTGCCAGCTGATCATTGTTGGCTACTGCATGGGCTCTTGCGATTTTTAAGTATTTTGTTGATTTTAGTAATTATATCTGTGACTTTCTCAGCTAAATCGTATATTGCAGAATACTCTGAAACTCCTAAACATGGATTCCCTTCAGGTCACGGGGATTTCTCTTAAGTAGCCACTTTGAATGTCTAATTTTCTATGAAAGGCTCGACGTCGTCTCCAGCAGGGGCGGTTCTTACATATGTGCTGCCCTGGGCGAGGCCCCCTCTGCTCCCTGGAATGAGACGGGGAAAATTAGTGTGCTTGTTTTGTTTTTATTAAGGATATTTCCTACAGGCTTCTCAAACTGAAACAGAATATCGATCCAAAGCATTTCAGGATATCAACATAAAAATGTGTAACATAAACAGAAAAACTTTTAAAATACTGTCAACGCGATCCTTTTGTGATTAGGATGCTACATATATTAGTATTTGTGGACTTACACTTTGATATATTTTGCTGCTCTACTTTTTACTGACTTGTTATGGCATCAAATAGCTAAATAATTTAGAGCTTCAGCTTCAGCTTCCTCATTCATACATTCATTAACTTGGTTATTTTATTTTTTAATGTAGAGGGGGGAGGAGAAAAAAAGTGTATGACAGACTATGCAGCATATGTTGTTTTCCATATTTTGCTACATGGTAGCATTATTTGCTAGATGTAGATGGTAGGAGAGAAATCATAACATATCCATATTCCTTTCTGTAAAAAAGAAAATGTTTTTAAATATAAACTGTAGCGATACAGCTTTTTGACTTCGACACCAATATTGCAGTTTTGAGAACTGACTTGACTTATTTTGCAGTGTGGAGTGCTAGAAAACGCTTGATAAAGTGATTTTACTCAAACAGAGAACAACAATCAACAACAGCCAGCATGAGAACAACTCAACCATTTATTATTAACCATTGGGTCTGTGTGTGGGGTATAAATTCTGGCACGGACTACATGCTGGAATGGACTGCTTCTATCTGTGTGGTTATATCTGAAATTTTAGATGCAAGCCGATAAAATATCAGGCCAGTTCCCAATATCAATATCGGATCTGGACACCACTAGTTTAAATCTACAAAGGCATTTTTCTTTCATTTATACACTGAATTTTTAGTCTGGAAACAGCTCCAATGATCTTTAGAAATACGTATGAGTCAGCAAATTCTCACCGAGGGAGAATTTTTAAGAAAATTTGACCGTGTTTGAACACCGTCTCCTTCTGCTTTCCTAGTCACGGACGTTTGTGACGGAGATCAGAAGAAGAAGGAAAAAAAAGGAGAAGGAGAGAGGGTGAGAGAGTGCTTGCATCACTCCCATAACGGATCTGACTCTTGCTGAGTCGAGTGCTACACAGTTTCATTTATTTGATAAAGCTTCATTTGGTGTGATTTAAAATCTCCCCTTCATCAGGCTCCCCTAAAGCACAGCCTCAGCGCCACGCCAAAATGCCTCATCAGCTGAAAACATACACACAAACACACACGGGTGAGCGCGCACACACACACACACACGCACACACACACACCTTGCTTATGCACAAGCAAACTGATGCATGAGGACATTTTTCACAGGAACACTTAGGTGGAGGAATTTAAATCGCTGTAGGTGGCTTTGTGGTGGGTTTTTGTACGGGTGTGGACAGAGGAGGAATTTTAAACAGGCAAATAGTTGATGGTGTCCATGAATAGATTTAGAACAGACACTTTTTATAACTGCTGGACGACAGGAGCTTCAGTATGTAAATACATAATTGTGGCATTCCTGTCAAAGGCAACAAGTGTTCAGACAAACTAATCTACAGTGAAAACAACGCACACAAAAAAATCCATCTTTGGACAGGGAACGTTCCGTTTTCCCTCTCTCAACCTCAAAATAAACTAGGAAAAGTTGCTTCCTGACCATCATATTACTGAATGTGACCAGGCCTGGGGTGATGTTGACACTTGACAGTCAGAAACTTTTGCAGTCACAGATGTAACCTCGGGAAGAACACAGCGTGCGGAAAAGCAGGAAGAACTTGTAAAAGGGGGAGTTGGGAAAAAAAATGGTGTTGTTGCTGTTCTAAAACCAGAGCAAAAATAACAAGTTTATGTCCTAAAGGAAGCGATGTGATGAAGTGAAAATGTTCTGACGCTAACAATAGAGCAGTCGGTGCAAAGACAAACGGGAACAACCAGGCCGTTTCTCTGCAGTTCGACTGTATTTAAAAAAAAAGAAAGAAAGAAAAGGTTTTACGTGGGTTTAGCCCTGTCACGAAACTAAATTTTGCTGAACGATAAATAGTCCTTAAAGTTATTGCTATAAATGACAATATTGTTGTTTTGAGGCAATTTTCCAGTAACATAACAACAAAAGAACACTCTGCCAAAAATCAGTGAACTTTAAATTCTAATGAGGATTTAACACTGGGACCAGAAGACATTTTAAATATCCAAAATAAACAAAACAACAGAAGCAACAAATAAAATGAATTATGAAAGCTTTATAAAGAAATTGACCTTAAAAAATGGCTGGTTGAGACCAATGCACTGGATTGAAGACCAGCTTTGATAGAAAAAGAGAAAAACAGTAAATCATGCAAATGGAAACAACTGAGCTCGTTTTATTTTATTATGTGGTTGATTGATTTATTGTTTATTGTGACTGGCCTATGTGGGTCTAAGTTAAATGGATGTTGTGGCGATACAACGTAATATTTTTTTGAGTTGAGTAAAAATAAGATAAAAGTCAGAAAAAGAAGTTTTGATGGATAAGTGGGGATAATCTTTTATTTTTTTTTTTACATTTTATGCTAGGTACAAAACCCCCACGTCTTATCAAAGGGCGCATTATTAATATATATATTTTTTTACTTCTTTACAATAAAAATTAGAAATCGATCAAAATTTACAAATCAACCCTGGAAGAAGTCCGGGAATGCTTGGTGAATGTCTGAAAATTATTCAAATTTTATTTAAAAAAATATATTTTTACCTAAATAAAGGACTGTTAAAGCTCAACATTGAACAGGAAGTCCAGCTGTGTCTGTACTCTGTCCATCTCCACCTTTATTTCATACCTATTTTAGTACTAATAGAGCTGCAGCGCTGTAATCATGGGGGCGCTGTGACGTAGTACAGCTCACTTACAATCTGCGACGAAACCGAAAAAGAAGAAGACTAAAACAAAAATGGTGGAACGTTTTGTCTTTTTCTTTCTTTCTTTCATGATTTCATGCATTTCTGTTTGAATATTTATTCTTGGCCAAACTCTTTCTGTTATATATGTATATAGTGTGTTGTTTGCTGCTTGTAGTAGCGAGATAAAAGAATTGGAGGAGAAAAGAGAGATAAATAGAGAGAGAGGTGAGTGTATTTGGCAGAGCAGGGCCTGTTTTGGCCATTAGAGAGCTATTTTAATTAACAAGAGAGGAACTCACACACACACATCTTTTTTGCAGTCCTCACCAGTAATACACGTGCCAAAAATGTCTGTTTTTTAATTGCTTCAGATTCAGGTTCTCTTTTCCTGTCTCGCTTGTTAAAAAAGAAAAAATACAAAAAAAGAGAGAGAAAGATTGCAATGTTTCAACACACAAAGCACAGAAAGCAGAAAAGGGGGCAAAGAAAGAAGAAAAAACTGTTGTTTTCATTTGTTTTTTCATATAAAAACACAAGGAGGAAAATGCTGGAAATGGTGAAACAGCTTTAAAAAAAAAGAAGAAAACGAGCTTTTTCGAAGACACTGCAGGAATGTGAAGAAATAAGGAGAAAGGAGAGATGCGTCCAGTCACACAGGAACTGCTACCTCTGGCTTTCAGCAGGTTGTTAGGCCAGCAGAGTGTGTGTCTGCTGAATAATAAATGTTGTGGCAGACATGTCCTCTCACAAAGACATCCTCACAGGCACTCACAGAAGTGGCTTGCAGAAAGGCTTTAAGAACCAAAATCAGGTTAATATGTCTTTTCAATCTAAATCAGAAACTGATTTGATGAATTCCAATAAAATGTAAAAATCTGAACATATGTGCAGCAAAAATCTAATAAAGTCACTCTGCCTTTTCCCAAATCGTCTGTCAGGACGACAAATCTATCAGAAAATAAGGGGGGAAACGCATTCAGCGCCAAATAAAACTAAATACACAACAATGCAGAGACGCTTTTATTTTTTAATCCTCCGTTCTGGCCAAAGATCTGCTAATCCCCAAAAGCACTTTGGGTGTTATTAATTCCCTAAAAAGGAAGTTTTTGCCCTAGAAAAAGAGCTATAAACTGGCTCGGAGTGACGCTGCATAACTTCCTCCTCATTCAGTGAACGAACATGTATAAATATTAATCTGCCCACTTCTCAGCCCGAGTCCATCCTCAAAGTTAATTTGGACAACAATTAAGGTTTTTCAGAGCTATTCCGCTGGTAAACTTGAGTCAGTTTCTCACGTTTATTTTTTCTTTTAATAGCAGAAATGAACTAGTTTTTCTCTCCACAGCAGGAGTTTGTCTGTGTTTATTTTCAGAAAGAAGTAGCTTGGTATCTGATGATTTAACACAGTGTTAAGCAACTGGCATCTCATACCACTGATTATGTTCATAGGCAGTGATAAAATAATTAGTTAAGCTCTCCATTTCAAACAGGACTTCTAATTACCAGATGGTGCATTAATAGAGCCAATATATTTATAAATGTAGCTCTGAAGTGGAGATGGGCTGTTATTTTGTGGAAGGCTTTTTGCTGATTCAGGTTTCTCTGAATAAGAAGATATATATATATATATATATATATATATATATATATATATATATATATATAAAAGCATTGAGAATATTTTTTTCTGAACTTCCTGCAGTGAGCCGTCATTAATTATTTACACCGGGAGCAGAGGCGATGCACAAGGGTGTGTTAGAGATCAGTTGCTTTAAAACGGGATATTTTTTAAAAAAAACGAGGACAAAATCCTTCTGGTGTTTACATTTTTAACCGTCTTTAGCATATGATGTCAACCGCGTTTTTCACTGTTCCTCATTCAGTCTTCCTGCCTGCTGGAAGTCTTGCTCTCTCTCGCTTTCTCACAGCCTGAACTACGTGTGCAGCGTGTCTTTGTAGATGCAGTTCTCTTTTAAACAGCTTCTTAAATGCCTGGGTTTCTTCCGATTGCGGCACTGAATGCAGCTAACTTTGATGTTGATCTGGTGGCCGTTAAGATGTTGCATTAAGTGCTCGGAAAATGTTTTTTAGTTTTTGAAGAGATGGTCACGCTAAGACCTCTGACCCAGAAAATACCGTCCATATTGGCTCCTGTGCTAAACCAGAACCGGCTCCAGTCTGTCTGTTGTACTCTGACATAAATGTTTGTAAAGAATGGCAGATCTCATTATTTCCAGGACTGGTGTGATTTATTTTCCAGGCACAAAGTGCCATTTTATATTACAATCAAATAACTGTGTTACCTTCAGTTGATGAAAAATGATCTATGTAAAAGAAATGTATCTTTGCATCGTAGCCGTGTCTGATTCCTGGAAATTGGCCTCTGTCTCTTTAAGAAGCTCCTACTGTTTCTGACAATCCCCCTTCTGCACGTCATCACAACAATGCTTCTCCATGATGCCGTTTACAAGCGTTCTGAGTATCGTAGTGTGTATAATATGAAAAATAATTCTTAATCTAAGCTAGCGTCTTACCTATGTTGATGCTTTATGTTTTTTATTTTTTACTGGATTAGGCATATTGAAAGAGAGACTAAAGTTTTAAGCTTACAGTAACTTAATAATCAGGTCGTTTCTCTGGTCAAACTGAGATTTGGTGCGGAGAGAGTCGCAGATTATTGGTTCTAGAGCCAAGAGTGGCAGCGACTGGCGCTTAGCAAGTAGAGAAGGTTTGTTTGGCAGGTTTCACTTAAACACCCCATCCTCCTCAGGGATCCGGGTTGCTAACTCCCAGTGACTAAAAAAAATAAATAAATAAAGACACGAGTGCCTTTACACAAGAGCCGGCATATGGCCTTGTGCTAAACTCATTTTCAGTCAGACGCAAACAGAGCTGCCTGGATATTAGCTGCTCTGTGCCGAGGGAGGAGCGGTCTCCACCCGGGAGAGGAGATGATCACGTCTCAGGCCCACAATTGAATAACTAATTTTAGAATAAAAGTCTGTTGTTTCTTTTTAGTATACCACAATAATCTGATTTAAATCAACAAAGCGAAGCGTCATGTTGCCATGTAACGGCTGATAACATTGTTTATGTAAATCCAGTATTTCTATTGCATTTTTAGTCTGCGTTATACCACATTGTAAGAGAAATAACAGCAGTTAGAGCAAAGCAGGTGAAAAGTTAGCTGTTGCTTTGAATGTTGTTACTGGAGATTAACAGACCACCGCAATGCAGTGCACAGGTGAAGTTAAAATTGAAAAGTGTTTGCGTATTTCAGCCCCACTGGGCGCAATTTAAACTCCCAGCTGTTCCTCGAAGGCCTCTGAGGTTTCTTAGAGAACATTAGAGAACAAACAGTATCATGAAGATCAAGAAACAAACAGCTGAAGTTCAAAGGTGGATGGGGGTACTCTGTAAAATTGACTTTTTGGAGTTTTATATCATCTTATAAGTATTATTTTTGTCATTATGTTATTTTCTCACCAAAAATATGCCTGATTGCCCCGATTCCTTTTTGCATGTCTGAGAAATCTTTGAATCTCCCGTGGCAACCTGCCTAAATGTTTTCTCTCGCAAAGCCTCGCCTTTTCCCCAAAGCTGAGCTTCCACCTCACAGAGCACCTCTCCCCACACTCAGTTCCTACAGACTAGCGGCAGCAGCAATTGGCAAACACCTGGTGGACCTGTGTGGCTGCCGAGCTCATCATACAAACCACTTCTCAGTCTTAAGAGCGGCAGAACGCAAGATGATGTAGAGGCGTTGTTGGGAAGAAATGCGGAAGGCGGAGCGCCGGGAAAGAGTAGGAGCTTCTTGAAGAGACAGTGGCTAATTTCACTGTTAAGTCAAGTTTCTCTTAACTTATGTTTGATACATACAATATTTTTATAACAGCTGAAGGTAACAAAGTTATTTGATTGTGCTATAAAATAGCTGTATGTGTGTGGAGAGTACACAATATATCCCCCTTAAAGAAGGGCTAAGTAATAAATCAGTATCCCAACATATAGTTGTCATCTTGCAGTGCTCTGTTTCAAAGATCTCCTGAAGGTACGCGACACTCACCCTGGTGAAACATGGTGGTGGCAGCTTCCTGTTGTGTGAATACTTTACTTTAGCAGGGACAGAAAAGCTTCCCTTCATATACAGTCGAAGGGAAGATGGATGTAGGTGAGGCACCAAAAGACGGAAGTTCACCTTTCAGTAGGACAGATGCATTAAACATCTGCTTAGTGTCTGGTTTAGCTTAAAGTTTGTTCATGAGCTAGAACGGTGCAGTCAAAGTCCAGATCTAAATCTGGATGAAAAGTCTATCACAAGATTTGAAAATGAATGTGATGGAGCTCGAGTTAACGGGAAAATCTACAGACATGCGAACTGGTAGAGAAGTACTTCGAGAGACGACCGGTAGTTCTAGAGGATATTGACTCGGTGTGCTGAATACAAATGTTATCCACATTTTTTGGATTTTATATGTAAAAAAAAAAAAGAAGAAAAATTAAAGAAATGTTTTTTCCACCTCACCATAATTTTCTGTTGGTCTATCGCCGACGTTAGGTTGAAGTTTGTGGCGTAAATACTTGCAGGTTACTATAGATTCCCAAAATACTTCAACTTGAATCTTGGAGTAATTTGAGATGGTATTTCTGTGCATGTGGGCGTATTTTAGCTTTCTGCGCCATGTTTCCCACACACACACATGCACATGCACGCACACAGGTGTGTGCTTTTCTTTTGCCAGCCAGCATGTGCCATACATTTCAGCCTTGTCTTGTTAGTGCACACTCCCCTGCCCAACCTGTCTCATCCTCTCATGTCAACCAGGCTCTTATTCCTCGCTCGCCTGCTAGAACACACACACACACACATACACAAACTCCCGCTCAGGCCGTCCTCTGGCCGTAGTGTCTGTGTCAGCGTTGCATCTGGCAAACGCGACAATAGACACGTACTCCTGCCGCGCATAGGCAGACAAACATGCAAGGAGACAGACACACACGTCCGGACTAACAGGATAATTACTGGACAATTAGGCACATGCTTGATCTGTCTAGATGTATCCAGTCATCTTAGGCCCTCCAGCAGCCATTATTCAGGCTTGGACACACACTCGGAACACACAAACACACGTATTCAGCGCAACACGCTGGGAACACACTTTAGTCGACGGAGCGCCATGAAAAGCCGGTCCGACCTCTCTGAGTCCATGTGTGCGTTTGAGGGTTCAGGTCTCGGTCACAAACTAATTGACCGTTTTCAGAAGATTTAATTTCTTCAAAGCTGGTGAAACAAAATGTATAGTGGTGTCAAAGACTTCTAGCAGTACATAAAACACCCTGCATCGTGGTCATGCCAGTGAAAAATGTATGTTTTTATGGTGTGAGATGTTATCAAAACCTTCTCGCTGATTTGTTGGTTTATTAGTTTGAAAGCTTTTCAGTTTGGTCAACTTTGTGTCACAACCTCTCCTGTTATTAAGACAATCTAATTGTGCCAAATACCTCAGGTATCGGATTGGTTTGGACAAAAATATTAAACCGTTTTGATAAAAATGGGTAGATTGAAGTTGAACCATTGGTCCTTGGGTGCAATCCAGTGGATCACAGATTCAGGTTTGGGATCATGTGTCCCTCTAGACGAGGCCACAAGTCAGATTCAGAACTCAGTGGAGATAATATCGTAGGTCCTTTCACACATCAACACACTCAAGCAGGAGATTCCTTGTTGGTACGAGTGAAGGTACAGAAAGAGATGAAGGGGTGGATGGACACAAATTACTCACTCTCATACAATGACAGTAGCAAAAAAAAAAAAAAAACAACAACAAAAAACTACAAAATATGTCTAGAACATCCAGGTCCTCTGCAAATGTCATCCAGGTGAAAACTGCAACTATTTGGTGATTATTAAACTTAGAGAATACACAAGAGAGAGCAGGCATCGATGTATGTGACGTAATTAATTTGTGATGTGAGTGTGTACAAGCATGATTGACAGTGCTAAGATCCTCCTCCTGGCTCTGATTGGTCATTTCTGACCAGTAGTGGTGTGTTTCTGCAAATTATAATCAGCCTGCTAATCCAGAATATTCCATGAATGAGAGTGGGTGGGAACTCCTGCCAGCCTTCCTGTTGCCTGCTGAAAGTCTTGTTCTCCCACAGCCAGAATGAACTGCAGATATCTCGGTTCTCCCTCTGACTTCATTATTAAACAACTCGCTGATATTTAAAACAGCTGACTTAGTGGGTTCTTCACTTTGAAACCATTTCCACGCCAAAGACTGTTTTTTTTTTTTGTTTTGTTTTTTTGCAGTTCTCGGTTAGATACGGTGTGTTCACAGACATTATGAAACTTTTAGATTTTCTGGGAATCCCTCCGATGTCAAAATGTGTCTAATGATGAGAATATGTATGAAAGTGTGTCTCTGCATGGTGAAATGACCCTTGACTCCAGCTGTACTCCGTTTGAATGGATGATCCTCACCACCATCATAGCAAACTGCATTGTCCTGGCTCTGGAACAGCACCTTCCTGACGGCGACAAGACGCCTTTGTCCGAAAGACTGGTAAAACAACAATGACACACGCTTGTGACACACACACGCACACACGCCTTGTGCACACACTTAAAGTGTGCAGTGATGGGATTATACTCAAAGCTCTGCAAACACACGAACACACAGAATAGATGCAGGTATATTCAAAAGGTTGCCAGAGCAGAAAAACGCATGAGAAAGCATTGACAAACAATGACGATTATATATGAATTAAATGGGAAATATTGCTACTGCAAATGTTTTACAGAAGATCTGAAGTTAGTTTTTGCTTGCTTTGTCGACGTATTGCAGCTTATGTATAAAAATGTTAAAACATAAAATGTTTTCTTTTATTGAGATGCAGCTATTTAACGTTCAAAGGCTATCATTTTTCCCTACTTGGTCCTAATCAAAAGTAGGCCCGTTACGATCAAATGTACCGGACAATAAATTATCCCAACAGTTATTGCAATAAACGATAATATTGTTGTTTTGAGTTCATTTTTAATGCAAGTTTTCTCTCTCTGAAAGACCAATAAACTTTAATTTTGTACAGAACACTTCACACTGCATTTGTCATATCCAAAATAAAACGCCACAACCAGAAACGATAGGAAAAAAATGGAATAAAACAACCACAGCAGTGAATAAAATGGATTACAAAAACCAATATTAATCAGAATGGAAATGATCAAGCTCATTTAATAAAACCAATCTATATGTCCGAACAAAATCAAACAGCTCTCGTCTTCCTCACCTTTACATCCACACTGCATACATTATTTCATCCTCCTTTCCCTTCATCCTCCCATCATCCTCTCCTGCAGGAAGAGACGGAGCCCTACTTCATAGCCATCTTCTGTTTCGAGTCTGGAATCAAGATCCTGGCTTTGGGATTTGCGTTACATAAGGGCTCCTATCTGAGGAACGGCTGGAACGTCATGGACTTCGTGGTCGTCCTCACTGGGTGAGTCTGGAGCAAAACCTCTGAAGTTTTACTTTGCATGAATTGTTCAGTGATTATTTAAATATTTTTTTTTTTTGCTTAGCCTTTTTGTAAGATTTCATGTTTGCTGTTGTTTCTTTATTGCTCATAAGGTTCATAAATTCTCTCTCCTTTTGGAAAATGAAATGCTTCTTTATGTTTTATATCTCCCAAATTAGTTTTTTTTTTTTTTTTAAGGTTTTGAGCATTAAACTGTTATTTCTATTAACGTTAAACCTTATTGCACCCATAAGTATGTATGTATACAAAAACACGCAGTGGTACTTTCAGTACATACACAAAAATAAAAAAAGAGAAAAGCAGGCAAACACAAACACGTGTAATGAATTGACTTATAGAATATTTTCATGTAACATATGAAGTATTCTTGACGTTACAGTTTGGGTTGGTGTGTGTGTGAACCTCCTGTAGGAACGAACTTTCTCCTTCCTCTGGTATCACCAGACTAATGCAGCCACAGCAGAGGTCTTGTTTGACAAGGTGTGTGTGTGATCGGGGCCACTCCCCCCTCAGTTGCTGTCTTCCTTTTAATGAGGACACAAACTCTCACACACACACACACACCCACACACACATTCATGGAGAGGCTGGATCAGAGCCTCCCTGCAGGGAGCAGCAACCAGGGCAAAGTGAAATGTCACTTTTTCCAAGTAAAGGAGGGGAGCAGGTTTGTTGTTATGGCGATGGCAGACAGACGGGAAGCAAAATTCCCTCCATTTCTCTTTTTCCTCTTCCTTCTTTCCTTCCTTTTTGGATGTTCACTTTTAAATCCTGACCGTCAAGACGTTCATAAAAATCCCCAAGCGATGACTTCTTTCGCATCTTTTATCCATCGCAAGGCTAAAAGATGATAATATACTAATAATATAATATACAGCCAGTGGTTTTACATCGAGTCTCAGAACAGCTAAGTCAAAGTCCATACCTAGTTCCAATTGGCAAGAAGAAGAATAGTCCAAACTTCAGCCGGTAGACGTTGAGCCAGATTTCCATCTGCAATTGGAACAGAAGTTGGTTCTCCAAAGTATTGACAGAGGCGTTTCATACTTTCCTGTTTCGTGTTCCGAAAATCCCACTGCGTTCCTTCCACTTGCTTCCTTTTGTTATCGTAGTTTGTGTTTGTGACGTGAAAAAAAAGGGTGGAAAAGTTCAAGAGGTGCGAGCGTTTTCTGCAAGACGCTGCAAGAGTCGATGGACAGTTTGGTGCGAGCCCCTTTTTATGAGCGCAGCTTCACATTTACTAAAACTCAGCTCTTTTTCTGACAGGATGGATGGATGGATGGATGGATGGATGGATGGATGGATGGATGGATGGATGGATGGATGGATGGATGGATGGATGGATGGATGGATGGATGGATGGATGGATGGATGGATGGATGGATGGATGGATGGATGGATGGATGGAGTTTATATTGCACGATATGGGGAGAGAGAGAGGCAGTGGAAGCCCTCTGGGACTGAACGAAGCCCCTTGCCAGAGTAGCAGTAGAGTACTACTGCAGCTAGATAACAGAGGGAAGAAAAAACAAGGAGGAGGTAGAGGAAGGAATCATGTGACAGCGTCTCTCCGTTCCCCTGGGCTCTGCATAACAGGACAGAAAGAGAGAGAGAGGAAATACAAGATTTTCTGTATTTGCTCTATTTTTCCCCTTATAGACAGTGTGAAGAGGACATGGAGCAGTTCAAAGCTGGAGACTGCAGGAAGGACGAGAGTGATGGCTGTGGGGATGGAGAGAGTGAGAGTGATGTATGGAGGAAAAGAGAGAGAGAGGGAGCTTTGGAAGAGGGATGGGAGGAGGGAAAGCAAAGATGGAGATGGAACAAAGAAGGAAGGGAGAGAGAAAGAAATGAAAAATGCAGAGAGGGAATGAATGTGTGTGTGTAAGCGCTGCAGTAACCTGCTTTCGTCAGCCCTCTATGATCAATCACTCAGCGCAGCCTATAAAACACACACTGCCGGGGTCTCATGGTGGATACCAACACACACACACACACCCCATCTCTTTCTTTAGAGTCATTTAAGCGTACATACAGGACGACCGTTCGGCGTCTAGACCGCGAGTTTTATGGTGACATCACACACACACACACACACACACACCGCTTTCACTCGTAGAATTATTCACATAAGAGCGTATAAATACACGCTGAAGGAGCTCCTGTGTTTTCGCCCCTGATTCCTCCCTTCAGGCCCGAGTTTCTGCATCTGATGCATTCCTCTCAATATCTGATACATTTACAGGAAAATGGCTGGCCGGTGCGGTTGCTTTGCTGCGTTCAATTTACCCAGCCGGCTGCTGGGAGGTTAGCCCTCCTCCATGCAGCGATGTGCAGACGATTCAAAAAAAAAAAAAAAATTCTCTGAATTGGATGATTAAAAAAAGACCATGTGACAAAAGGAAGCGTAGAAAAAACAAAATGGAAATCGACTTCATTAATTGGTGATGTTTTGGGTACACCGCCCCTTTTCCACAGAACAGCACACAAAACGAGAAGGACTTTAGACACTAAAATCTGACACCGCTCCATTTTTGCTTACTTTTGTGAAGAAGAAAGTTCTGCTCAGTGTCTTCTTCAGAGGTTTTTGTGTCGTTTCCTTCAGTAGTTCTTGGTGCAGCGCCACCGCAGGCGAGGAGGGGAACAGGTTCTTCACAGGGTTTTTGTTTGTTTCACACAGCGCAGTGTGAAAGCGAACCACACCAGCAGAAAATGTAACAAATGTCGCAAATTTGGTCCCCATTTGAACCGAGTCTACCAAACCATCAGGTGTGAGAACACCCTGAAAATATTTATAAACAGGTTAGCCTGTTTTTTTAATGAACAGTCTTCTGAAAGCAAATTGTTGCATTGAAGTTTTTAAGATAAAAACAAATTTTTTTGTGCATTCTTTCATGCTTTATGTAATGATTTCACCGAATATGTTTAAATTTGTCATCGTAATGTAAGAAAATGTGAAAATCAATGTAAAAGCTGCGTGCGCTGCAGCAGGAAAACATCTAAAACGTTGGACCACGTCGGCTCCCGTAAACGGGAAGCACAGCTCATTCATCAGAGCTCAGCAAAGCACTTTCACACCAGCAACAAACGTGGCAACATTTGAGGCATTTAACAAAGACTTAAGATTTTTAATTTAGTTTAAAATTTGAGTGTTAATAGTGTCAGTCTCTCTTTTTGTCACTTTTTTCCTTGTTTTTTTTTGTAAATTCTTCTCTCTTGGTTTCTAGAAGAATATGTGCTTGTGCTGCACGAGTCGTGACTCTGCAGGCTTCTGACAGCGTTGTGAAGTGTGTGCACTTGTCTGCGTGCGCGCACGTGTGCTGACTTCATTCTTGGCAAAGATGCCGGTGAGAGAGATACTTGATGGGAACAAGAATTAATGAGAGGATGGAATAAGAGCAAGAGTTGGGGTGGGGGGGGAGGCGCGCACATGGGGAGACACAGAGGCAGAGAGACTAAAGTATTTAGCATTCAGGAACGTCAGCGGATTGATTTTTATTTGCCATGCTGTGACATCACAATGAAATTTAATCATTTACTGTAGAGTCTGGCCCCGTCGATCAATACAAGAACACAAAAGATGTCCCTACTACTCCCCTACTGGTTTTCACCCAGAAGTAGTCCAAATTTAAGCACCTGTCATCTCTCAGCCATGAAGTGTATTTTAGGTGAATTTTAAACGATTTACTCAGGGAAACGATATGCGCAGTAAACATTCACAGTTCTTTTCACATGTATTTTCAGAACTGCAACTGTAACTAGCAGTAGTTTAATACTAATACAAGTCTATTAAGTAGTAATACCAGTTCTTCAATTCCTGCATGTTTTAAAGCACAGTCTTGCATTATACATTAGTGTCTGTAAAGTCATTAAAATCAATGCTATGTACTGTATGTAAGCGTCACACTGAACACATTGCATCGGTTCCCCAAATAGCAAACAGAACATTAAAAAAAAATTACCCATGTAATGTTACATAATCCCAAGATCTGACCTTCGACTCACAAAGCAAATTGAACATAGCATAAAAAAACGCTCTATAAAGTGACATCTTCAACTACGGTTGGTTTAGAGGACCAGTATTTTTATTTGGAGTCAAAATGTGTTCAGATCCTCGAATCACTTCTATGTTATTTTTCAACCAATAACATGGCCGAGATTCACCGGAGTCGCAGTTTCCTCTGGTTATTTCGGCTACAAATTCTTCGTTAGCTTAATTTGATAGATTAGCAGGTTTTGAAATGAGACGGATAAAGAAAAATAAAAAAATGTGGCACTTTCAAAGTTTGGATTCCTCCTCACTGAGAGAAATATGTTCTCTGAAAACTCACTTTTATTTACCGCAATACTCATAACTCAGCAGGGTTGCTAACAAGCTATTAGATGTTTTCTCATGACCAGTAATTTTATAATAGCTTTTAAGCAGAAAACATTGGAATATCATTACATATAAGATTGTTATTAATGGTTTGAGAATAGCTAGCACTGCTATGCTAGCTGACGTTGCTGCCTGCTATCTCTTGTAGCATCTTGGCTAGGCTAGCTAGCACTGCTAGTCTGTACTGTCCACAACTTAATCTGTATATCTTGCTTGGTTACATAAAATGATGTGTCTATGCATCTTGTCAGTTTCCTTTCTGTTTAGCATTACCTTAATTATGGTCTTTGTCTCTTCTTCTGTATAAGATCCATGAAACTGCTGGACATGGAGCCCAGCATGTGTTTGATGATTGAGGTCTTCTGTGAGGCTAAGCGGTGATTTTTAGACTGACCTCTTCACCCTAAAGTCCCCATACGGTGCATCAGCATTTACAGAATTTTTTATTTTTGCATATCACAGTATTTAATTTCTCTTTGTATTTTATAAAAAGTTATCATAGCAGAATAAAGAACTCCTCTAGGGTCAGTGGTATTTTATATTTTCCCTCCTGCAGGTTTGTCAATGGTAAAGCTACTCCAAGCAGAACATAACAATAAAGTAGAATGAGGTCATCTAATTTATTTGACGCTATGGGTGGGCTACAGTGATGTGTCTGGCCGGGACACTCAATGACATCAGACCCCAGAACAGGTGGAAACAGGAACCTCTGACTCACAGCAGGGACGACAAATCACACCTTGGCTTTGCGTCATCAGAAGACCAGATTATTTCAATCTGGACTTCATGAACCCGGTTTTTTTTTGTCTTGTTTTTTCCCAGCCGTGCTGCTCCCTAGCCATTCCGGTTTAATAAATAGCCAAATACAAGATGGAAAGCTCTCAATTGTGAAAGAACAAGGAGTTCTGCTTTTTTTTCTGCTTGTCATGTCTTTTTATATTGGCTGTCAAGAGGCAGTCAGACATTTTAAAATGTTCACGCGGG
The DNA here is from genome assembly GCF_051168715.1 of Poecilia mexicana. NCBI lineage: Eukaryota > Metazoa > Chordata > Actinopteri > Cyprinodontiformes > Poeciliidae > Poecilia > Poecilia mexicana. The sequence goes on along the minus strand of NW_028263371.1, from coordinate 5,473,742 downwards.
CATGGAGTCATTTGGAAGAAATACTGTGAGTTCAGCAGGCAACAGCAAAGCAGAGAGACGAAGAGAGAGGAATGTCTTCATTGAAAGTTGTCCTTTTGCCATCACTTCCATTATCATTATTGCTCTGCAGTCATTTACAGCCTCGTGACGCCGCTGTACATTCTCCTGTACCCTGCAGCTCATTGCCCTGTGGGGTATTTGCTGCATTTAGATGTATAGTTTGTAAGGCTGGATAAGCATGTACTGGTGTTGAAAGACTTTATGTAGCATTTCATCAATAGCAATTAAACATTATCACACCTGTGTTAGTACTTCTATTTTTTTCTGTAGCTTTTGGTAAACTGTCATATTTTTCATTTCTTTATTGGTTTACTAATTAATGTCACTGAAATTAAAAATAAGTCTTTATGAGTTGAGCTTAAGGTGAAGTTAACTTATTTGATAAGTCTGACTTATTTCACTGTGGTAACCAGTGTAAATGTTTGAGTTTTGGACATGTTTCTGGTAAACATACTCAAATATTTAGTGTTTTTGTTGTTGTGTTATTAGTTGGTTTGTGGATGAGGTGCTTTAGCTATTGTCTTTACATTTGTGCCTTTGTATCTTTTTCTTATTTTATGCTGTTGCCTCAGTAAGGCTGGTTGTATACTTAATTTGGTGCGTTTAAAATGGAACTTCCTTCTTTAAAATGGTTTAGGATGATAACACCACTGAGCGAATACCCTGACATTTTCAAGGAATCACAAAATGCATGCCACTTAAAATAACCCCCCCCCAAAAAACACATTTTTTTTGTTAAAAGCCTGCTTCAGCATTTGGTGCTTTGTGCTCACCCACACACCCTTGTCAACAGAAATAGTCACAGACAGAAACACACACCTACAGACAAATAATGTTAGGCCAGCTGGTTGGTTGTGGTAAAAAGCGTTTGCTGCTTGCCTTAATAGGTAAGAAGAAATATTTTGACAGACTTAATTCTGACTTCCTTTGAGTATATGAACATTAGACATGAGATTATCAAATCATGATAAAGAAAACGTCAAACGTTTTACAGTTTTTCTTTAAGAGAATGACACTTATCTATTGTAAGAGTCAATTATTTCAATTGCTGCTAAAATAATATAACACTGATTATCACAACGTTTTAATGTCAGCTGCAACATGTTGTCTTTAAAGCAGAGACTTGAGCAAAAATACTGAAGAAACCTCCACTAGATTTACCAGTAGTTTTCAATTGCCACTTGCAATTATACCTTTTTATTAAACATTGATTATGCAGAAATAAACTCTGATAAGATGGTATCAGCTGGTTAATTAGTTGGGCTGTCTGCTCAGGTAGCAAACTGCAGTCGGCTGCTTTCAAAAGTAGATGACATCAATAAGATTTATAAGTGGCCTCCAAATAGTTTCAAAATGACAACTTTATTTTTCCTCTAACTATTTCTAAATACCTGAATTTGTCTTTCTTGTGAGCAAAGGGCACTTAGTTTTACTCTTGGAGCGAGGCGACAGAAAAAAATCTCATCAACATTGAAGTTTCTCTGAAGTCTCATTGAAAGAACTTTGATGAGTTGTGACAAAATCAGGGAAAATTTTAGTATCGATGAATCGCATTGATCAAAAACTTTCGTGTACCTTAATACAGATCAGTGGAACCACATTGAGTTCAATAGATCAGTCGTTTTGTGACTTTTACACAAGTTACTTGCTAACATCCGACTTTAAAGAAATAATGTGCAGTACTTGAGTAAAGCAACTTTACGAGCATTACCATCATTTATGTCAAGACTGATCCAAAGGCAATACAATAATATACAATCATTATTATATACATGATGTAATATTACAGCTCTAAAGTAGCAGCTCCTAAAGAATTATATCCATCTATCCATTGTCTACCCAGTTAACCTTTTAGGGTCACGGGACGATTACATAGATGCACAAAACCACACACTCACACACACACACATTAATACATAAAGACAGTTTGGAGATCAACTAACCTGGCATCCATGTTTTGGGACTATGGGAGGATGTCGAATAATAAGTTATAGCACAACATTATAATGTCATTGGGTCAAATAATGTTTGGAAAATTTAATCTTGAACTTCTGCAGACGGTAGGAAACACATGCTGTACGCACTTTTAACCATTTGAAATGACACGCACGGCGACACCAACCCACGCGTCTTTGGTAGAAAAGGCTTGTGGCAGACAGAAAAGTCCAGACTTGGTGTCCTTGTGAATTCCTGGCGCCTCTCTGGCAGAAAAACGAGGGACAGGTGGGCCGTTCGGTTGGTTTGACCGAGAGAGAGAGAAAATCAGGGAGATGAAAATGAAAAAGGATTAAAGACACGGAAAGTGTCGTTGTCTTAGCAGTACATGAGAGAAAACACACATTTCTGTACAATTAGTTGTCAGAGGAATGACTGTCGAAGCAGAGATTTCAATGTTATGTGCACCAATATTATCCAGTAGCTTGTTTACCAGCATACAGGAATTCTCTTCCAGTTCTGCACAGCATCAAGGTACATAAAGGATGAGGAGGGAGGGAAAGAAACAACAAAAAAATAAATAAATGGGGGCGGGTTAAACTTTGCGTTTAGTTGTGGTGGGGGTAGTGAAAGAGTCCATCAGCTGAGTGTTTGCGCTCTGCTGAGATCAGCAATATTATGCGGGCAAGAAAATAGACTGAGGGAAAGACAGAGGAAGGGAGGAAGGAGGATATGTTCAAGTGAGTGAGTGCTTCTGTCTTTCTTCTGCCAAGCTTCAGCAACCGGGGGAAAAAAAAAAACTGCGGAGTGAAATGAAACAAGAAGCAAAATGCAGCGTCAAGGGTTGGGACTCGACGGCAGAAAGTGTACAAGTCTCTTGTTCCTGGGCCGGTCCCAGTTCCCCTCGCTTCTGATGAACGAGTCCTTCCACTGGGAAATGGTTCGGACTTCCTGGCCAAGGCCTAGAACGAGCAGAACAGTCGGAAAATGTCTTTATCGACGACATTCGCATGGCACAGAATCCAGTTTTAACCAGTCGTCTCATCCGCATTTCACTATGTGGGCTTAGTTTATTTAATCATAGTTGTGAATCCACTGGTCTCAACACATTTCAAAGATTTTAAGCACTGCAACATGTTGTGTTGAAAAGGACAGCGAGTGCAGATTTACTCTAATAGAGCGCACTGCAAAAACACGAAACCTTACCAAGTATTTTTGTCTTTTTGGTTTTAGTACAAATACCTTTGTATGCTTGGGAGAAAAAAGGACAAAACTAACTTAAAAATAACTTTTCAACACTTTTTAAGAGCTTGTCTTAAGTCAATGTTTGTCAATATTTAAGAATTATTGACTTAAAGCAAACTCCTATACTTTGCTGAAAAGTTCATTGTGGGTTTTTTTTTTCCAAGTGTATCAATATATTTGCACTAGAAAGTAAACAAAAAATACTTAAGATTTTGTGTTTTTGCAGTGTACATGTAGTACATTTTATTTAAATCGAATTACACTCGATAGTTAAATTTCATTTATTAGGTGATTCCATGTTCAAGATTGTGTCAAAAATAAATTTTTGCCGTATCATAAACAAAGATATTAGCAACTAGCGATGCACAATATGTTGGTGTCGTCCGAACAACTTTAATAACCGATCTCTATGCACACCTTGTTGCCATTTATGTGTGTGTTTCAGGAAAAGAAGGGGCGGGGTTTTGCCCATGTGGTATTTGCTTGGTCGGATATCAATACCGGCCCAAATTGTTTTAGGTTTTTATCTTGTTTTATATTCACGTTCCCAGATGCTTCCCTGGATTGAAATGTATGACATTTGGAGACCAAGTCAAAACCTCAAAGTCGTCGTGCTCCTCAAACTGTTCCAGAACAATTTTCTTTTGCAACAAAGCAAAGAGGACCAAAGATGAAAAAGTAAAGTCCCATTTTTCTGACCCACTCATCTAACAACCACGCTTTGGCCCGTGTCAAACTTGCTCCAGTCGTTACTCTTGAGGACAGAGTGTTCATTTGCTGCCTGATGTATTCCACTCAGGTGCAATGATGCAGAGGTTGGCTCTGTCATTAACCTTACTTGTGACGATCATAATGTCTGATCGGTGTATATAATAAGCATTAAGGCTCCAAAGTGTCCATTGATAAGATTCTTTTTGAAAGTAGCTCATTTATAGTGACTATAGTTACAGCATAGAACGTATGGAGAAAGGTTTCGCCAAAAAGGAGACTTTCTCAGTTGGTGACGGAGATTTTCCTTGAATTTCAACCATTGTTATTTACCGATTGCATCCTGAGACACGCTGTTGAAATCCTCCAACTCATTTTGTTTTATTTCCCATCGTCTGTGGTCTAATTCTGCCTCGAGCGTGCATGTGAAGCGTAAAGCGTGTGCTGGCGAGGGAGTCGAATATTGAGGACTCAGTGGGAGACGGTGACTGGACAGGAGCTCACACTGTGGTGACACATGGCTCTCCCACACAACTTCCACATGATACACACATCGCCCATGTGCACGCATGTATGCGCATGCATGTCGTCGGTGCATTTGTGCTGTTTTTTTTTTTTTTTGCTAATAGTGCTGACAGAGAAAAGATAAGACACAGTCACACAGCACCACACTCACCACCACACACACCACCTAATAGGATCAACATGGCTGTTTTCTGCAGCATTAAGTGATGATTCACGAAGCCGTGCCACAACCTTTTCTGTCATCTGAACGAAGAAAAGTAAATGTGGGGTTTTCACATTTCTAAGATTTAAAATAACATTCATTTGAAGCTCAGTGTTTCATGTGCGCTGTTTGAAAACACATGTAGCCATAACTACGGGTACAATCTTTTCATAAAACTTGCTCAGAGTTCTGTCCCATTCCTCCTGACAGAACTGGTGCAGTCAGATTTCTAGGCCGCCCTGCTTTTCGCACGGTTTTAGCTCTCGTACGGGTTCAACAGCGCCGGGGCTTTTCAAGTGGCCGATCCAAAACATTCACTTTGTTGCTCATAAGTCTCTTTGTAACTAATTCGGCGGCATGCTCAGGGTCATCGTCATTCGGAAGCCTCATTTGTGTCTGGCGTTGCCTCCCTGTCTGGAGGCTTGAATCGACGTGTCAGAATTTCCATGTAAGGTCCGTTTCTCTGGACAGTGTCCTCTGTGTGCAGTGGACTGGTCCATCCTGCCGTAAAACACTCCAACAGCCTGATACTTCACCTCTGCACTTTACAGTTGGCATGGTGTTCTCAGGCTTTGCCAGCTTCAACAAATTACCAAACAAATAACAAATAGTAAATGGACCGAATATATATGTATGTTTATATAGCGCCTTTCTAGTTGTACTGACCATTCAAAGTGCTTTACAATAGAGCCACATTCACCCAGTCGCACTCACACATGCACACACTGCAAAAACACAAAATCTTACCAAGTTTTTTTTTTTTGGTCTAGTTTAGTTTGGTCTAGTTGCAAATGTGTTGAAATAAGCAAAAAAGAAAAGGAAAAAAAAACTTTCCAGCACTCTATCGGATCTTGTTTTAAGTCAGTAATTCCTTAAGGGAAAAAGTTCCAGTTGTAAGTGAAATAATCTGCCAGTAGAATGACACATTTTTCCCACATTATAAGTATATATGTCTTGTTCCACTGGCAAATTATTTCACTTATAACTAGTACTTTTTCCATCAATATTAAGGGATTATTGACTTTAAACAAGATCCTATGTCGTGCTGAAGAGTTACTTGTAAGTTATTTTTGTGTTATTTCAAGTGTATAAAGACATTTGCACTAGAAACTAGACCAAAAATACTTGGGTAAAATTTTGTGCTTTTACTTACCTTTGCATGTTCTCAGACACTAACACTGGAATAATGTTATGTTTTCATGACTGTCCTGTGCTTTTCATATTTTTGTTTGGTATAATTGTCGTCCTGTATTATCATTGGGATTTTTGCAATATTTGGGAAAAAAAAGAGAAAACTTTAAAATGACTAGTGTTGAGGTTTGATCAGTCGAATAATATTCCAGTTCCGACATACAATTCATATCTGTGCGTATAAGAGAAACATTTGCGTGGATCTTACAGAAGCACAACAAATCTTGTCTGCTGCATCCAACTCTGCCATATCTGATCAAACGTGTGTGTGAATGTGTGTCTGTGTGTGGCGTAACATTGCTCTTAAACAGCTTGGCTGATGTCTGCAAGCGGGACAAGTTGTGCTTATGTGTGCAGAAGGTATATTTTCCAGAATGCACCAGAGCTGCTGTCAGAACAGGGTGTGAGAGGGTGAAGTAAGGGAGGTGTGTGAGTGCGTGTGTGTGTGCGCGCGTGTCCGTGTGTGTGTTTGTGGGTGGGATATGCAGGGGGTTTTGATGGGTTAAAAAAAATCAATTGCCAGGAGACCCACTTCCTATCCCCGTTGCTGCGGCAATGCCGAGATTCCATCAATGAGCAGGGGTTGCGTTTCCTAGGCAACGGTTGTGAATGAGAGCAGATCGGTAACCGTGGAGACTCTGCAAAAAGAGAGGAATCGCCGGTTGCCATGGCAATGCTGTGAACAAGGAGAGACTGGCCAAAGTGAAGGGAGCAGGTGACCTCTGATCTTCATCAGGGCTCTCCATTGTCATCATCAGACGTGGCTCTTCATCAGGATGGAGACGCTGCGGATCAGAACCGGACACTGTGTTTTGAATAAGTGGCGTCACAAAGGCCTTACTGTGTCATTAATGCAATCATTTCTATGTGCACCTCCCATCAGCTATATTAATAAACCTCTCAGTCTCAAACCTCTGGTTGTCATGATGCTAAAATTTCAAACCTTAAGTTGATATTAAGGAAAATCTTCACTTTGAACTGCCTTGTTGCTGAAAATGTGATGTATGAATAAAATTACCTTACCTTCACTGGGCCATTCTGTGATGCTAATTTTTACACAGATAGCGTTAGCTTATGTTGACTGTGAGGTTTACCGCTTTACTGGCCTTTTTAAGTCAAACATCAGTGTCATAGCATTAGCTTCTAGCTTTAGCACAGCTAGCATGTGGCGACCTTCAGTGTTAACTTTTTTCCTGAACGTCCATCTGTCTCATAGGGGAAAATGCTTCGTTGTTAGCATGGCTGGCATATGCATTTTTAAATGTTTTTTTTTTTTTCTGGCTGCACTCACAGTGTCTGTTATTGCAGGATTGCTGCTGGAGGAAATCGGACTACTTGGGAAAATTTGTCAGTTTGTGTCGATTTTGATGTAAATGAGTCTGAATGAATTATTTTTCTAGTGTCAGTTATGTTGAGATATTGATTATTTTGATAATGTGATAGGGACATCAGACATCTCCTCTGTAGGCTCTTTACCTTTGATTCAGAGGCAAGTTGTTAATTCAACGATGGCGTGTTGCATTGTTGAAAAGTCACAGAAGGCGTAAACTCACACACAAAACAAAACGTACAAATTAGCGTAGTGTATGATGGAAAACAAAGACTGGCCATGTTGAAGTGACTACGTCGGGCACCTTTGGTTTCTGGGATGAAATGTTTGTTCAGTTTTCTTTCTGTGACATTTGAGAGCTTCACAGATGTGAGATTTTTATCAGTAACATTTAATTTTAAGAAAAGCAAATTAGAGATGGTTAACTATCTTTTTTTTTTTGTATTTTACAGAAGCATTGACTAACGTCTTATTTTGTTGGAGTCTATCCATCCATCCATTTTTTTTTATCCCTGCTAAATCTTTAAAGGGTTGCCGTGGTGAGCACATTCATACCCAAGGCCTGTTTTTTATGGTTATTACAGTAACCATGTATTAAAAATAACAAGATTTTTACATTTTCTCAGTGTAGAACACCTGAAAAAAATGTTTTTTACAACCTTAATGTAAAAAACATAAATAAATACTGACTTAGTCAAAACAGACTTTCAACATCCCTCCATCTTGAATGTGAGTCCATGGGGGCAGCGTTAGCTTGGTGCTAACCTGGATTTCCTCCAATCAGAAAGTGTTGCTGGTGAACCGTGGCTCCTCTTAAAGCTACGTTTTACACATGTGGAAAACTCACGGCTGGTCAACACGCTGCGCTGCGGTTTCAGCAGGGCTTGTGCTGCTTTACGGGGTTAACAGTTTGTTGTTTCCCTGCAGCGTGAGCCTCTGTCATCACCATCCAAACACCTTTCCCCACTGCAGAGAAAACCCGGCCTCATTTCATCTCTGGAGTCTCTGTTTGCCTGCTTCGGCTTCTCTTACGAGCCGCACTGTCTCTCCTTCTCAGCAGTTGGATCTAACACTTTTGACACACAGGACTATCGCTCCCTTTCAATCTGCTCACTCTTTTTCACGCTCTCCGTCTCTTAAGGGGATGCCACCTTTCTTTCTTCACAATTGGTATTTCATTAAGGACTCTCTGGCGCAGTCTTTAAGGGGACGGAGCTCCTCTGTGATATTCTGTGTTTATATATTTTCTGTTACAAAAAAAAATGGATTTGAATGATTATTTTTAAGCCCATTTTGAAGCACGCCTTTAAAAGAGAGAGAGAGATACATGCCAGCTCCTGACAGGAGGAAACATGCAGCCATCTGTCTCCACAGCATGCTCAGTATAGCTTAGGTCAGTGAGGAAAAAGCTTTAGATTTTAATAAAGTGGACAAAGTGAGGCCTTTCAAAATAAGAGTTTAAGATACTGTTTTGTTTTTAGCTGTTGAAGACGTGTAAAAACAGTGTAATTGATGGACAGTGTTACCAAACCGTCATGACGACGTACCAACTGGTTTTTAAAAAATTTGATTTACAATTTTATCTTGTGCTTTTAAGCAATAGCTGATTGTTTTATTTAAGTTGGCAGTGATATATAGGGAAACTAAAAACTTATTTCAGAAACCTCACCTACACTGATAAATATATTCTAAAACGTGACTTTTGTAAGACTGCTGGTTTTTGTCTTATTCTTTTTTTTTCTGTAACAGCTACACACAAAGAAAATATATAGTGGCATTTTAAATATCTATTCTTATCTTGCTGCTATTATCGGTTATTGATTGTATGCATTTAATTCAGTTAAATTTTCTTTTAAATCATGTTTAAAACATGAACATAACTCAAAGTCCTTCAAAAGGTGAGACGTAACGATAGAAATGATCATAATAGAAAGATTAAATTAAAACACAGCAGAGCTACATACAGTACAGAAAAGTGAAACCACAGGCTATATCAGCCGATGAAACCGGTAAAAAAAAAAAAAAAAAAAAGATGAATAAGAAGAAAGACATCACTTCGCACTTGTTGTATAAGAGAGTAGCCGCTGTCGAACAAAGTTTTGATAAAATTGCTAATTATTTCCAGTGGATTCCTCAAGTGTTCAGAGATTATTCACTAGTCGGTAAATATTTGTTCTGTTCCTTTTATTGCTGTCCATTCATTGCCTTTTTCTTGGAGTTTATTACGCAGAAGTAGGATTTTCTGTAGGTTTTCGCGTTGTTGTTGCCAAACCAATAGCACTCAGTTTGCGGTTTGATTTCTGCTGATTACGTCTCCAATCGAAGAGTTTTTGTATACAAGCTGTTACTGTTGCACCTCACAGAATCACCAAATCACTTTATCTTGCAGCACAAACCAGTTCATTCATTACATTGTCACTGATGTAGAAACTCAATAGTCGACATTACACTGACTCCGTTTGTGAGCGGAGTAGTTTGGATTAATGATGTTTCTCTGCTTGTTCAATCATTTCTCCTTCAGACTCCTGACAGCTTCAAGCAGAAAAGAGCACAACAATAAATCAAATATAGATCATTATGGTGATACTTACAATCATAAGTCTTCACTCGTTGTTATCTCTGCTTTGTGTTCTTTCAACTATACCTGAGAAAACATTGTGTTAATCTTCCATTCATTACATTTTTCCTCACACTTCCTCCAAAAACGTATGTACTTTCCTTTATTATTTGTGGAAGTTCTCCGTAAACATTTCTAGTCTCACTTTTTCCCTGGCATGCTCTCTGCTCCATCTACTGGCCACCGGCATGTACTGCGGGCTGGCTCGGCTGTTGCTAGGGACAACTGCTTCTTGAAGAACTGAGTCATCTGGCAGCAGGGAACGGTTGCTGCACATGCAGGCTTTGCATGGACCCTAATTTGAGAGATACGGCATAAACCCCCCCCCAAAAAAAAACACTGAAATGTGGGTAAAAAGAATAGAAAATATTGGAAAACTAATAATCCAATGAAACCGACGTCGCTTGATCCAAGTTGTCTTTGAATTTCCCCCTCAAACACAGACCTCGAAGCTGCTTCAGAAAATGTGAATAACCCCGGTGTCATGTCGGAGCAATGCATTCTGGTTGTTTTGCTCAGGTCTGGGCTGTTGAGGCTCGCAGCGTGGCCTTTAACTGAGGCTGTTAAAAATCCATTGAGGAAATGAGTAGCTCAGCTGCCAATGCTGTGTCTCTAAATAAATGACCTCTTACTGGAATTAGCAACAAACCTGGAAAGAGCCGGAGAAAGAGTCGGGGTGGAAATCACAGGGAAATGTAAAAAATTTAAATAATAAAAAAAATGGCATAAAAGTCAGGACAAGAGACTATACAATTAAGAAAGGGGCTCAAACGGACATTTTTTTTTTTTTGCAATCTTGATGTTTAAAATTGCAACATTTTAAACATTCTGCACTACAAAATACAGTTAAATTGGCTTTTATTAACCATTTAACAAGTAATTAATAAAAGACCACTTTATTAACCATTTTTGCCTTGAAACTGTGTTCAATAATCCATGGAATGAGTCATTTGTCTTGTCCTATAACAGGAAGTTCTTTATGATATTCAAATAAAGCTGAAGCTGCATTATGTAACTTTTATTTATTTATTTATTTAAAGTGTTTTTACATATTTGTTAAAACCGTCACTATGTTGAGACAGTTTAGTATAATACGAAAAATATGTGGGGGGGGGGGAATAAAGCTCTTTCACCTCCTCCTAGAAATGCACCACTTCCAGTCAGAAACAACCAATCAAAGCCAGACGGAGAGTCTTGGCGCTGTCAATCACTCTCATGTACGTGCTGCTAAATCTGACAATGGCGAAGAAACAACTTACAGTTTATCTGCCTCCATCAGTGGCCATGCTAACTAGCCTTAGCATTCATGGCAGGCTCTGCTGTCTGGAAGAAACTGTAGCGTAGCAGAGAGGAAGGAGGAGGGTTGAGCGGCTCATATACAGGCCTGATTGACAGCAATAAGAAACCACTTCCTGGCTCTGATTGGTTGTTTCTTAGGTTTTAAAGTGCTGAAATGTGAAATGTTGCACATTTCAGTGCTTTGTTGTTAAAATGTGCGGCACGAATAAACTTGTGTTGACTAGTAAAGTAAAATTAAATGGATAATCATATCTGGAGGGAAATGGCAAAAAAGGAACAAAATAGATTTTAAATGAGTACAACCATCAAAAACAAGACGGATCAGAAATGGTACAAAGCAAACATTTTGAAAAACGAAGGCTAAAGTGCCGTTTTTAGTCATTTTCAAACTTTGTGTGTGACCTCCAAACTGGAAAAACAAAAAATTGCTCCGCTTAATTCCAAAATTCCAGTAGAGATCTCTTTGCAGAAGTGTTATTTAAAGATCACATTTTCCTGTTTCCAAAAACCTAAGTTTTCCTGAAAGACTGGAACAGGAGTGAATCGGAACGTTCAAGTTACTGAATTGCAAAGACTAATACCAGTCGTCATGGAGACGAGGAATGTTGCAAGTCAGTCTTATGGAAAAAAACTTTCAGTTGTACCCAGTGAACCAACAGAACCACTGACAAAGTACCGCTCTCACTTTTTTTTCTTGTGTTTGTGCAGAATTCTGTCGTCTGTGGGGTCTCAGCTTGATCTGAGGACGCTCCGAGCTGTCAGAGTGCTGCGGCCGCTAAAACTGGTGTCTGGAATTCCCAGTGAGTTGTGACTGATTTATTTTTATTTCTAACATAAAAAAAATTAAACCAACATCCAAAAAAGGACATTTCCATTTCCGTTGACCTGATTATGCATAAGCTGCCAACATTTAGTTAACTATTACCTTTATAGCTGAGGTTACAAGGATTTAGGCACTTTAGTGGCATTTTCTTGGCTCAGCTTTAACCCCATCTTTAGTCAACAGTCAATACGTAGAGATTTAAACACTGGATACGTTCGAGAATTGATAAAATGGAGTAATATGCCTTACCTCACTGCAAAGGTTTTCACTTATTTGAACTTCCTCTTGGTTTGTTTGTTCCAAACTTCTTCTGAGTATTTCTCACTGTCATCCAGGCCTGCAGGTGGTGCTCAAGTCCATAATGAAGGCCATGATCCCCCTGCTTCAGATCGGCTTGCTGTTGTTCGTGGCTATCCTTATGTTCGCCATCATCGGCTTGGAGTTCTACATGGGGAAATTCCATACAACCTGTATCGATCCCGTTACAAGTAAGCAGGAAGTGAAAATGAGAAGTAACCGTATCCATCATTGTTCTGTCCTCGCAGGCGTACTGGACTATGCAAGACAGATGGCTAAAAAAAACAAACAAACAAAAAAAACTTAAGGCGCTGATTGTGTTCTGAGCTTTCATGTAAAAAAAGATGAACATTTTGAACATCTTAAATACATATTTGGTCCAAAAACAAACATATAAATAAAAGAAAACGGTGTGAAGCGCGTCAAATGAGCATGTTGCGGATTTAAGCCATTTCCGTATACTATTAGAAATTTTACACGTATGGCTGCGAAGGTTGTTAGGACACATTGAACGCGACTACGCTAACACAAAAACATTAGAAACAGCAGATAAACTTAATTATTTTATGTCAAACATTCTAGGACAATAGCATACGGCTACTTCCGAACAAAGATACGTCAAGGCTCGAACAATATGGTGGAAACACTGTCCCTCTGCCACGCTGTAGGCAAAAACGCTGGTCAGTGACTTTTAACGAAAACAAAACCTAACTTAAATCCTGCCACAAGGGGGCAGTAAATCAACAGAAGATTAATGCAAACTTTTCTATGCAACTCTTCTGAGTATCATAATACAGTCATCAAAAAAACATGTAAACACTGTACATTTGGTCCAATGTGAAGACACCTAGAGACCAGTTGGTTAATTTCCTTTGAACCTGATTTGCTAGTTTTTTGTAAAACTGATTCATACATCTTAAGCTTTCTCCCCATTTCTTTCTTTCTTTTTTTTTTTACAACTACAAACTTCAGTATGTTTTCAGTGGAATTGTTATGTGAAATGAGATCTAAAGAAATTGAAGCAAAGGGTCTAAAACAAATTATCGAGTCAGTTTTTGACAATTGCATGCCACTTTTTTGTTTGCACTCCTCAATCGTGTTACTTTGTGTTTGTCTGACACATAAAATTCCAGTGAAATATGTTGATGTTTGAGTTTGCATCTTGAGAAAATGTGAAAAAGATAGTGGTAGGAATGTTTTTTTTTTTTTTATGCAGTGTCCAACATGCTGTAAAAAGTATTCGACCACCCAACCCCTACGTACATATTTTGTTTTTTTTGCATTTTTGTCAGACTTAAATAATTTATATTAGGAAATAAATGGTGATATCAGCTCCTTCAGACTAGCCAGCAGCAATTAGCAATCACTTGGTGGAACTGTTATCTGCTGAGCTCATTATAGGAGCAACTTCTCAGCTGGTAAAGACGTTGTTAAAGGGTTAATTGAAGGAGCCATGTTGTGATAACTTCCTGAAGGCGAAGTTTCAGAAAGAGCAGGAGGTTTAAAGAGACAGAGGCCCAATTTCAAGGCGATGAGTTACAAAGTTAAATTTCTTTTGAGTTGCATTTGGCATATATGCCGTTTTCATAACAACTGAAGGTAACATTGTTTGTCTTTCGTCCCTCTACCCAGGGGAGGAAGTGGATTCTCGGCCATGTGGTCTCAAACCACCCTCCAGATTGTGCCCCAACGACTCATCGTGTGAATCCGGCTGGATCGGACCAAACTACGGCATCACTCAGTTTGACAACATCCTGTTCGCTATTCTGACAGTCTTCCAGTGCATCACTATGGAAGGATGGACAGAGATGCTCTACTTTGTATGTCTAAAAAACAACTGAGCTAAACTTTTCTTTAAACAAAGAAATGCACATAAATTTTAAACAAGCCCTGAAGGTTTTATTTCCAACCAGCCGCTCTGCATATTTTTGAACTACTTCCAAGATTCTGGGAAATAAATAGACCAACAATTTATGATGTCTTTCTAAAACTATTCTGATCTGTTTTTCTCAAATTCTTTAGCTTTGACAAAGTATTTAACATTTTTTGACCACTACATCTCCTCTACACATCATTTGTGGATTAAGAACAGAATGTACTTTGGAAAATTAACAACATCAAAGCCTAAACACTCAAAACAAACTATTTACTTGTTTTAGATAATGTAGACATGTTATATACGCAGAATCCTGAAAAAAAAAGTCAAAGAAAATTGGAAAAACGACAATTTTGACTCATAAAGTAAGTTTTAGTTTCACATTTTTCCTGGAAAAGATCTTAAATGTTCTTAACAGTATTTGCAGTGGTATCACAGCAATATCCGTCATTAAAACAGAATCTGGTGATATTTGGACGGAATCTCAAAGATATGTGAAAATAGGATTTCTTATGTCTAAATGAAAAAGTAAATTAAGATCGTGCTTAAAGACTTTATCCAAAATGTTTTTCCCCATCTTTACTCGTTTTCGTCAGCTCGACCTCTTCTCATCTGCCCTTTTCTTGCTTTTAGAGACCGTCCCTCGCCCCCCTTCCTCACCTCCCTTTCTTCAGGTCCCTATTCTGGTCCGTCTATATTTAACATCTTTTCTGATGGATGAAGCCTGACTTCCACACTCACGCATGCAGTCAGGAGGGAACCGATGAAAGTTTAATAGCCATGTGGCAGCCTGCATTGTGCCATCTGGATAAAGATGAACCTGACACATGCACACAAACACACCAGCAGATGACAGATCCATGCAGGGAGTTTCATTTAAAAAAAAAAAGAAAAGAAAAAGAGGAAAGACGATATCGCCATTAAGGTCATTTTTTTTGGATTGTCAGTTGAGTTTGTTTAGTGGTGGAGGCAAATGTAAGTCATTGTGTTTGCGTTCACGATGAGCAACTCGGTACAACAAATGAATGCAAGTGAAAAATTTGCTGCAACACGACACTGGACAAACACTGTGTTTTTCTTTTTCTAAATTAAAAGAGAGCACCTGCTTTCAGGTTTATTTGTACTTTAAAAAAAAAAAAACTACATATATGCAAAATCAACACATCTGACATCTGTTGTAAAATGTAATTTATTGCTTTTTACGCTGTGCAAACTTTGTTATATTTCTATTTTTCGAAGGGTTTTGATTACAGTGAGGAAGGAGTTGATTCTTGTAAAATAAGACGGACTATGACCCCTCTCAAAAAGCAAAAGTTGAGGGAAACCTTCTGTCGGTAAACGTTGTCAAAAGGGAAACAGTTTCAAAAGCTGGATTGAAGCGCCCCCTGGTGTGTAGAAAATGATGCATGGTTGGCTCAAAACATTCGTTGACAAACGGCGCCTAAAGAAAGTTGAGGACAAAACGACCAAAACTAGAAATATTGAAAATATTTGATGGTTGATAGGAAGCCCATGAAATTTTCCATCTCTACTTGACATCAGACCTAAACAATCCAAACCAAAGCCGAGACATTTTGTCCGAACCCAACTTCCCATGTAAACGCAACATACGATTGCTAATAAGCTCCCAGTTTAAAATGCTTACTAGTGTCATTCTCCTGTGCTTTGCTTTTGTTTAACATCTTCCAGCTCCAGTTTGTCTCTTGTTGTAACCGCAGGATGAGTAAAGGAAGAATCATCTGGGATGTGTGATTGATAGGAGCGGAGCAAAATGGGGCCACATGCATTTAAACCTATTGGCTCATACTGATCATGTCAAACCAAAGAAAGCCACTAGAGTTTTTGTTCCAGAGGAAAGCTTTGAGATTACACACCAAGTTTCATGCCCCATGTGAAACCTGAAATTGCTGAATCCTTCATGTGGCTTTTCTCTCGTAGAGCAACGATGTGGATGGCAGCATGTGGAACTGGATGTACTACATCCCCCTCATCATCATCGGCTCCTTCTTCATGCTCAACCTGGTGCTGGGTGTACTTTCAGGGTATGGCCTGAGCTCTTTCAACCTGTAGCTCTTCGAGCAACTTCCACATTTCCTTTCCACGTTGCTTCTGTGCACTTTGTGACGAGCAAGAGAGAACGTGATGTAAAATGTTCCCCGCAGTGAATTTGCCAAAGAGAGGGAACGGGTGGAGAACAGGAGCGAGTTCCTCAAGCTGAGGCGGCAGCAGCAGATTGAGCGAGAGCTCAACGGATACTTGGAGTGGATCTGCAAAGCGGGTCAGTTCATGCTGATGGACAACGTTTCATTCCGATACGCACAGCTCCGGCTGCTGGATTTACATCTGCTACTCCTTCACTTTTTGCAGAAGAGGTGATTCTGGCTGAGGAAGACGCCACGGGGAACTTTGATGGTAACTGATTGTCCTTTTTTGTTTTTTTAAGAGTCTTTTTGCTCCTCCAGAGCTTTGTCAGATTATAGCAATTTAGAATAACCATGGCATCAAAATGTGTCGTGTTGTTGGAGTTCTGACTCGTTATTTAAATGTGGAGACAAGTGAATAAATGTAGCACGTGTACGTCAACAAGCGACAGACTGTGGGAGTGAGACTGACATTTCAGAAAATAGAGGGATGAATAACCAGCCTTCCTTTCCTGTGTCTCACTAGGTTCGAGACGAAGGCCGACCATCAAAACCAGAAATAACAAAACAGAGCTGTTGAATCAAGAGGAAGGAGAGGACAACATAGGAGATGCAGTAGGTAAGGAAAATGGAACAATGTTAGTACACATTTCATAACTTTATTAATCATTTTAGTTGTGATGCTTTAACAGAATTTAAAAAGCATTGATGGAGAAAAGAAGCGTTCATGAAAGTTTAAAGTAGTTTTTTGTTATCTTTTGTGAATGATGCACCTGATGTTTTTTTTTTAATACTTATTTTTTATTGAACATTTATGAACACATACAGTGGAGAGGCACTTGGTGTTTCATAAACTGTTGATGATGAGTTTATGGGTTGCCGTTTGTAAAGTTAGCCCTATTTATAAATGTCACAGTTTCAAAGTAAAAACACTATTAAGAAGCTATGTATTTAGCTTCAAGCTAAGGTAAATATTTAGCTAACAAGCTAAATATACAGCTTCAAGCTAAATATTTGACCTCAAACTAAATTTTCTAGTTGAAAATTAAACATTTGGTTTGTTAGCAAGGTACATATTTGTCCTCAAAGTAAATACTTAGTGTGCAGCTAAATATATTTAGCGCTAATCTAAATATTTATTTCAGTGCTTCTCTTTATGTTTAGCTTGAGCTAGCTCAGTGCAGCTAGGTTAGCTAGCTTAGTCAGAAGCTCAATGTTTAGTTAATTAACAAGCTAAATACTTAGCTTGAGGCCAAAATATGCAGCTTGCAAGCTAAATATTTAGTCTATAATATTTTATTCTAAGCTAAATATTTAGTTTGAAACTTAATATATAGTTTGTAAGCTAAATATTTAACAGCATAGTTAAATATTTAAACTGTGACATTTATAGTTGAAAGCTAAAGTATAAATGTGTAGTTTTAGTTAATGTCAATGAGTAACATTTGTTCACATTCATTCATGGTGAAATGTTGCTCATTTCACCATGAATGAATAACATGGTGACACTATGACTGAAAAATGAACTCCCATTTTGTTTTCTGATGACAGGCTACATAACCCAAATTATTGCTGTCAGTTTGTTGACTGTGTGACTTTTCACACACCAGCCCCGCTGAGTTGCCCTTCTTGCCCATAGGATTTGCTCGCTCCAGCATAAAGAGCGGTAAGGACGGGACGAATTACAGTAAGAAAGAGCGACGGATGCGGTTCTTCATCCGGAAGATGGTGAAGACGCAGGCCTTCTACTGGACTGTCCTCTGCCTGGTGGGCCTCAACACCATCTGCGTGGCCGTGGTGCATTACAACCAGCCAGACTTTCTTTCCGACTTTCTCTGTGAGTAAACAAACAATAACTTTTCTCCAGCTATCACACTTTGGTCACAAAGCACACAGCTGCTTTTCTCAGCACTGCAACACTCAACGGTAATTCAGTCTTTAACGTGCGGTTTGAGATACTTTTCACTCTCTTTGTGCTTTTATAGATTTTTCTAACTTTTTGCTTACATCGTTTGCCTGATCTGGTGAATAATCCAGATTATTTACTGTTCAGTTGCGCTATGGTTTTGTTGGTACTGACATGCGAGACGCATTCAGCAGAATCACCTCGTTGTCTCTGGCTGCTATCCAACACCATTAGCATATGAAGCTGGAGTTCCTGGTGGAGTCCTTTTATCACTACGCTGTCATATACTCTTCCACTCATGCCACTATTGACTTCTACTCATATTAGTCTTTGTCGATTACTCATGCACGCTGCTTTCTGACTGTATTCATCCCAACCTCTGCTTTTATTTGCACTTTCTCTCCGTTTTCCTTACATTTGTCTCCATCTGCTGCTACCTCCACACCCTGTTTGACCTTTTTTTCCTCCTTTTTCTACATTTGTTTTCCATTCCTCGACAAAAATCACACCTTCCTCACTTCCTCTCCTGTTCTTCTCTCCTCCTTCAGTCTATGCAGAGTTCATCTTCCTCGGTTTGTTCATGTCTGAAATGCTGATCAAAATGTACGGCCTGGGCATCCAGCCCTACTTCCACTCCTCATTTAACTGCTTCGACTGTGTGGTGAGTACCCCGATGTACACATGCACGCGCACACACACACACACACACACACACACACACACACACACACACACACACACACACACACACGCACGCACAAACACCCCCCCCCTACACACACACACACACACACACACACACACACACACACACACACACACACATTCGCTTCTTGTAACGGCTCGTATCTTTTGAATGGATCAGGCTTAATTTTGTACATATTAAGCTCCAACCGGTGCTTCAAAACACGTCACCAGTGTGTTTTCAGTCAAATGTAGCCTATTTTACTCGTCTTGCTTGTGAGTTTTGTATTAAAAAATTAAAAAATTGCAGGCTCTTTCAAGAAACACTAACCTATCCACTGTAAGGTGGCATATATTTGACACAACAGCGACTTAAATCTCACACCAACGAATCAAGAATGACGTCTCCTTCTCATTCTGTTCTGCGCTGTTTGAGACTCACTCAGCACCGAATGATAAATGCTTGAACTGAAACAGTGAAACCCAACTCTCATATCGTTTCAGTTCACAAATATTTGACCGCCTGTAGGGCATTGAATGTTTATTGCTAGATGGTGAGTTGATCCTTAAATGTGGGATAAAAATAAAACCTCAACAGTAATCCAAATAAAATCCTGTCTGGTTTTATTTGTCACTATATACTTAAGGGTCTACTTCCTAGTTAAGTCAGGTAATGAATGTTTTGTCACTTGAACATTTATTAACTTAATAAATAAGTAATACATTGTGTTTTATTTTATTTAATTCTGTATTTATGGATGAACTGACTCTACTTTCTGAGTTTTTTTTAAATAATATTTTGCCACTTGGAGCGGTGAATTTTTATCAGTTCATGTTTACTATACAAATAAATAAAACAGTGCATAAATGTCACTGTGAAAGTAACATATCTAATCTTTTTTTACTTACTTTTTGCCATACTTAAGAATCAACTTACTGTACTTTTCAATTAAATTGGCTGAAATATATATATATATATATATATATATATTACCATTTACTGTGTATTCCACTTATCCTGACGACTCAGAAACTTCAAAGACTTGACGAGATCGGCTACATTTTCTCACAGGAAGATGACAACATGAATGGCAGGACAGGAAGTAGTGTGCTAGCTGGTTCAACGTTTCCTCTAAATGATATGGAAGCAAATACTGCAGCACAGAAGACATGGAGGACCACCTTAACGCTTCAATGCTTTGAACTATGTTGCCAACTAGTAATTTACTGAACAGTCCTCATTTATTACAGTTAGAAACTGTGCAAGAAAACAACAATAAATTAATATCTGTTTGTTTCTAAGCAGCTATTTTTAAGCACATCTAAAACTGAGAAATAAACTTGGTAGATTTTGATCGAATTCAACTAAAGCACATTTTTTTTCAGTTACCTGGTTGGTGGGCTTGCTTTGAGATTATAAAGTATTTATTAAGCGTAT
Source organism: Poecilia mexicana (assembly GCF_051168715.1). Classification (NCBI taxonomy): domain Eukaryota; kingdom Metazoa; phylum Chordata; class Actinopteri; order Cyprinodontiformes; family Poeciliidae; genus Poecilia; species Poecilia mexicana. Next base: position 5,453,465 of record NW_028263371.1, on the reverse strand, counting down.
ACACTGTTATTCTCAAGTTGTTTTCCTGAAGTTGTATTTCTGGTTCATTTAAAACACAAATGGTCTCTTGGAAAAGCGCAACAAACAGAGACGTTTGGTTCTGCACAGCTGAAACGCTCCGGATTTATTTGCACCGTAGACGAGTAGAGACGATTTGCACTTCAGCGCAATTACATTCCTAAAATAACCAAAGTGGAGATGTATTGTTTGTATTTTCTCTCCTTGTGCGTGTGTATGTGTGTGTGTTTCCAGGTCATTGTCGGTAGCATCTTTGAGGTTGTGTGGGCCACCATAAAACCAGGCACATCATTTGGAATCAGTGTGTTGCGAGCTCTCAGGCTGCTGCGTATCTTCAAAGTAACCAAGTAAGCGAAGTAAAAATCCTTTGTCTGGATTTCACTTTAATTTTTTTGTCTGTTCAACTCTAGTCAAATTCAGGCAAACTGTGAAAAATGCCTGAAATCTTAACGGCGGCATCAGGAAGCTTAATAGATCTGTTATCTGAGGCACTAAGGTTCAAACTTCGTAGATTGTTGCCGTAACATAAGCAGCATTTTTAAATTACAGATCCAAAATCTATTAATCTTGAACGGACGTGAGCGGATGCTGTTCTGGTTTTGTGAATGTGGACAGACCTTGAGTTTGCTCTCCCTGAAACTTTAGCCGTTATCGCCCGACGGTGAAGGTCACAGGAAGATTTAAGTCCCGAAATCCAAATGATCCCATATCAGGGACCCACAGGGACAGTAAGAGCAGACAAAAACAAAAGCTAAATATATTCTAAGTATCAGAAGTAAAACTTGTTTGACTTAGGACACGGTAAAACTAAAAAAAAAACTAAAAAAAAACAAAACAGAGCGGGCAAAGAAAAAAGAGAACGCAGGTTGAAAAGGTAGGTTACAGAAACTCCTGGAGAGGCAACGCGATTAAGGCCAAAATATCATGGGAATATGTGTACAGGGCAGAGTGTTCCTCTTTTTCCTCTTTTTTTTTCTTACAAAAGTTGTGTATAAATTGCTACACTGCAAAAATGTATTTAACCACAGAAAGAAAAGCATCCTGTTCAGACTATTTTCCTCATGCATTTCGATTTCTTCTGTTTTTGTTGACAGATTTTTTTTTATTATTTTGTCTCTCATCTAACTTCTACTGCTTCCTCAACACTAAATTACCTGTAGCACTCTGACCTTCCTCTTCCTCTTCCTCAGGTACTGGGCACCGCTGAGGAACCTGGTGGTTTCGCTGCTAAACTCCATGAAGTCCATTGTCAGCTTGCTCTTCCTCCTCTTCCTCTTCATCGTGGTCTTTGCTTTGCTGGGGATGCAGCTCTTCGGAGGACAGTCAGTGTCGCTGCAAACTTTACGTCTTCATCTGTTTTGGGAGTTTTTATCACTGCTGTATTCAGAATCACTTCTTACTTCCCTCTCGTCAGATTCAACTTTGAAGCAGGAACTCCGCCTACCAATTTTGACACATTTGCAGCAGCAATCATGACGGTGTTTCAGGTAGGAAAAAGCAAGTTGTGACGTCCTTTTATTACACATAATCAGAAACATTTACAAATCGGTCAGAGATCAACTTAAAAAGTTACAAAGCAGAGAAAATACAACGCAGTTATTTTTGCCAAGATCGTCTCCATAACTTTAACAAAGTCTTCCAAAGGTTCTCATAACCCATTTTGCTATGCAACAGCCACACAGTTTAATGCATTTTTATTAAGATTTTACATAAAAATAGCAAACAATTTGCTTTCCAGCAGCGTGACGACTTTAAAACGCACAGCTGGAGCTGCAGTGGAATGACTCGACTCAAATTCACACGAGCAGAAATCTGTCTCGGTCAGCCTGCATGTGCAGCTTAGTTTTCTTTCTCTCCTTCTTTATGTTATTGATGAAATGAAGTTTCCTCTCCTCCTTTTTCTTTAGATCCTGACAGGAGAGGACTGGAACATGGTGATGTATGATGGCATTGAGTCGCAGGGTGGAGTAAAGAACAAAGGAATGGTCTTCTCCATCTTCTTCATCGTCCTCACACTCTTCGGCAACTGTATCCTGCCCTCGCACGCTTGAGCGCACACTTTCACCAGCGCTCCACGTGTTTAAACGCAAACGCGCGGAGCACATCAGACAGTTTGGTCACACGTGTAAGAAAGCTGCTAGTTTTGGTATTATGGCTTTTCATGTTAGTTTTATTAAAAAATGTGTCAGCTTGTCATTTATACAGTTTAAAAATGAATCAATTTAATGTTTTGAGAAGCTTACTCATATGTACATGTAGCATGTTCTGCTTTTAAACTTCATTTTGATTTCAGTTTGGTTTAGCAAACACAGAACTCCTTTGATGGAACCTAATTTTATTTATACGTATATATATATATATATATATATATATATATATATATTTTTTTTTTTTTTTTTTTTTTTTTTACCGTGTTTCGTTTAATCCCCAGCTTTTTGAAAAGTAGCACCGATATTTCCATAACTCCCACCACAGACACGCTGCTGAACGTGTTCTTGGCCATCGCTGTTGACAATCTGGCCAACGCCCAGGAACTTACTAAGGTACACAGTCCCTCATGTAAAGTGTTACTTTGGATTCTTTTAATTTAGTTAATTTTTTCCAGCTTCACAAACAATTTCTTCATATTGTAGATCACATATTTATGCCAATGTGACAAACCTACTCAGAATTACCAAAACATGTCATCTTCTGACTCATTGTTTTGGTTTCATTTATTAATTTTGAACAATCCTTCTCAACGTGTGATCACATCTAGTAATATCAGATGTATGTCTTCAGGTTAATGTGTTTTGTTGTCTCATATATATGTGCGTGTTGCTCTCTGGAACAAGGTTTTGAAATCTGAACCAGTATTTCTCTGACAGGACGAAGAAGAGCAGGAGGAGGCAGCCAATCAAAAGACGGCGCTGCAGAAGGCCAAGGAGGTGGCAGAGGTCAGCCCGCTGTCTGCTGCCAACCTGTCGATTGCTGCGTGAGTACACGCCTTCAGATGCAACTAATCACAGACTCAATGTGTGTAAAGGTGTTTGTAAAATTCAGTGTCTATTTAGAATAATATTGACATTTAATTTATTTCAGTAATTCAATTAAAAAAACTGAAGCTTTTAATGACACACAATATATCAGCATTCATATGAGTATCAGCTGATATTAGTGATTTTTTTATTTTTTTTAAACATATCTGTATCAGTTTGACTTTCATCTTTTTGTCGTTTTTGTTTCTGGAGGGGCAGAGGGTTGGCCATGTGGTGTTTGTTTGGTCAGTGAGATAAGGACATAAATATAATACCAGTCAATATCGGTTATCGGCCACAACAGCAATATCACTATTGGATATCGGTATTGGCCCAAATTTTCATATCAGTCTGTCCCTAATTGTCAGCATTTACTTCTGTTCATTCGATAAGTTAGAATATTATTGAGAAGCCCGTTTACTTCAGGAGCTTTCTCGCTTAGTGAAACACATTATTTAGATTAATTGCACACAGACGGATGTTTGAAAGCCTTTATTTCTGTTAATCACAATGAAAATTACATCAGACCAACAAAAAAAAAAACACTTTTAAATACAGAAATTCCTGCCTCCACTTGCTGAGAAGCTCTAGGAGTTTTTTTTTTTTTCTTTTTTTTTAGCAGAATTTGGCACCTGCACACTTTACCACAAATACCAGTAGCAGGTTTGTTGACCTGTGATTGATTGCAGAACTGATCCAAATACAGAATCTGGGAGATATTTTCAAGAAAACTTGAAACACTGCAGTTTGATCCCCTTATATGTAAACAACAAAATTACTGAGTGGATTTACTGTGTAGTTTGAGCATGATGACATTTTTTTTTAATAAAAATATTTTTCAAGTGATCTTGTTTATTATTCATATTTTTGCAAGAAACTGAATTTTGGGCTTTTACCACTGAGAATATTATAAAAGAGTATAATATTCTTAGAATGTTAAGAATCTTATAACATTCTAAGATAGTTATATGAATTAATTCCTTCACATTCACAAAGCTAAGGTCCCTTTTGTTACTCTTTTGCTAAATTATGCTGCACGTGCACAGAAAAGACATAAACCACGTGAACCGCTTGTCCTTTGCAGCTGCCTCCCATCATTAGTGATTGGCAGCAGGCATTCACAAACACGCAGCACACTCCCTCACACGCAAAGCGACACGCCGTCCTATAAAATATGATGAGGCAATTGTTCGCGGAGTGAAAAGAACAGATTCAGGGCTTTGTGGCGTATAGAAAAGCGGGAGGCGGACAGTCTAAACTGTTCCCTGCAGAAGAGAAACGCTGACATCAAAACGGAGCTCAAACAAACCGGCCGCCTCCTTCAAAGTCACTTTGGAGACTCTTCAGGCCCCTGTAGTTAGTTAGCCGAGGCTTTGACTGCAAGATTTCAAGCAGCTTCCTTCTTAAACATTCACAATCTGCTGCCGAGAGAAGATTAACACATTTTTACCTTGGGAAATTAGTTTTATATCGAGAATTAAGGTCACATTTTCGCATGCGGCACATTTCTACTGTGATTCTCCAAGCCTCTGAGATGGCAGGTTCTGTGCAGCACATGAGCACATCTAGTTCAATCTTACCGCGCTTCACACACTTATTCATTACAACACTCATCTTCTAATTCAAATTTACCCCTGCATGTCTTCTGTCTCAAATATCTTGTGACTTTTGTTTTCCTCCTAAATTCCCCCTGGAACATTTTTATTATTATTTTTTGTTTACTTTATCTCAATCTCTGACAACAGGAAGGAGCAGCAGAAGAACCACACCAAGCCCAATAAGTCTGTGTGGGAACAGAGAACCAGCGAGATTCGGCGGCAGAACTTGATGACGAGTCGCGAGGCTCTCTACAACGAACTGGAACAGGAAGACTGGAAGGTGGGAGGAGAAGGAGAAGGAGACGAGGTAAGAACCCCCCGTCTTCCTCCGCCAGACGCACCTTCTGTTGATTTAAAGTGAAATTTCGAGTTTATTTTAACAACTTATCTTGGAATGTTTGGTTCTGACCTGGTTTTTAGCCACCCTTCATTCTGGGTCATGCTGGCTCCACAGATGTTTTAATTCCAGAGTGTAATATCCCTTTAAGCTTGTGAAAAACTGCTGCCATTGCGCTGCTATGTGGGACGACCCGAAGCTGCGTTATGAAAGTGGGCCGCGCTGAGGAAGCCCGAGAGCCGCACTCAAACGCACGCGGCAGGCAACTCAAAACTGGAGCGGGTCAGAAATGAATCCGAGGCGAGACCATCAGCTGGACATGGCTCAGCAAACTGCATGAAAACATGACGCGTTAAATTTAAGCTGCTTACGTGGAATATGAAAACGCCGCACTGTTTGCTGAAGTGTGCATCTCGACTGTAGAGTCGGTACAGAAAATATTCAGACCCCTTTTAATTTTTCACTCTTAAATTTCTGATATTTCAGTTTTTCTTTTTTAATAAATTTGAAAAAAAATGTATACATTTCTGTTTTTTTTCTGTCAAGATGGGATGTTGAGTGTACATTCATGAGAAATAATATGAACTTTTTTATTTTAGCAAAAGGCTTCAATGAAACAGGGAAAAATTTAAAGGGGTCTGAATACTTTCTGTACCCGCTGTATATTGTGCAGCTTTAAAGGCCTGGTGTGAAGGATGGTGCGGTAATTTTAACAAACTTTTCAAAGCCTTAAAACTATCCAAAGCACACTGTGTTGTCTTGTGTTGGTTATACCAATACAAGACTGTTGTGTTGGTCCAATAAGTTGACAAACCAAAAGGTTACACACTGATTGTTTGAGTAAGATATCCTTAATGCCCAATTAATTACAAAAGAAGTTAAGTACCTGAGAGAATGCTTTGAGCTGGATGTAATTTTGCACAATGTCAGACCAATAAAAACAATCAATTTCCAAGGAATTGACATGGACACCGGATGGCACAAATGGTGGCATCATTAGTGAAGCTGAAGTGATACAGGCAGAGCATTCAGCAGACTAAAACAGCAAGTTAAAGTTTTCAATCCCAGTGGTTGTCTTGCAGACTCTTTAGATACCTTTAACACTTACTGTAGCTTAAAATCTGTTCCATTCTGGGTTTGCATGAGGCTGTTTGACATTCAGGTAACCTAGGAGGAAATAAGTCGCCCACATGATGTGATGATTCTGGTGACCCATGACCGAATGCACCGAGGGAAAACGATTGCATTACAAAACCCTATAAAGTCTAGCTGCACATATTTCAGTCTTTGTGACACCCTCTGCCATCCTTCTCAACAACCGCCGTCAGCCGCACTTCAGGTTCATCGATATAAATTTAAAAGCTATCATTCACACAAGAGCAGAGACAGAGCATTTGGAGGGTGTGCTCTACATATGTGGTGGCACCGCCGGGACAGGACCGATGCTGCTAATGATGCAGAGAGCCGTCACAAGGTGCGACTCCAGGGTTCCTCTGGTGGTTAGTTGTGGGACACTAACAGTAGAGGGTGTTATTGTGAGTCCTGCAACCACTTGAAATCTTTCTATGATCAGACGATTCGCCCAATCTTTCCTCAGTCCAGAATGTGTGGGATCAGCTCAGATATCATCTGCGACCCAGTGCTACTGCGCTAGATCTCAAAGGTCAATTGATGTCTAGTGCAATACATCTCAGTTGTACTAGTAGTAGTTGTAAGATGACTTGCTTGTTGTCCATCGATGTGATGTTGTTGTCATTGCCGTCCAGTCACATGACTTGTTTCAAAAACCTCTCTACTCTTTAACCCCACTCAGGTGTCGTTCCCACGGAAAGCACGCGGCGATGTGAAAACGCACCTGGACAGACCGCTGGTGGTAAACCCGCAGGACAATCGCAACAACAACACCAACAAGACCCCACCCGGCGAACTGCCACTGGATCAGCAGTATCGGCGTCAGGATGTCGACCACCGCCGCCGCGCTGCTCACCACTGCCACTACCACCGCCATCACCACCAGAAATCCACCAACCCCGACGGCGTGGATGCAAGCCAGCTAATGGAAACCAACATGGGGCACGGTTTCAGCTGCACGTCTCTAGGTAACGTCGAAGGAAACGTGGAGCGCCACGGGGACGAAGAGAAGCACAGCCACCAGAGTCATCGGGGCCATCGGCACAGGAACAGAGAGTGCAGGGAGGCTCGCAGCGTCTCTCCCCGTCACGGCGAAGGCGCAGACGGCAACGGCGAGGCGAGGAGATGCAGGCAGCACCGCAGGGCAGCCAGGGAGGGGGACGAGGCCAGAAGACATCAATGCAAAGCAGCAGAGGGAGACGGAGAGAGAAGTGAGGAAGAGGGTGGACAGAAGACAAGACGACATCGGCACTGCAACCAGGAACGATGCCGAGGACATCGTGTCAGAAAGTAAGGAAAAGAAAGGATCTGTTTTTCATGTAGGAGGCAACATAACTTGATTTTGTCAAAGTGAGAGACGTGTCAAATTCAGTCCTTATGCCTGATGTCTTGCAGGTTGTTAAGGTTGTCCTGGTTCAAAACACCTGAAACCATTAAATGGTTACTTACTTCTGCAGAACCTCATGACATTGCCAGAAACACCTAACATATGCAAGACGCTGGTCCTTAAGGACTAGTAAAAGACTACTATGGTTTTATTAAAACCCTTACGATTTTTTATCTTTAGATACTTAAAAAATGATGAGAAAATGTTACCTTTATCACAGTTTAATGTCTTTTCTCTTCAAAGAGAACCTATTATTCAAAATTCACTTTTTGCATGTTTTTGTTCTCCGTTTGGGTCTCAACTGCCTCTAAAAGCAGCCCAAGATCTAAAAAAAGGAAAGAAAAAAAAACACCCAGCAATTTTTGATAATAAGGTAATGCCATTTCAAAAACCTGGCCCGTCACCTAGCAACCCAACGTGCTCCAGCACATTTGGTCAGCTGGTTTTACCGCTGTATGAGCTGTTCAATGGAACACACGTGTTTTGTTGTTGACTTACCATCCAGAAACCACTTGCTGCGTTCTTGTTGGTTGTGCAGGAGGATCCACTTCTGCTTTTCAAACATGAACGGTTGTATAATTGTGCATCTGTTTGCAGCCATTTTCACAATCAAGTGTAAACATCATCCAAGAATGATGGATATTCATAAAAATTTTTGTGCAAAACAAGGAGTGTTTGCATAGCCCATTGACCTATCTGAACTTGTTCAACGATGAATAACAGATCACCTTTAATGATTCTATTTTCTTCTCATTTTTGCTCTATTCTCGTCTCTTTCTTTGCTCTGTCTGTTCCATCGCCCATGTCAGGGAGCATCACAGCACCTGCCCCAGCCTCTCAACTACTCGGCCCATACAGCAGTACAACGAGGACCTCGACAACTTCCGCAACAACAGCAAGCTGGCCAGCGCCCAAGAGCACCCTTATGATCTCCCACCCGATCACCCAGACCATCCGGACCACCTCAACAACCTGCTGAACTGCCATGACGCCGACACCCACACCCTGCTTCACAGCATGGACAGCCTGATCTTGACCAGCATGGCAAAGCCCGAGTACACAGCCATAGACATGCCCCCGGTCTACCCCTACCCCTCCACCAACGCAATCTTGCAAGGTAATCGTCATGGGCGTGCAGCAAGGCGCATTAGAGTTTAAAATAAAAACATATTTTAAGCTTGAAATCCTGTCGTTTTTATGTTTAAGACTCTTATTGTGAAGTAAGGAAGGAAGAAGTTCTTGAATTGCACTGTGGCATTGATAGAGTTGGCTAGAAAAAGACTTTTTGTTGGACTGTAAAACAAAACTCTATTACAAAATCCTTGAAGAGGCTGCTTCAGCTTTTACTTTGTTTTTCTGGCTGCATTTTGCATAATCAGTAGAAGAAAATAACGGCAGGTTATGTACAAGTCATTTGGAAGTGTTGTGAGAATACAGTTAGCAGTTAGCAAGTAGCAACCAAAAAGTTAGCATGAGCTTTGGAGCTACTTAAAGGATTAAAAAAAAAAAAAGCCCCATAAAATTCAAAAAGCCCTAAAACATGCTATTTAAAAACCTAGAGTGAAATATTCTACATTTATCACAGATTATTTAGTGCATTTTTGCACGGAAAAATGCAAAAAAAAAAAAAAAAAATCAGATTTTTTTTTAAATCTGGGAAATCTTTTGCATTTTTATGATTTTAAAGAATAACAGATTCTTTAAAATATGTGATTCTTTTGTGATTTGTGAGACCTTTGTTTAAGATAACCAAAAATAATTGGGAATTCTTAGATGTCACAAAATAATTTCTAACTTTTGTGTTTTGCCTCTTAACCCTCAAATCGCTTACATGTTAATGATAGGTCCATGACATTTAAGGCATTTGTAAATCCAGTATTATGAATTCTCCAGTCTCGGGAGCTAAATTTAGTATCACACCCCAAGAATCACATCAAAGAATCTGAACAAACCTGACTTTCCTGCGTACGCATGGTCATACAGGCAAGTCAAATTTCTCATTCCACTTCAGACTATTCACCAATCCAGTTTGACCGACACTGTTATTCCCCCTCATGTACTTTCTGTTCCTTAAATCAATGCTGGTGTTGCATATATTGTGATGGTCCGACCCCCTTCTGGTCAGCCTGCCACTTATTTACCTCCTCTGCTTACTTTCATCTCTGTGCTCAGTGAACAAGAACGCCAACACTGACCAGAAGAAGAGCGAGGAGAAGAAGGAGGAGGAGGACGAGGGTGAAGATGAAGACGGCCCCAAGCGCATGCCTCCCTATAGTTCCTGCTTCATAATGTCTACCACCAATCCGTGCGTAGCTTTCTACTGAATCTAACTCAAAATCGCAGTGTTGTGTTGTGCAGCGCTCGGCATCGAAATGCCCTTTTGGCATAGATTTTTTTTAAAACGTTCAAATGTTTTGCGAACCGTTTGGCGCCAACACGTGCGCGCATTTGTGTGTTTGCATCAGGTTTCGAAAGTGCTGTCACTACATCCTGACTCTGAAGTACTTTGAGTTCAGCATCCTGTCCGTCATTGCTATGAGCAGCATCGCCCTTGCAGCAGAGGACCCTGTCAAGCCCGACTCGCCACGAAACAACGTGAGTCTTTCATGTGTTAGCGCCGTCCTTGTCACCTCCCAGTGTGTTCGTGTCCACATCGTTCTGTCGATAAAACACACAAAAAAAAAGTCTTCCAAAGTCCAACATTTATTTGCTTACTTAAAAGATGTCAACCTTTCTAGCAAAGCAGCGTTTTTCTAGTGATATTGGAGCCTGATGCAAAAATAGAGAAATGTGCAACGCAGCAATGCAAATGGAAAACTTTCTTTGCCTAAACATTTATGAGATTAAAATAGAGAATCAGTAGTTGGAAACATATTTAGGATATTTTTTACTCACTTCTTTCCTGTCCTTCAGCAGTATCCTCTCTCTGTTTCAATTAGATTTACAAGGTCAATTATGCAGATTAGAAAAAAATGACAAAATAGCCAATAGCTAATTACCACAGTAGTCTACAAGAGACCAACTTAAATACGGGTTGGCAAATTTTACAGTGTTTAAACTTAAGTCCTGAGTTCATAAAGCAGAAGAACAATTTAGTTGTTTCAACCCGAATTTATCAAAATATTTGGTAGTTTATTAATACAGCACAGTTCAAAGTGCTTTAAATCATAAAAACGCAAAAACAAAACATCGTAAAAACAACATACAGTCAGTCACCAATTGAGAAACCAGCAACAAACATTACATTTGGGTCGAGTCCCATCATCAAATATGTTGACCATTTATTATGGTTCAAAAGTGACTCTAACCAGGCGTGGTTTCAGCCTTGATGTAAAGGAACTCAGTGTTTCAGCTGTTTAGCTGTTTTCTGGAAGTTTATTCCAGATTTGTGGTGCAGAAAATAGAGACTAATCTGTTAAAGCTCTTCCTCAAACTGCTCAGTATGGAAACGTCCCATGCAGGAGCAGGGTTGAGCTCTGCTGTTGTATCTTATGTTTGGTTAAAATAATAAAAAGAAAAGTTAAATTGATGTTGTAGGTTATGCTTATATATATATTTTTTAAGCTAGGTGCGCAGGGTTGGACATAAACATCTGCTGCTGTTAAAAAGAAAAAACTGATGCGAGGAACATGAGCTTTAGGATTAAACTCATCAACGTTTTTGACCTAATCCTTCCTTTTCCCCTTTTCTCCTTTGCGAATTTGATAATTGTGTCTCGTGGTTTTGTGTCGCTCTGCAGGTGCTGCGTTATTTTGACTACGTTTTCACAGGGGTCTTCACATTTGAAATGTTGATCAAGGTAACAAAGTATCACTGAGAGATTGTGGGTGTTCTATGTCTGTAGTACGTATATGCATATATATTTTAACTTTTAAATGTGCAGTGAAATGTGTGAGTGTGTGTGTGTGTAAGTTTGTGTCTGAAATCTACATAAAAGGGTTCCTACATTGTGTTTGGAAAAGTATAGAATTTGCTTTTACTCTTTCCATGTTGTGATCTGCATTTGTTGCAGATTTTACTATCAATACTTCTTCTAAAACATTTAGAGACTCTTGATTTTTTTTAAACCCTCAAACAAGTAGAGACTTAATCTAACTGAATATTTCTTTCCAAATTTAAGCATTTTTTCTATTTTTTTTTTACTTGTTCAGTCTTAGTTAAAATATCTCTAATTAGGGCCGAGCAAACTGAAAACCAGTCCACTCCAACCACCAGCTCAGTTTTTCCTTCTATATCCCATAACTTGGATAGAAAGAAGTCTGTAGTGATGAAGCGAGGGATGTGTAGGAACCCCAGCATGTGCTTGTCTGTGTCTGTGTGGTTCTGAACGCTCTTCGTGTTTTCCAGATGGTCGTTCTCGGCTTGTTTCTCCACCAAGGGTCTTACTTTCGTGACTTGTGGAACATACTGGACTTTATAGTGGTTAGTGGTGCTCTGGTGGCCTTTGCCTTCACGTAAGTGCCCCACTTCACCACCCCTTCACTCTCCTCTTGGTCACCTTCACCACACGCACACGCACACACACACACACACACACACACACACACACACACACACACACACACATTTTACCATCCACAGAAAGGCCCGGGCTACACAGCCTTGTACGCTTAGTTACCCAGACAATCCTGATCTGTCCTCTCTCTCTCTCTCTCTCTCTGCTATTGTCTCTCTCTGGTATGTTTAAGAAATCTTCATCCTCTTCCTCTTTGCTATCTGCCTTTTCTTTCTTCCTTCTGTGTTATTTTAATTATCTTTCTGTCTTTTTTCGTTCTTTTCCTCGGGTATTGTCTGCTCTATTCATCTCTGTCCTCAATGAACCCACCTTCTTTGACTGCAGTCACTTCTTCTTCATTGCGTCACGTAATTCACGCCCAGTTTCCATCTCAGTTTCCTCATCGGTCAGCATTACATATTTCAATCAAGCGGTCTTTCTACACATCATTCCCAGTTTCATCTGATGACACCCCGTCTCATGATACTTCTCACCCAAATCTCATATCTACACTCCGGAACAGGAAATTGGCTTCTTGACGTTTGCTTTTTCTTGAGATTTGTTCAGGAGCTTTCCTGACGTTCCAAAGAACGTTTTAACTTCCACAAACATCAGCGGACAAATATTCTCACCGCTGACACTCAGATACGTTTCTGGAGTGTAGTGGCAGCATCTCTAACTTCCTCTTTCCTCCCAACACATGGAAAACCTAACCCTACATCTGTCCCTTCACTATTTTATAAACCATCGCTCACCAGTTGCTCCTTTTGAACAGTATTACTCCCCATATTCCTTGCTCCTGTTCCCTTATTTTCCCCTATTTTTCAAATCATGCCGACCTGATATTTCCTCCAAGCAGGCCGTGAGTCCTCCCTTCCTCTTTTCTTGCATCTAAATATCTAGTTCTGGTCCTTCAGTCCCTTGTTCTACACCTCTAAGATCCTCCATTGTTCCTTACTGATCACACTCCTCCCTCCCCTCTTGCCAGCCTTATTCCTAACATACAGCCAGTAGGATACCGTCAAGTCGATCTGTGTGCTCAATTTTCCATCCTCAATAAAGTGTTGTCCTCTTCAACATGTCTTTTGGACATAAAACTAATAACTTGATGGCTTTGACAAAATCCCAGTAAGTTGCATTACATTGTCGAATTTATTCAAGAAAGCGATTTCAGTTATGCAACGTATGTTTTATTTGGCATGAAGTGGAAATTAAGCTTTGTACCTCATGCTCAAAATTTGACCAACCACTTTTGGTTTTACGCACACTTTTAGATTTATCTTCTTAAAAAATAACATAAAATTAATCATAGCTAATTTGATTACAGAAAAAAAAGATCTATTAATTTTGTAGAAAGAATTGTACAGTAAAAAACATTCTGACATTATGCCATGTGTGTACTTGCACATACAAATGTTTCCAATGACTCAAAGTCCATTCTCTCTTTTGCCTCAGGCACAGATAAATATCTTTATATAAACACTATTTCATAATATAATGAATAACAAGCCATTTTCTGAAAGCATGGTGTGCTCTAGATTGGTCACACCAGTAGAAGATTGAAATTGTTTTTAAATTCTCTGTTTTTCTTGATTGATAGGTAGATGTGAATAAATCCGTTGGCCAAAGAGAGTTCATGTCTAATTGACCCCAAGGTGAAGAATGAAGTTAGGATTGTGATCGTTAAAGGTCTAGGTCAGGGTAGACGCTTCTGCTGTATGTTAGGAGCAGATCCCATGTCCCATAATTCCCCTGGTCCACATCTGTCATCCTTATCTGGTTCTCTCTTTTTTTTACAATCCTCCTTGTTTCAAACTCCATCGAACATTTGTCTAAGCGACCAGCTGACAGAGAACCATTAGAGCCAACGTCACGTCTATCCTAACCACGCCACTTCCTCCTCATCCCTCTGCATTCTCCTCGCTGGAGGTCTCAGTTGTTCAGTCTGTGGGGGTGAGGGCATCCCAGACACCTTTAACCCTTTAAGTGCCCAGGCTATCCATACGTCACACAGAGGAAAGCTGGCAGCAGGACATCAAGTCGCCCTCTTACCCTTCCTTTTCTCGACCGGCACACATTCAAACCCGCACACACACACACACACACACACGCTCTGATCCCCAAGTGTGACTTTAACGAACCTGGAGGCACAGGTATTTAACTCTCTTTCCTTTGCACGGCCTGGGAAAGTACAGCCGGAGGGAGGGGAAAAGGCGAGCATGCTGGGGTAGGGTGTGGCGGGTGGAATGATTCGTTTTACTGAAACGATATAGATTTATGAAATAACTGCAGTGCTGTGAGAAAGTCTTACCACCCCTTTATTCCGTTTCACATTTTGCTTCAAAGAAGCCAGGCTCTCTTAGGGCGTCTTCACACCTGATAGTCCGGTAGATTCGGTTCGATCGGAGATCAAGGTTGCAGCATTTGCTGCATTTTCAGCTGGTGCGGTTCTCTTTCACACTGCCCTGTGTCAAACAAACCATTTGAAGAACATGTTCACCCCCCTTGCTTGTAGTGGTGTTGCACCAAAAACTACTGAAGGAAGCAACACAAAAACCTCCAAAGGCAAAACGAACTGTAAGCGAAAATGGAGTTAAGACAGATTTTAGCAGTTTTAGGATTTCCATTTTGTCTTTGGCAAAAACCATGAGCCGTTTCTCCAACTAGCATTAGACTCAAGCATTTGTTTTGGTTGTATTCACCCAGAATGCCCTGCACTAAAGTCCGATTCCTCCTGTCTCCGGTCCAACTCTGCAGTCACATGAGCATTTGCACCACGCCAAAGTTTGCTTCCACCAAACCGAGGCTGAAGTTTTCAGGTGGATCAGAGGCCGATTGCCTCCCTTCCCAAACTAACTGGACTTTCTACACAAACAAAGTAGAATTTGATTAAAGCGGACTAAACAGGGTTGTTGTGAACGCACCTTACAGAATTTTACAGTTCTCCTAAATAATATTTATTCAGATTTTTCAAAGGTTTTCAAAGTTTTTCTTTGGACTTTCAAAGCACTTTTTCATTCATTTTCAGTTCAGTTTTTTATTTGTGCTCCTTCTGTCCAAAAACCCTTCAAGCATAAAACAGTTCAACTCCAGGGCTAAACCAGTTGTTGCGTCTAATAGCCAAGAAACTTTTTTAAATTTAAGCTCTCAACACAAGGCAGGAGTGAGCAACTTATTGCTCCTAAAGGCCAAATGAGTAACTCTGATTGCTGCTCAGGGCTTCATTATTGGCTGGATGTAATTGTTTGAAGTGTCTTTTGAAAACAATCCTTCAGCTGTAGGTAAAAGTAGCCCGAGAATGTTGAATGAAATTCAACATTACTGATGACAAAACCTTTAATATTTGAAAATCTGAAAGCTTAAATTGTTAATTCATGTTGTAATCCCTGAGAACAACAACCTGTTTGTTCAATCAGATACATAAAGGATGGATCTCTCACCAGATCCTCTTCTGGGTCTGCGCTGGATTTTGTTTTCTTATTTCTTAAAGAAAAGACGTGATTGTAGAAACCATCGTAGTCCCATACTTTTTTTTCCGTCTCCTTCTTTATTGTATATTTCAAAACATATATTTCTCTATAACAAAGGCAGCAGCAAAAAATCAAAAAGTCCAATGAAAATCTTCGAAAGACCTTGAGAAAGACTGAAGAAGTCTTATTTAAAACCAATTTTAAAAGGCTACAAGCTCATTGAGGTTCTTAGAAGCAGATTGTGGAGAAACAAGGGATGGTTTAAAACTCTTTAATAGCACTTTATGTTTAATAGATGCCTGTTAATGACAATAGTAGTGGAGTGGAGGAGCCAGGTTGGGGAGCCTGTTTGTTCATCCTCCTCAAATGCATGAAGCGGCTGCATGAACACAAGCCTGTGATGCAGACGACGGTTCAGCGCAGCGAGTCGAGCTCAAGTTAAATGTAATATCTGGACTTATAGAAACTGTCAAAGAGAGTTTACATCAATGTTAAAAGTTGTAAAAAAAAAAAAAGAAAGAAAGAAATGCATGCAGAAGAGGCTCCAAGACACTTGACTGACGAAGTGACAGAAGTTAAAGTTGAAATAGTTTAATGTGGTCCTGCTGCAATGGGTTTCATTTATCTTCATGCTGAGCCTATTCGATTTTTTTATTTTTTTTCTTGAGAAGAAAATCTTCAAAAATAATTTAGCAATAAAGAAGAAGTCAGAGTTTTGAAAATCCAGCCTTCTTCGTCTTGTATCTTAAAATTCATTCTTTGAAAAAGCCTCAAGAAAAATTGTTTCTCTTCCTGTTCACTTTGCGTTTAGTTCGAGTAAATGCATTTTTGTGACTAAATAATATGATTATTAACAGATAAACTTTGTCTGATAATAAAACTTCCAGTCCCTGTTTTTGTATTGGAAAACATAACTATATTTTCTAAATAATATAACATTTTCTAAGCATTTAGTATGGAAGTCTAAGGTTAAAATTATGTCTTATAATTTCTGTGCTTCTCAAACTGGGAGTAAAAGAACAATATGATGATTAATTATAGTTATGTTCCTGACAGACCTACTGCTCAGATGTTGCTTTCTGTAGTTTTATCAGCGCTGCTGATTAAAAAGTTTGATAACTTCTTAAAAGTTATCAAACTTTTAAGAAAGTTTGAATTATCAAACTTTCTTAAAATAAAAACAAAAAAATGACTTTGAAATAAATGTAATTTCCCACTTTCTTGTCAATTTAATAGGGACTTTTTGATACTTCAAACTGAATGAAAGTTTGAGTAATTAATAGAAAACAACCAAACAGCTGAATTTATCAGTACGTTAGAATAGCAGTAGGCTAAAGCAGGAATGGAAAGGTCAGGCTTTTTAAAGATTGGTAATCGGCCAAAAAACTGCAGTTGGTGCACAAATATCAGGTTTCTTTCAGCCAGCTGGCCAGAAGTGCCCAGCAGCAAATACTGGAATGGGTTATATAAACTATTTACACCAGACAAAACATCTCATGTCAAGGACCAGGAGTACAGTTTAAAACCTTGGTGAACCTGTTAGAAATATCACACAGAAGCTTTTATTTCATCTCAAATTTAGAAATCACAGGTTTCTAAAAACATCTGGAATTGTTTCAATGAAGTAAGGCTTTGATATTTAAAAAAATAATAATAGCTACACTGCCCCCTGGCTGATAGGTTTGTTATAGCAATCTGAAAATCACTCCACTTCTCCACCCTGCACCGCATGACTTCCTGTTGACAAATCAACGTCTCCTCCTTCCCGTTATCTGTTGCTTTCCTCCCCCTCTCCCCTCTTCCTCTCACCTTCTTACTTAGCGAACGAACTCTTCCTGTCCTTTATGCCCTCACACCGTAGTCGCTGCCTCTATAGATACTAACGCATCGCAGCTACCCTCCCCACCTTCGCCTCTTCTTGCCTCCCATCATCTGCTTCGGCGCTACACCTAAACACAGCGCTGCTCCAGCAACGCACAAAACACCTGCAGTTTCGCTCTGAAGCATGACGTCTTTATGAAACCAGATAACTCGACGAAGCATTGTACAGATGACCTCTTGTTGGCATGGAAACAGTACAATAGCTTCATATCTGTGTGCGTGTTATAAACACAACTGTAACGCTTCTGGCATTCTCCAAACAAACGCTGAATGTTTCAAAGTCGTGTGACTTTTTTCCGTGCATGTGGCGACAATATTCTGTGAGAATGCCATTTTGTACTATTAAAGGTATGTGTGTGTGGGATGACACACACACACACACACATACACATCCTGGTTTCTTGAGTGTCCACTCATGACTGATGAGTGAATGTTGCTCTGAGGTCAAGCAAACCTGGAAAGGATCTCCTTGTAAAAGAGTTTAAGAAGCAATCCTCTTTTCCTGTGCAGATGTTGTGCATGCTAAGGAACTTTGATGCGAATTCCTCTAGGTGCTGCATTTATAACGAGGACAATTTGTGCCGAGGGTCCGGCCTAATTGATCATTATGGCCTGATTAGATAGGAGTCAGTGAAAATGGATGGACCGATTGAGATTTCACTTCCAATTACAAAGCCAGTCCTTCACTGGCGCTTGCAGTGGCACTAACGCAGAGGATGGCCACAGAAAGGAAGGATTTAGATTAAATTTGTCTTTTGTTGTGTTTGTGGATCCTGGAAAATGCATCAGGTTTAAGCAATCCCGATAGAACAATTTTTTTTTTTCCAAGAATAATGTTGCCATAGTTTAAGTTGGGAGTGTTACCTCAGCTTAAAACAAACATTGAAGCAAGAATGTAACTGTACAGTTTATGATAGCAGTAGAGCAACAAAGTATGGATGTTTTTTTTGTTTGTTTTTTGTTTCATGTGGCAGATTATCTGGTGACGTTGAATTTAGTATTTGGAAAACATTAGCTCTGGTATTTCAGCTGTCCATGTTCAGCTAAATATTATGTCATTGCTTACTGCTAAGCAGCATACTTTGGTCTCTTCAGCAAATAATCAGCTTAAAAAACAATATTCTCTCAATAAATTAGAATGTCACAGAAAACTAAGTGATCTATCTTTTCTGAAAATGTATAATGATTGTAGTTTACAGCTAATGGAAAAGTCCAGTCTCCAGTAAATTCTGTTATGACATTAGCCTGGCCATTGGCTTCCTATGCAGTTCCACTCGATTCTCATCTCTCGTCACCGCTCCAGCTGGGATTTCTGCCGTTCACTTGGATTCCTCCGGTAGAATTTCAAACGAGCCAATCGGCGAACAGAAGGAGATGTTGTGAACGATAATGTCGATTTTATGTGCTGTTTTCGAACTGTAGTCTGTCTGTAGTTTCAGCAGTGGCTGCGGAGGAAGTAAACAAAGTCGTTCAGTCCGTTTCGACCACGCCTCCAAATATCGAATTAACGTCAACAGCCGGCTTGTTTACAGCACAGACAATTTCCAGTTAGCCTTATAGAGTCGAATTGGTGCGTTACGTCACGGCTGCACGTTAGCAATTGGGCAAAACTTAAAACCTCAACAGAGTGCACGGGTCCAGGAAGTAATCGTTATCGTTTCTCAACAGCTGAGTGTCCAGACAATCTGTGGGAAGCAAAATGTACAACAAGGGGGCTGGTTTTTAAACAGGATAATATTACATAAAACCAGATACAAAGGATGTTAATACAGAAATGTTGGGAACCTAAGTATGTGCATGTGCTCAATAGAAATTCACTGTTTGGTGATGTTCTAATTTATTGAGTTGTACCCTGTGTGAGACATAAAGCAGTGACTATTGACTGCTGCTGTTCAACAATCTTCTGGTCTCATCAAGCAGAATGATCAGAATCATCAACCAGTTTTTCACAGGTTAATGTCATGGGCCTCATATATATATGATCAGTGAAGATTGTGTTTTTCAGTAGTGTCACATAAGGATCTGTATAATTCAGACAAACAGGTTATATAAAACCCAGCGTAGCTACAAGGGAGACAGGAAATTGCATCCTGCAGTCTGAGGCGGATTATGGGGGAAAAAAAAGTAGCCTCCATTAAAGGGTGGCTGAGGTATATTTGTAATCAGGTAGCCATCTTGCTGTCTTTCCTTCTTTGTCTGTCTCTCATATAGATGTATCTTTTCCTGTTTCTACCAAACCCCCCTCTTTCTTTCTCTCTCTGTCTTGTGTCGGTTTGTCTCTTTCAATGTGTGTTTCTGTGTTTGTGTGTCTCTCCCTCTGTGTGTGTGTTTTTTTCTCTCTCTCTCTCTCTGTCCTCCTTGTGCCTCTGTCTTCCTCTCTGTCGCTCTCACCCTGACTTTCGCTGTCACCGCCTTGGGTGAAACCCCGACAGGAGCAGCACCCGGTAAAGTTCCTCCTCTGTCCTCTCCCGCTCTGCTCCCCGCGCACAGTAACCCGATCACGTTGGCTACTCTCTCTTTCTTTCTTTGTTCTTTTGACCATTTTGTGCTCATTCTCGCCGTTTCGCTGCCACTCGCTGCCTTCCGTTGTCACTGTGAAAAACACACTCAAAAACACTTCCACGTGTTTATTTTTGTTTTGTTTTGTGTTTTTTACACATATGTATTTTTTTTATTTTTTTTTATCTTTGGGGACACCTGGAAAAATTCTAAGAAACGCCAGGTTTTATTTAGAAAATGCTCAGTTGGAAGTCTATCAAAAAATATGTGTACACTTGTTACCGTACATATCTAGCCATACATGTTACAGAATTAATGAATATCTGTAATAGAAGAATAAATTATGAGAAAGATCTAACTTCAGAGAAGCATATACTTATTCTCAGCTGTTTAAAGAACATTGGTACAAAACACTTAGGATGGAAAACCGAATGTGTTGGTTTGAAATTGAGCTTACAGTTATTACAGACATGTGATGTGATCTGTCCATTTCCCTTATTTGGACAAAATTATTATGCATTTATGAGCAAAATTGGCTCCAAATTGACTAAATGTCCAGGGCATGAAAAGCTTAACATGTGTCGCAAACATTTGATCAGCATTTCAGAGCGCTTTATGCAGCTCAGTATCATTTTTGGCTAATTAGCATTCAGATGTTTGGTTTGAGAAACCCAAACTTGAGGGACCGCAAATTTGATTTGGCTTTTAAAAACTATTTTTTTTTTTTATTTATTTATTTTTTTTCCCCAAACATTACTTTAAGTAATTAAAATATCAAATCTATTTATGCTAAGATCTAAAAAAAAAAGTATATACTTACAGCTCTGGAAAAAATAAAGAGCCCCTTGCACTGAACCCCATTGAAAACCTCCTGGTTGTTCCACCAAATATTGATTTCTGAACTCTTCCTGAGTTAAAACGTTTGTATTGTTTCTAAATGAATTAATGGAATTGTTTAGGTCTGAGATCACTGCGTCTTTTTTTGTTATTTTGAGCATTTTTCATTTTCTGCAAATAAATAATACATTTTTGCTTGGAATTTCAGAGACCTGTTGTCAGTAGTTCATAGAATAAAAGAACAATGTTCATTTCACTCAATCATATACTGATAAAATGTAAAGCCAGAGAACTGAGCATTTTGCAGTGGTCTCTTACTTTTTTCCAGAGCTGTGTATATAAGTTGTAGTGTACGCACACAGGAATGTGAGGGAGCGTTAGAACAAGGATGCAGCCATTTCTGACACCTTTGAACTTCCTGGCTTTACGCTAACACTCTAAAGCTGCTTTCATAGAGAGACCTCCATGCTGCTCAGATTTAAATGAGGAACGCCTATTGATTGTCGTCTGAGTCGCTCGTTGGCGGACACACAAACACCCACATGGAGATACTTAAAAGCTGCCAAGACTCCGACTCAATCAATCAGCGCTAAATTGAGCTGTCGTTAATTTTCTGTCGCAGGAACGGAGTTCATAGTTTAAGAGGGAGCCGTGATAGATCGCCCGTCTTTAAGCCCAGACTTGGCAGGTGTCCATGTCCCTCTACTTACTTTTTTTTTCTTCAGAATGACCCGTCCACTTACTGTAAATATTAAGTGTTTTATTTATTACCTTAATACCTTCTTCTTCTTTTTTTTACCCCCTTTCAGGAAATTGGCTAATACGCGAAGCGTTAACGTTGTCGGCTTAACTTTTAATAATTTATTTCCGCTCCTTTTTGCGACCTGTTTATTTGCTTTTCTTCATGGGATAAGGTTTTGTGTTCATCACCGGTCCAAATGTTCTCGCATAGCCTCCATTTCCAGACGTTTATTTTAGCCTCTTTTTTTTTTCCACAGAAGCGCATTGATAAGTGGGATTTCTGAAATCTTAGTGGAGAAAACAAAAAAAAGTCACTGGAAGCTATGTGAAGAAAAAACCTGTTGACGTACGTCTCTGTGGAGATAATCGTAGGATTATGCTTAAGTAATCCTAGTGGTGCGACATTCGCAGGGCCGACTTCACATTTTCACATCCAGAAATGTTCACTTCTTTCGAAGAGTCGAACAGCGTGCCACCGAAAAAGAAAGAAAGAGGTTTGGCCGGGCACTCTGCCGGGGAGTTGCCTGTCGCTGTGCATTGAGTGATTGCGTACTTTACGGTGACGAAAACCATATTAAACAATGATGATGATGATGATGATGATGGTGCTTCTTGATGTCCATGAAACCAAGAGGTCAGACAAACGTATTGTGTTCTCTCCCCACTGGTTTCATGTTAGACTTGTTTATTTTTCTGCAAAAAAATAAAACAACACAGAAACAGCAGTGATTGCCCACACAAATTAAATGTGTCATCATGTGTTGTATTTTAAATGAAAATAAAGAGGGTGTGGTCAGAGCCCTTTGTGACTCATCTGTGTAATGAAGCCTCTGTTCTGCCGTCTAACCTTTCAGTTTTGCTGTTTTTGTTCCATGCTCAAACACTAGGGGGAGCAGCAAAGGCAAAGACATCAGTACAATCAAATCTCTGCGTGTGCTGAGGGTGCTGCGTCCCCTGAAGACCATCAAGCGCCTCCCCAAGTTAAAGGTAGAATTTCAAAAGCTGCACTGATTTGTCTTATTTCAGGATCTTTGCATGTGAAGTTGTTTGATTCTTGTCTTGTTCAAAAAGTCCTAAAAGCCCCAAATAAGTAGCATCAATTGTTTAAAAGGAAAGTATTCTTTGATTTCCAGGCACAGAGTGTGATTTTATAGCACCATCAAGTAACTGTGTTGATTTCAGTTGTTCTAAAATTGCTACATATGTCAAATAGGACTTAAATGAAATTTGACTTTGTAATTTAACACCTCTAATTGGGCCTCTGTCTCTTTAAGAAACTTTTGTTCTTTCTGAAGCTCCACCTTCAGGAAGTCATCACAACATGGCTCCTCTATTAACCCTTTAATAACGTTTTTACCAGCATTTCGCTGAGAATTAGCTCCTATAATGAGCTCGGCAGATTCACCAGGTGTTTGCTAATTGCTGCTGGCTAGTCTGGAGGAGCTGACTAGAGGAGGGCTGCTCTGTAAGGGGGAAGCTCAAAAACTGCAGCTCCGAGGATGAGCAAGGCGGGGCTAGGTCCAACTAAGCGTTTTACACAGCTGAATGGTTGCCATGGGAGATTACATGATGTAGTTCTCAAAAAAGTCAGTTTTACATAATACTGATCCTTTAACATGCATGAAATCATAGGATTTTTTTTTATCTTCTACTAACTCATTTTCAAAACGAATTGTGTAAAATTGCATGTCAACAGACATGACCACTTGCTTTATAATTTTTTTTTTAGTTTTTACTTTTGTCTGTTAGAAATATAAATATAGCAATTCTACATTAGTCCAGGCCACTAGATTCTGACTTTTGTGATTTATTTTTTATTTTACTATTGTTATTATTTATTTTTCTTCATCTAAAACGTTCTCCTGTGTGCTTTAAAACGTACCAGCAGGATGAGGGGGAATTTGGTTTTAATTTAGTTTTCATTAATCTGCAACTTTAGTAACTCCCCCACACGGCAACCCAATGTTGGACACCAAAGGAGAAAAAAAAACTCCTTGCTGTCATTTCATGCTGCTACGGCATCTGTGCAGAAAGTGAGCTCTTGCAAACACAGCAGAGACGACTGCCAGGTCAGACATGAGCTCTGTGCAGAAGAAGGCATGGATCCGATGTACATTAGAGGGTGGCAGCCTGCACATTATTCAGGAAGGAAAAAGATTAAACCAAACAATATCTGAATGAAAACGTTAAATCTGACAGAGTCATACAATTTTGCTGTAATTTGTGTGTCGCCGTCGTCCAGGAGGAGATTGAATCGGCGACTCAATTCAATCTACTGGATTTCTTTAGATGGAAAATGTTTTAAACTAATTTGAATAATTAATTCAACTGATAACTGGGTTCAATTAGTACACATGTGGTTGAATTTGTAAATTCCTCAAGAAAAAAATGGAGCTCCATAGATAAACTGAATTGGATTGAATACTCAGTGGATAGTTTTCAGATACGTCTTTAAATATTAGAGTTGCACAGATCATGAATTTATGTTGCCAATAACGATTTCATTTGATTTCAGATTCTTCCTACTTCCTATAAATAATGATTAAATCCTTTTTTTCCACTTTTTTTCTGATGAAAAGATTTCAATGTTTATTTTTAAGTAAAACAATTAATTTCCTCTAAAAACAGCTCAATTTTTCAGAGTTGTTTCTGTTTGCAGAAAATATATAAAAAATATTTTCTGAGTGAAAATATGCAAATATGCTAAAATATTTAATGATATGGGACATTATTTAAAATGTAAATGAATAATAGAACTACATCATATATCCACACCCCACAAAATTTAATGTGCATCATATCAATATTTATTATTATTATTATTATTAATAATAATTATTATTATAATTATAATAACTAGATAAATAAATACACACACAAAATGGGGGTAAGGTTTGAGAAAAAAAAACATAATTAAATGAAAAAAGAAACTAATAAAATTAAATTGTAAATAAAATGTTAAATTAAATGATTAAAAATTTATTTGTTACACAGCATAATCAAAACGTTGGCAGCGTTCTCATCTTTTATTTTATGAATGTAATATTTAGCACTTTTTTGAAGCTGTTTACTTATTTCTGAATTTATTGCCAGTTTTGGCGGGATTAGTCCTCCATATGTTTTATCAAGAGAATAAGAGTTTTTTATTATTACATTTAATATTATTACTACCTCTGTAACATCACTTATTCTTCTTCTTCTTCTTCTTCTTGTGTGACATCTCAGGCAGTGTTTGACTGCGTGGTGAACTCCCTGAAGAATGTGTTGAACATTTTGATCGTCTACATGCTCTTCATGTTCATCTTCGCCGTTGTGGCTGTGCAGCTGTTCAAGGGTCGCTTCTTCTACTGCACAGACGAATCCAAGGAGTTTGCACGGGACTGCAGGTGGGTCAGGAAACAAATCGAATATCAGAGCACTTCGTTTTTGTCCCTGTTGCTCGTCTTCCTGTAAAGTTACAACAAACTGAGTCTTTTGGTTGTCATTTTCCGATTAGTGGATTTGTTCTACTGTTGTAGACATTTGAAGGATTTATAAAAATGAAGCCGTGTATTACCAGTTAAGGTTTAGTTGTTCGTGTGCTGCCACCTAGTGGCATTCATGTGGTATTTCTGGGTCGTCCTTTTGATTAAAATCATCCAAATATTTGCTGGAATTTGTTGTTCTTTGCAGGGGCGAATATTTAGTCTATGAAAAAGACGAGGTGAAAGCCGAGAAGCGGGAATGGAAGAAGTACGATTTTCACTACGACAACGTGGCTTGGGCCTTGCTCACCCTCTTCACCGTCTCCACCGGAGAGGGGTGGCCACAGTGAGTGGACAATAAAAAAACCTTTAAAACTGTTTATGATGAAGCTGATTGGACTCAGGATAGTGTTCAAAAGGCAGCACGGAGACTATTTACTTTTTTTCCTTCAAGAATAATAAAATATATGTTGCTTTTGCTTACTGTGTTTTTCTCTGGATAAGAATAAAGCTGTATTCTTTTTATACACATATTGTTATGCTTTTTACGATAAATAATCACTATTTTGCATCAGCTAATATAATTAGATGATTTAATGATAAATATTGGATCAGTTCTAATAAATAAGTTGTGGTGCAGTAACACAACTTAAATATTGACAAATTCTCAGTAATGTATAAATAAATGATTGAAGAGAAACTATTTTCTCTATAAAGTGCCTTTTGAAGACATTTGTTGTTGGCGCTACACAATCAAACTGAATTGAATAAGGAAGTTTGATAAGCATCTCGGAGTCATTCGCACAAAACGCGTGTCCACTTTTTAGTCGTAATTGAGCCTCTGGTGTAAAAACAAAACCAGCTGAACGCGAGAGTGCTTTTATTTTGAAAAGAAGAAAACGTTTTTAGAGGCTGGGGTCCAAAAAGTTGACCTCGAGGAGCAAAAATCATAAATGTTTGGGTTAAACAAAACGTGATCCGATTGCTGGGTGTTACTATTGCAAATAGCATGTTTTATTTTTTAAATCAGTTTCTCACCTTGTTATGTAATATTAAAAAAAATTTCTAACTAATCTTTTTGACTCCTCCTCTTGCAGAGTGCTAAAGCACTCAGTGGACTCTACTTATGAGGATCAGGGCCCAAGCCCGGGATACAGGATGGAAATGTCCATCTTTTACGTGGTGTACTTCGTTGTCTTCCCTTTCTTCTTTGTCAACATCTTCGTGGCTCTCATCATCATCACCTTCCAGGAGCAAGGGGACAAGATGATGGAGGACTACAGCTTAGAAAAGAACGAAGTGAGGGAACGATCCGGAAGCTTTTCTACACTTATCGGACGTATTTGTTCTGATGTTCCGTTATTTTTTTTTATATTTCTTCAGAGAGCCTGTATAGATTTTGCCATTAACGCCAAGCCTCTGACTCGCCACATGCCAAAGAACAAACTGAGCTTCCAGTATCGCATGTGGCATTTCGTAGTGTCGCCTCCCTTCGAGTACAGCATCATGGCTCTGATTGCACTCAACACGATCGTTCTCATGATGAAGGTATGGAAACGGAAAAGGTTACGCCGTCTCATCCTCGAGGAGCACAAAACTTTATCATGAATCTCTCCGGTTCTTTTTCTGTCTTTCTTTCTTTGTTTTGTGTGTGTGTGTGTGTGTGTGTGTGTGTGTGTGTGTGTGTGTGTGTGTGTGTGTGTGTGTGTGTGTGTGTGTGTGTGTGTGTGTGTGTGTCGACAGTATCACAGTGATGAACCAGACAAAGTTCCTGTGGCATACGATAATGCGCTGAAGTACCTGAACATTGTGTTCACCACCTTCTTCTTCATGGAATCTATCCTGAAAATCATTGCTTTTGGTCCCTTGGTAAGCCCTATCACTCACACACACTCTCACTCACTCACTCACACTCTCACACACACACACATGTTTGTGTTACTATCTTTGTGGGGACTTTCCATTGACTTCCATTCATTTCTACAGCCTAAACCTTACCCTTATCCTAACCCTATCCATTACATATCTAACCCTAACCAAAACTCAATTCACACATTAGTCCTAAATCTGACCCCTGACCCAAAAACAGCGTTTCCCCTTGAGGGAACCAGGCTTTGGTTCCCACAAGGAGTAGTGGGTCCCCACAGTGTAGTATGTGTCAGGAAAATGGTCCCCACAAGATATTACAAACCAACACACACACACACACACACACTGTTCGTTTATCTAGGGTGAACCTCTCTATGCATTCCTGTGTTTCAGACCATTTTTCATTCATAAAGCGGGATATTTTAGAAGACAAACCTAGAGATGGTTTTTTCCTGTTGCCATTTAACTTGTCCCATCGTTGTGGACGATGGGACAACGATGCCTTCCCACTTTTCTGTCTTTCAGAATTACTTCAGAGACGCCTGGAACGTGTTTGATTTTGTCTCAGTCATTGGGAGCATTACTGACATATTGGTAACAGAGATTTGGGTAAGTATTGTGGCTTGATTGTCCAATAGCACACTTATGGATGTGAAGGCAAAAGCTGAAGTGTTTCTAAAAGAAACATAAATAACCAAACAAAAAAAGCACGCAGGAAAAGCAGATTAAAATACCCACCGGTTCCAGGTGCAGAATGATAACTGCTTAAAATTTTTTGCAAATCTTTGTATGTGTTGCTACCAAAAACTAGCCCATTTCTGTGATGTACAATGTGTAGTGTGTTAAACAGTAGTTTAAAAAAAAGAAAATGGCGAGTTCCAAACAGATTTTCACCTAGAAATGAGTATGTAGAAAAAGAAAACAAAGCTAGCTGTGTCTTCAGGATATCACTGTGAGATCCATTGGAGCGATTTGTTTACATTCCTGCAAAAGTTAGTTTAGATATAATGTTTATTTTTATGTGTTGCTCAATCTCTAATCATTTTTGTTACAGTGTATTGATTAGCCTGTGATGTGGAATCAGAGAGAAGCTGAATGTATTTTATTACAACCTAACTGTTGTTGCTTTTCAGTGCTTCTTTTTATACTGGCACCTATAATGATGCTGTCTTCCTCTTCTATCTCTTTACATGCTTTCTTTAACCCTATCTACTCTGTTGGCACCCTTCGCCTCCTCTACTCCTTCCTGTTCTGATATAATCCATCCAATCAAAATGCACTATGAAATCCTTCATCGTGTTATCCATCCATGCTGCACCATGCCCTGTGGTGGTGGTGCTGTGATGATGATGATGGTGATGGTGTGTGTTTGGCCCTCCCCGCCCCACCCACCGCCCACTTTGGCCCCGCCCAAAACCAACCACCACCTCCTTCTTCTGAAAATAAATAAATAAATCTGTTTAATCCAATCATGATTTACCTCAACTTAACCAAAAACAACAACAAAAAACTAAAACTAAAACCTCCTCACCATTCATCTGTCTACATCTTCGCACATGTAGAATCTGGTTGGTTTGTAATTTATTTTTCAAAGCTTCCTGCTGCACTGTCATTGGTCATGCGGTTCCCTGATTAATTTCTAACCCTCAGCCACCCTGTCTCTCATGTGTTGACCCTTGACCCCCGCAGCATGTGCTTTTTGGATAAGTCCTTTTAAGCTCAACTCTCAAACTGTCGAGTTGCTAATGTAAATTTTAAACTATAGACTTTATGGGGGGGGAAAAGTGTGTCAGCGGTAAATTATATCACATTAGAAATCTGAGAAACTTTTAGCCCAATATGACCAAAATGGATGACCGGAAATAAAAACTGTAGTTTGAAGGTTTCAGCATCTGAAAAATTACTACAGTAGGGGCCGAACGACAGCCAAATTCTTAAAATAGCTATTCCAGTGAATGTACAGTGGTGACATTTTCTTTATTTTGTCAGTTACTTTTTTGTGAATTTGATCATTTTTTGTCTTCATCCATGACTAAATACATACTAAATAATAATAAGGCCATCTGTTTAACTGGCTATAGATTAAGTTCTTAAATTATTAAAATATTTGATGTTTGCCAGGCAGAAAAAGGCTAAAAGATGGTAGCATAATGAACCTTTAACCCCCAAATTTGTGAACCCTGGAGCCGAGGCACACAGCTCTAGTAACAGTGTAATATCAAAAATACTAAGGGCCATTTTTGGTGCTAACTTGAACCCAGAGGAAATTGGCCCCAGCAAAAAGTTCCTAAAGTGGGATCATGCCTTAAAATGTACCCAGCAATACCACTTAAAAAAAGAGTGTGGTCTAATTGGTTTAATTTAGTGATTAAAACCCTTTTTATGTTTTAAATTTGAATGAGCGATTTTCAGTATACTGGGGGATCTCAGTAGCATTTGCACAAACATTCAATAAATTAGAATATTATCGAAAGGTCAGTTTATTTCAGGAACCTTATCACTAATTACTTCACCCATTACTCCCCACTAAAGCCTGTTGATGCATTTTATATACATCTCCAGGATTGTACTGAAAATATCTTTGCTGCTATCTAGTAGTTGAAGCTACGCTAAATTACACATTATTTTGTAAATACGTATAGTTAATGGTGTTTTTTTTTTAACAGTAACACACTTAAGAAATTATAATATTATTGGAAATTCATTTATTTCTGTAAGTCTCACTAAGTGAAACACATCATATAGATAGATGGATGTTCGAAAGCTCTTATTTCTGTTAATTATGATTTTCCGCTTAAAGTTAATCCAAACATGGCATCTAAAGTTATAATATTACTGTAGAGCAATAAAAAAATCAAATTTTTTCATACAGAAATGTAGCCTTAATGAAAAATACGTTGATTAACAGCTGCATAAAGGTTTACTGTTTACAAAAGTAAGTTTTAATCTGACCAGTGAGCCTCATCAGAACGCATATTCTAATTTATTGAATGTGACCTTAGCTAACAAAGCCTACCAGGGAAAGTTCATCTTGTAGAATATATAAGCTTTGACGGAGTGCAGCTACTGGCGCATGTTTTAAAGTTTCCAATGGGCTCAGCCTTGCTGGCTCTCTCTGGTCTGCATGTGGGCCAACTATCATTAAGTATGCTGCCATGCCAGGTCATGCTTACACTGAGGTTGCATGCTAATCCCTCCATCTTCCCCTCCTTCTTCTCCCCTCTCATGCTGGTTTCACAGCCTTGTCTGTCAACCACCAAAATGTGGAAAAACCCGACCTGGAAGTTTGGAGTGAACTGCTTGTGGCATCTTTATATTGCCAATTAGCACAATGCTAGGACAGCTAGCAGGATTAGCACAGTTTACAGTTAGCATTTCTGATAGCATATCTGTGTTGTAAAGTAGCTGTGAGATTTTTAAAAGTGCAAATATTTCCTAATGTAGCACTTTCCATCTTAAAAATTGATTCATTGGTAAAGAGAAATGTTTCTGTTCTACATTTAGCTTCTTGCTATCTGCTAAGTGCTGACATGTAACATTTTGTTGTTGCTGTTAAAGCCCACATAAAAAAACCACATAGGTTCCTTTCTAGAAGCTTCTTTGTAATTCCTCTAACAACATTTTATTAACCAGAATAATACAGAAATAGCTAACAGTCTTCTTCACTCAGTGACCACTTCCACACAGAAGCATGGTGCATTTTCTGATGTGTAGGTTTTATATTGTCTGGATTAACAATCAAGTGGGTTCTTTTCACCTCTCTAGTGTTTTTTTTCTTAAATTTGTTTCTGTATAATAAATAACCATAACAATTATTACAGTAGCATAAATATGTTTAGAGCATTAAAAAAATCTTTCTAAACAGAATTATGAAGTGACATAATTGGTGTCACAGGCAACCCAAACTCCAGGTCTTTGCTTTAAAAAGTCTATATTTGCCCTGTGTGGGTGATTGTGTGCGTGTGTGCGTGCGTGCGTGCGTGCGTGCGTGCGTGCGTGCGTGCGTGCGTGCGTGCATGTGGTTGACAGGCAAAGTTCTCCAGTCTGTATGTAGCCTGCTTGCATCAGCGATCAGTGCATTTGATAATAAAAAAAAATGCTGTATAAGATTGGATGATGACCATAAAATTCTTTGAATTAGAAATCACTTTCTTTTCTTTCTCACTTTTTATTAATTTATTAATTTATTTATTTTTTGTTCTCCCCTCTCTATCATTTTCACTTATATCTCAGTACCGATATATTTGAGGTTCAATGAGTTTTATTAGTTTTTGATTTCTCCTCCTTGGTCTTCTCTTTCCTCCACTGTTTATTTTGTCTTTTCTTTTTGGTTGTTGTTGTTAAGTTCCTTCATTATTGTAGCGGATGTTTGTGAAGATGCTGTCGCTTTGTGATGCTGACAACATGCCATGTTTGTGCTGCAGAACAATGCCATCAACTTGAGCTTCCTGAGGCTTTTCAGGGCAGCTCGCCTCATTAAGCTCCTGAGACAGGGGGAAACCATCCGGATCTTACTGTGGACGTTTGTCCAGTCCTTCAAGGTATTTAAGAATTAAAAAAAAAAAAACAAGATTTGAAAAGATGAAACTAACAAATATCTCTCATTCCTGCTGTGGTAGGCTCTGCCGTATGTGTGTCTGCTCATAGCCATGCTCTTCTTCATCTACGCCATTATTGGCATGCAGGTAAGTTCTGCTGACAGGCATATACTTTTTTTTGCCCCAATATATTAAGAAAAACTCTTTACCTGCTATTGAGGAAGCTTCAAAAGTCCAATTTTTTATTTTATCTTCTAAGAGGTCTTTAATCAGAATGTGGGAATCCATTAGTAAGGACATATTGGACTTATATGTGCTATATATTCCAAAATCTATTCATGCATAAAGTATTATGTACATTGTTATTATGTCCAGTAAATCTGTGATAACCTGCGAAACCCCAAATCGTCTTCTGGGTAATGTCAGATAATCAATACACATCAGTTTGTGACTTTTGGCTGCTTCCTTTAATAACCGGGCTTGTATTAACCTTCTCATTTCTTGCTAGCAAAGCACAAACATTACCCAAGAAGTTATAGTTTTCCTTTGTGTAATTCACATGTTGTCCTATTGCCTTTGTCATTTCATAGCAAAAATAACAACTTTAGGTTCAAGAAAACCCCTTTGTCAGGGTCTGAATGCCATCTGGTTTAGTTGTTTCTTATATATTTTACGATGACACAGCCTTTTTCCTGGAAACCTGTTAGCAACAAACCATGCTTGTCCAGTCTTCTCTAATTTTAAGGCCATTAAATTAAAAATGTAACACGGAAAGAGTCAAAGGTATCGCAACATTGCAATATTTGACTTTGAGGTGAACTTGGTGGAAAGAATGGGCATTAATCTTCTTTCCTTTTTTTAACTTGTGAATAATCTCTCTGAAGAATGATGTACTTCAAATGGTTTGGAAGTTGTAATAACAATTTACAGGTTAATAGCTATTAATAGCTATCATATTGTTTGCACTGATGCATTTTGGGTTTTTTTGGCTTTGTATTTTTGCACACCTGCATGAAGACAACCACACCGCTGAATCTCCTGATTTCCATTTGCTCATGTTTGCTGAAACTCAAATAATCAAACTTATTTAATTAGCAGCTCCCGTTGGTACTTTCTCCTGTGGAAACAGCAAGTGCAGGAACATGAAATGTCTGTTAATGTGGCACTAATTATTGTTTTCTTTTTCTATTGCGTTTTTGTTTAGTTGTTTGGAAACATAGCTCTAGATGAGGACGAAGACAGTGCCATCGACGAGCATAACAACTTCAGGACATTCATTATGGCCCTAATGCTGCTGTTCAGGTGAGACGTTTCTGTTTGCTGTTTGTTTGTCTTGATGGGTTGAAAAGTAATATAAAATGTGCTATAGTGATATTACAAGGACATCTCAATAAATTAGAAGATCATGTCTTACAGTTGTTGTTTTGTCGTTTATCTTATTAAATATTCCAATTTCCCAAGAATTTGAGTTTTGGGTTTTGGTTAGAGGGTTCGTCATAATCATCAATTCTGCCCAAAAATAAATAAATTCTCAAATTGAATTATTGAATTGAAATGAGTTGACATTCCAGTGATATTCGATTTATTGAGATGCGCTCCATAAAATATTAGCGTATTGTAAAAGTGGTGTCTTTCCGTTTCTGCGCAGGAGTGCTACGGGTGAGGCGTGGCATGAAATCATGCTGGCATGCCTGGGAGAGAAGAAATGCGACCCGGAGTCGGGAAATACCGGGAAGGAGTGTGGCAGCACCTTCGCCTACACCTACTTTGTCTCCTTTATTTTCCTCTGCTCCTTCCTGGTGAGGAATCGTTGGACTGATTGTTAAACCGAACCCGTCAAAACCTCACACGGACATTTCCTTCTTCCTCTCTCCCAGATGCTGAATCTCTTCGTGGCCGTCATCATGGACAACTTCGAGTACCTCACCAGAGACTCGTCCATCCTGGGGCCGCACCACTTGGACGAATACGTAAGGATATGGGCCGAGTACGACCCAGCCGCCTGGTGAGTGGCCACCAATCTTTCTCACGCAGTCACACTCCACTGTTCTTTATCTGCTGCACCGATATTTGTCTGCTCTCCTCACCGCTGACGTTTTCCTCCCATCCCAAAAATGGGACAAAGAGCAGACGTGGGATGATGAAACGCCGCGTCGACGCAGTCTGAGCAAACGTGTTTTCCAGGCTAAACAATTACTTTTTTTTTTTAGCTTCTCTGATTTGTTTTTTATTTTTAATGTAATGTTGTATGCCAATGACATAAATGTTACCCACCCCTTTTTGCCTTTTCCTTATTATGTGTTTGTGATTTTTTTTTTTCAGTGAGTAAGAGCTCTTTTCTTCTCTATATTTTGTTATTCCTCTTTTTTCCGTCCACTTCTTTTTTTTTTTTTTTTTTGGATTTTGTATGCTCCCTCACCTAACTCCCCTCCTTGTATTTTTCTTGCAGCGGGCGCATACATTATAAGGATATGTACAGTTTATTGCGAGTTATCTCCCCTCCTCTGGGCCTTGGCAAGAAATGCCCACATAGGGTGGCCTGCAAGGTTTGGACCAAACCCATAAAGCACAAACTTAAACGCAACCTGCTCGCCTTTTAAGAAACTGGAATGAATGTTGCTCTTTATCACTTTTAAGACGAGTTCTTTCGTAGTTTGTTTTTTTTCTCTCTCTCTCTTTTTTTATTATTTCCATTGGTTTGACTTTTCTGTTCGGGTTTGCATTTTCCAGTTGTTTTGAATCCATTTCACCTCTGAATCATTAATCTTTTTTTGTTGTTGTTTTGGGAGGGGGTCTGTTGTTTATGCATTCTGCCATGATGATGAGAATGTTTGGGACAATGCAGAAATGCACACACACTCTCTTGCATACGATCACAAACACACTGATAATGGTGTGTGAAGCATGAAGTGGTACACTGCACTTGCTAATGTCTTTTGATTGAACACTGGGGGAGGGAAAAGTGACACTTATTGTCCTCATTTTCATTTTTTTTTTATTTGTTAGCAGTAGATTTTAGATTTCAGCCAGTCAGTGTCTTTTCTTTCTGCTTGCTGTCTAATTTTTGCCTGGGCAGAAAATGGTTGAGCAATGTGCATTGATCTGTTTGACTCGGGGAGTGGGTTAGACAGGATTCTCATAGAGGCACATGCAGAGAAGGTTTGGTCTTGGTATTCTGACCTTTGAACTAAGGCTACCTTATGGTTTTCTAGATCTCCCAGATTGTTCAAATGTCACTTCATTTAACTTAATTTTGATCATTTCAGCATGAAAACAATCATAATTATGTAAATTTGAGAAGTTTCTGCATCTCCACCAGGAGTTTCAGTATTTGCTGTCAAACAGAAAACAGGCGAGCGGGTGTTCAGTTACGATTGTGCCGTTTTGCATATTTGGTGAGCGACTGAAGAAATCATTCACACAAATTTCTGCCGTTTTCTTAGCTGGTCATTAAGACGACCGAAGTCATCTTAATGAAGAGCAGTTCAATTATTTTAAAGAAATATAAACCCAGTCAGCTGCTGCTGGTTAATTTATCCAATCATCACTAAACAGAATGCCAGGACAAATAAATTTTGCACGAAAGAACTTAGATTCCAAGCAAACTGCGTGTGCAGTTTGGAGGTGTATGTGCCAAAAGTATAACATGAGGCTAATTGGAGCACTGTTGACCCTACATGAGCATCACTTGTCTTATTGGGATGAGGCTGCCATGATGGCCGCCACTCCTTCGAATTCTGATCATACCTGTCAAGTTTTGGACTTGAGAATATGGGAAATCGTTATCTGTGCCCTGCTGCCATTGGAAGGGGAGGGCTCAGACAAAACTATCTTCTACTTTAATATAAATACATAAACAAACCTTTATGTAACCTTTCGTAATTAAATGTTGAGTAATTATGCTCAACATTTAATTACGTTTTGCATAAACGTACCTTGCAGAAATCTAAGGATATTATAATGTTTCCAATCTCTGAAGTCTATTTCTTGAAATGCAAAATCAATCTACACAAGTAGAAGTAGCAATACATTTTTGATCAAGCTAAACAAAAAAATTACAGTTCAGTAAAAGTAAATGCAACCAGCACTACCCACTTTTGAACATAGATAACAAAATGAGCAGCCTATTCATGTGAACAAGCTTAACATGTAGCTCACATTATGTCCATCCAACAGCATTACTCAACTCACTCTGTTAGCTTGGAGTAAAAAAACTGCAACGATTTTGCCTTTTGCTGATTGGCTGCCATGATTTGAACACTCACCTGCACAGCAGTATGTCTCTGTCGGTGTAAAACCGGCGCTCATGTTGCGTTTAAAGGCGGCTCGGAAAAACACGTTGCGACATGTTAACAATGCATTAAGCCGTTGTTACGGGTGAAAAAGTTCGGGTTAGGGAGCGGGGTCGTATGGCGATGAACTAACATAGAAAATTTACGGGAAAATGCTTATATGGTAGCACAACGGGACAGAGGGGTAAAATACGGAGGTTTCCCGGACAAAAAAGGAGCCTTGACAGGTATGTCCTTGATGACTGAGCCAAGCTGGCACCACCTTATAGATCAACTTCACCTGCTGCTACCAGGCTCTTCTGCATAACAGCCATGACTCCGATAATAAGCTGCCGCCATGACCTCACCACAGATGTTTGGCGCATGCTCAAAAGCTCTTACACTAACAGCGCAGCTTGAGAAACGGTGAGAGCTATTGTATTTTTCGCCCACCCCACAGGACTTCCTTTAAGACTTTGTACAGACTCTACATTTTCCTGTTGATTGTCTTTTTTTCATGGTGCCATCTTAGTCCATCTACGGTTGGCCTTAAGAATGCGCGATATGGGGCTCCACATTTTCATAGTGATGGATCTTCAAAGTCATGTTGCCGTTACCGTACTGATTACACTCACAAATAGCAATGGTTTATATCCACGCACACTGGAATAACAAGACCAAACCTGATCTGTTTGTATTGCTGGTTAAAGAGGCCAGAAGGAAAAGGGGGCAGGGTGTGTGTGTGTTACTTAGGGGAAGGATTCCAGAGGTTTGGTGTCCACCAGTAATCTCTCAGTAACAATCTGAGCTGACAGATGTTTTTGGAAAGAATTACATACCCTGTGGCTCGTAAAGCAATTATCCAATCTCCAATGTCAAAAAAAAAAAGAAGCACCAGCTTGTTTTGTGACCAGTAAAGGAAAAGCTTGAAGTTTTCTGCAATGATTTTGTATGAATAGCAGGGAATCTCCAAGGGATATCATTGGATTTCTCTTTTTTTTAATCAAGTCTACATCCGGGTTTTGAAGCCCTTCAGAGTTCTGTGAAGGAGTTTCTTGAACATCTGGAAGTGCAGCTGCATTCGGAGACTCCTGGTGGACGCGCAGCCTCAACACCAAACTGCATTGACTTGTCACAGTGACTCACTTCGGTTTCTGCAGTGGCGCTTTTCTTTGCCTGCTAGAAGCCCCGCTGTCAGTTCTATCCGAGCGGCGAAAGTGGGTTAATACCATAAGAAACCGAGCAATCATTCCCTTTTCACCTCGTATAGAACGGTAACGCAACACTAACTAACTTAACATCAACTACACCTCCTCTTGAAACCCCTCCCTGCCTAATCCTGGTCTTTCTTTCCACCTTCCTTTTCCTCCCTCCACAATTCTATGAAAATACCAGACTGTAAAGGGCACATAAAACACCCCCTTGTTCTCTATCGTTTTCTTTCTATCTCTTTTCTCTCGCCACAGCAAACACATTTCCACAGTGACCAAAACAATAACCTCTGTGTATTTGTCCCCCCTCCCTTCCCCCCACCCTTCCTTTCCTTTGTCGGTTTCGTTTTTTTTCCTCCTCATGTTTCCACCCCCTTAACACACCTCTGTGTGTCTCCCCTTAATACTCCCCCATTCCTTCCCTTGGTTCTGATGTTTTTTTTTTCTTTCATGTTCACGTCGTTTGTCTTCGTTTCGTGTGTCATGTGTCAATGTACGCGTGTTGAATGCATGTGCCCATGTGGCATCTGCGTCTGTGTGTGTGTGTGTGTGTGTGTGTGTGTGTGTGTGTGTTTTGTGGCCACTCCAGCGGCCGGATCAGTTACACAGACATGTATCAGATGCTAAGACACATGTGTCCGCCGCTAGGCCTCGGGAAGAGGTGTCCCGCCCGGGTCGCCTATAAGGTAGACTCGCCCCCCACCTTACCCCTCCACCCTCCTCAGCCACCTCAACCCTCTTTATTCCCCTTTCCTTCCCCTCATTCCTTTCTTTCCGCCTTTTTCTCTCCCCCCCAAACCCATTTCTCTCCTCACACCGCCCCATCGCTGGGGAGATCCTTTCTTTTACCAGCTGAAACATTGCTGTTCCTGTCCTCCTCCACCTCCCGATCACCCTCTCCCCCACTCCACTTCTTCACCCCTCTCACCTCCTCCCAGTGGTGTTCTCTTCATTGTTTGTTGGTGGTTGTGGTGGTGGTGGTGGTGAGCGCTGTCCTCTCTTCTCTCTCTCCGACCGCGGGGATGGAGGGATGGGCTTTTGTTGTGCAGTCAAGTGAAGTGATAGTGGAGTGGTAGTGAGTCCTCTCTTTTATTTGCTCCAGTCATGCCACAGAAGTAAGGGAATGCAGGAGGAGTTTGCCAGTCCTTCTGCAATCTGCACACACTCACACACACACACGCGCACTCACACATGAGCAAAGCAAAACGTTATGCAATCGACAAAATGCATATGTGACAAAAAAATAAAATGGTAGTTATGGTTTTTATTACATACCATTTTATTAAAATTGTAATTCTTTAGCCTGTCTTATGAAGAACTAAATCAAGGTAGACTTTTCTCAAAAACAACCTCTAAACAAGAATTATGAATTAAATGTGGTATTTAACCACTACATTGTTTTCTACCATAACATTTTTTTATCTTGTAGAAAAGGAAAATTGGAAACTATGACTTGTTGATTTCCATTAGTATTGCTTATAGCTACAGTTTTTGCATAACAAAAGCACCAGTAAACACTTGAAAGACAATGATATTTCTTCTTTTTTTTTAAAGAATCTGGTCATTTCTACTGTGTTTAACTTGCAAGCAGCAGTGAAAGTGAGAATCGATAAGTGACATTCACACAGTTTGATTACCTGCTTACAAGGCAGTTACAGAAGGACCGGTAAGTGTTTCTGTCTTCAGTCTTCTGCGACTCTTATTTCTGCGGATGACACAATTGGCGGCATAAACACATGCCCACGTCCACCTGTATTCATACAAATAGGATTTTACTCATGCAAAAATAATCTTAAGAATCTTTTGGCCCTAGTAGCTTCTTGGCATTTTTGATTAAGGTATGATTTTTTTTTTTTTAATATTGCTTTCTATATTTGGTAACCTAAGGCAAACTTTGGCATTTTCGGCTTCTTGGGGCTATGACCACCAGGATAATATTTTTAGGTTGATCTTTTCAACATTTAATTTGTCTTTGTCATCTTTGTCCTTGTTCTTCTGTAAAGCCATGCTTTTTCCTTATATTACTGCCATCCAGGTTCAGTAAAACAGCATGGTTAACACACAATTTAATGATTTAAGATGGTCAGTAACGAGCAGTAAATTGATTATGTTGTTTGGTTGTAAAGACATTAGGTGGCATAAGATTAGACTTTGAAAAATTTAAGGAGGTAAGCACCATAAGCAAAGGTCCAAAACAGGAAACCAAAGAGAGTGACAGGCATGGAAACCTGGTATGGAGGGAAAGGTGAATTCAGGAATCCAGGAGGTATAAATGCTGGGACCATTGAGACTGGATACCACAGTGATGACAGCTCAGAGGGAATAAGGTATTGGAACCAAACAAGGGATGTTGACTAGAACTGAAGACTGACTAAATAAGTACAAGGCAACAATAGGTATCAGGGAAGCAACAAATTAACAGAACATAACAAAACAAAGAGTGTCTTAAAAAACAATAATTCACAAACACAACAATGATGTCTTAAAAGAAACTCAAAACCAAAAGTGAGAGCCTTATATCGATGTCCTTTACATCGGCATGCCTATGTGGCACAGGATCTGCTGAAGGAACTCTGAAGGTTGGCCTTCAGACCGTTGAATTTTGTTTCCAGAGACTCTGGACAACAATGTGGAAGCTATGAGATTGGTACTGAAACAGCGTAGCGTGGTCCATAGAAAGGAGTAGTAGAAGTCAACCTCCCTAGGGAGCACAGGAAAAGTCCCAAAAACCAAAAACTTGCAGAATCCTGTTGTCTTAGACCTCATAAAAAGGAATAGTAACATTCATAGGGAAATTGTCTTCAACCCTCTTGATTGCAACTAGAACGTAGAGATGGGGGACATCTCCAACCCCCTTGGCAGAAACAGGAGGCTGAAGCTGACCCTCCTGGGTTGGCTCAAGAAGTGTATCTGGAACAGCTGATGGGCAAGGAGGAGTGAGGAGGAAGGCTAAGGGGACTTGAGACACAGAATCAGCTAAGTTGGTTTGAGATAAGTCAGAGGCTGATGTAGCTTTAAGTTTGGAAGAGGCAGCGCAAGACATGAAAGAGGTTGAGAGATCTTGAGAAGAGGGAGTGATGCCTTATGATAAGGTGTGAAATGAGGATAATGCTAAGGAGGTTTGAGATAAGTAGTCCAGATGAGGGACACGTAGTGTGGAGGTTGTAGGAGAGAGACTGACTTGGATTAAGACAAGGCAGAGACTGAGGTGGTTTGAAACATGGAAGACGTTGAGGCAGCTTTAGACACGACAGAGGCCCTTGGCTTGTGAAACTGAAACGGAGGTCTCTTGAGATAATGATGAAGCTCAGGTGGCTTGGAATAAGGCAGAGGAAAGTAAAGCATGAGGAGATGCAGACCTAGGATGTGTAGCATTAAGGCTGGGCCTAGGAGAGCTAGGAGAGGCAACCCAACAACTGAGGATGACTGGGCATTTGGACTCTCCATGAATAGAGGGGCATCTTTAAAGACTACAGGGAGCATTGGCAATCTGACACTTGGTGGCTAAAAATGCATAATTGTCTCTCAATTTCTACCAGACCATCCAAAACTGAAGAAGTAGTATCAGCAGCTAAGCCCTCAGAGACATAAGAGTGATGCTTGCAGTGTCTACGAAGGTAGGGGCTGAAACTTTGGTGGCGAGGCCCAAAGCTGTGACCAGGGTTCAGTTGGCAGTGGACATGATTTCTCTGGAAACTAGTCAATACTCATTTAAGTTGAAACAGGTATATATTTCAAGACCAAGTACATTTTGATGTTTACAAGGTTATTGGTGTATTCCCCATCATTTGTTTTACTGATTAAACCAAATCGACACCCTTTAGTGTCTCTGACTTTTATTGTATCTGGATGCCAGCACTGCTGTTCTTTCTCTCTCTCTATTATTTATGCTAATTTAGTCCTTTAATTTCTTTCTTCCTGTTTTCCTTTACCAAAATTTGCTTTGCTGTTCCCTGTTACTCAAAAGTTGTGGGTCTTCTTTTAATTTCTGTTGCATTTTTTCAGCCTTAAATTTCTGTCTCTGTCACTCTGCTGTCTACTTCTGCAACTAATTGTCTGTCAACAATCACAGTCCAACTTCATTTCATCATCCCTTTGATCATCCAAGCTCACATTTTTCTACTGTACT
Source organism: Poecilia mexicana (assembly GCF_051168715.1). NCBI lineage: Eukaryota > Metazoa > Chordata > Actinopteri > Cyprinodontiformes > Poeciliidae > Poecilia > Poecilia mexicana. Next base: position 5,412,572 of record NW_028263371.1, on the reverse strand, counting down.
GCTTCTTTGTGATCTGTCCACTGTTTTCTCTCCAGAGTGGTTAGCCTGTCTCTGAAGTTGACTTCATTACATATTTTAGCCTGTACAGTTTATAATGAATAGTTTTGTACAGAAAAGTTCATTTACAAGTCCTTTGAAATCAGAGGGCATCTGAAATGAGAATGGAAAGCTTCAAAGTGCTGCTACTTGCAATGCCAAGTCGATATTCTTGATCTAATCCTTAGTGGACACAAGGCTTCTCCCTTGGCAACCAAAGGAACCGTAGTAACCAATTATTGGTACTTCTTGAACTGACCTCTTGACCTATGTCAGTGTTGTTTTTAGTCCTTGTCTTTATCTCTTGTGGTGTTTTGTAATATTCAACCACTCTTTTTCTCTCTCTTTACACACACATACTTACACTTTCTTTTAACTCCAGATTATTAATATCTTTTTACTCTCCTTATATTATTTCAGTGTTTCCACAAGCCTTCTCTCTCCCTCTCCCTCCTCATTCTCGCCTTCCCTTTTTATCTGTAACTGCATCTCATTAGCAGTCCTACATTGACAAAGTCTAGCTCTACTAACTGTCCCTATCGTGCACCCCCCTCCCCCCTCTATAATTCGCTCCCCTTATCCTAGAATGCTACTACCACAATGTCTGGTTGGTCCAAAACAAAACTAAAACAAAATAGAAAGAATACCATTCATCTCTTTTTGATGTCCCCTAAGTTTTTTCTCCTTTTAGGCAATGCCACAACTCAGATCCCTTCTAGTTCTGACACCCACTTAAGACAATGCACCCGTTTGGCATTGAGAGAGATCTTGACATGACATAAAGTGGTACCATTGCTGTATGATTTGACTTTGACCAAAGGATCAGTGAATGTGAAACAGTAGATGCTGCAAAAAAAAAGAAAAGAAAAAGACAAAATAGATATTTGAATCCGAAAGGTAATTCCTGTGAGTTGAGGATACTCTCTTTGCGCGGTTGCACGGCTGCTTGTCATGTAACAGTTTTGATTAAAGTTGTGGGGTAGCGGGTAAGGTAGATGAGTTGGGGCTTATTGATATTGAGAGTGAAGTGAAAGCATGTTGCATGCTTTGTTTGCATTTGTGGGACGTTTACTGGGGTGTGTTGCGTGGTGTTTGCATGAAGTCTTTGCACTTTGTTGTCGCATGGCTCTGGGTTGTATCAAGGCTGTTGCCTGCTGAGCGCTGTGAATGTTGGCCGATGCCCTTTGCCTGCCACATCACCTGGCTTTGGGCATGCCCGACACTCGCACACACTCATGTACACAGGCCTGCCGCCATGTCGTGCCCTCCATCGTGAGTGCCCAACGCTCATGTTCGTAGGTAAATCCGATGGATGCCAGCTGGTCAGGATAGGTACAGCAAGCGACCCAAGCTGGCCTAGCTTGCTTTGTCCTATCTGCAGGTTTCTCCATCTGTTTTACCAAGCATAGATATGTGAAGACAGGGAACCTCCTTACAGGTAGGGGGAGCTCAATAGCAGGTGCCTTGGTTAAATGAAACCATAGCTGTCTCCTGAATCCATGCAGATCTACACCAGTGATACTTTTATTGCTCTTTGGTCAATTGGTTTTTTTTGTCTCCAAAGGACTCCAATTAAGTTCTCTTAATTGCAGTCTGTGAAAATATCTGTTTTAGTGATCAGAGAGGGTTGGGTGGGGTTTGGGTGGGGAGTTGGGCACGTTGGTGTATGTCAACTGTCATATACATATATATATAATTCTATATGTGTGTAACAACAGAAATGTGTAAATGCGCACAAGCATTCACACATATAGGGAACATGGGCACAGGTTGGGTCGGATGCCGTTTTGGCTCTGATTGTTCTTCCTTTGTGGTTTTGCAGCTCTCACAGTTGCTTAGCAGCATTGGATAGTTGTGCTGTCTCATAGAGTATCACTGGAGAAACAGGAGACACCGGGACTTACTTTTTACAAGTTTATTGAAGTTCTAGCAAGCAATTGCCCTTGCATAAAATTACCACAACTGCATAGCATCCTTAAAACATGGAACCTCAACCTTTCCTGATACAGCTGGACACTTAAGACCCAAGTTAAGATTACTGACTGGAAACTCAGTCGTTCCCGCTTCAGAAAATAAAATCTGCAACTGAAATGAACCCAGTCCAGTTATAACCGGCTGTTGTCTATGGAGCTCTCTCAACCCCGACCCCTGCCCTTTGCCCTTCCCCCATCCCTGAGACTCAGGTACACCTCACCTTAGCGAGGACACCTCCCTTTCTCATCCTCTCATCCTGACTGGTTCTCCACAGAGGCTCCTTCGCATGGATCTGCCTGTTGCCGACGACAACACAGTGCATTTTAACTCCACCCTCATGGCTCTGATCAGGACAGCACTGGATATAAAGATTGCCAAGGGTATGACTTAACATTTATCCTCCCTACTGTCTGTGCAGCTGTGCAAGTGCATCTCAATAAATCGAAAAAGTGACGCTTGTATTTAACAGATTCACTACACTGTACCTCAAACAAGTTGGATATTGTGCCTCCTTACTCTTCTCCAGGCTATGGGATCTTGATTTAATTTTTATATATATATATATATATATATATATATATATATATATATATATATATATATATATATATATATATATAAATAAGTGGAAAAGTTACCTTTTTGCTGAACAGAGGGAAACCAGTGAATAGCAGTCCAGCCCAGAGTAGAACATTTGATTTTATCTCTTGTTCAGGGGGGCAGAACACAAGGAATTTGACTGTGGCGAACCCATAACCTGGATCCATCTGTAGTTGCCTTTCCAACACAAATGTGCAGCAAACTGTGTCAATATGCCACACAATGTCAAAATAAGACAATTTCCCAATTGCCATGTCTCTGTTATATAAGAAATCAAATTAAATCACACATGAATAAATTTGTTCAGGCAATAATCCAGCCTGCCTCCTCATTTGGTCCGGCCCCCTGAACAATACCAGAGAGAATTCAGTGTTTTTTTTTCATATATATGTGGATTTTTCTTCAACCACCAGGGGGGCTCTTGAGCAGATATGAAACTTAGTTTCCCTCAATGGAATATATACTAGTCAGTACCAGTCACCGTTTCGTTCACGGTTTTTTTCCATTTGCATTCTGGGTATCAATCTATCTACAAATGCGAATATGTCGTCAGCAGTAATCCAGCCCCCCCCCCCCCCCCCCCCCCCCCGTCAACAAAAGTTTTCTAAGGTTTCTTTCTCGAAAAACTAAGACCGGCCCCCGACCAGAAAAGGGAACAGTTATGTGGCCCTCGCAGGAAAACGTTTGGGGACCCCTGCACTTGACAGTCTGAAGTGTGCATATCATAAAGATCAGACGTTGCAGAGACTGCCCTGCAGTGGTTCAGTAGTTTGTTGATGACTGTATATTTTCAGGCTGGCTGCTTCTACATCTATGGACTTTAATGCCAGTTATTGTCTTATATCATCTTCACCATTCCTCCTTAATGTGTCAGTGCCCCAAGGATCTGATCTAGGCCCAGAAAAGCTTTGCACAAAGCTGTTGGTGTTAATGAGCACCTGCCTGACTATCGTCTCTATTCCTATGGTTGTGTAGGGTATAACAGTGTCTGTGTTCAAAATATATCTATTATTTTATGGTCTTGTGTATTCAAATAAATTTGAGCTTATATTAGTGGTATGCCTAAAACAGTAAACTGAGCAGAGAAATTAATTATTTTTATGATTTCGCATTTATTGGGATGCACTTTCTTTTAAGATAATTCAAACAATATGTGTGGCGTTGCAGTTCCTGTTGGAAAAAAACTGTTGCAGATCGCATCTGTGCCTGATGTGAACTGATTACTTCTTTCATTTTTGGGTGAATGTGTACATGTGTGAAAGGATGTGGCATATTCCTTTAGTAAAATTGTAGCATTTTGCCTCCTTCTTGTGTCCTCTCTCCCCGGGTTTATGTGTTTCTTAATTTGTGCTAATCGGACGTCTGCTTGTGTATGCAAATATTCACTGTGTATGCGGACACTCGGTCGCTGGCTCACCCAGGCGGTGCAGATAAGCACCAGATGGACGCGGAGCTGAGGAAGGAGATGATGGCTATCTGGCCAAATTTATCACAGAAGACTCTGGACCTGCTGGTTACTCCACACAAGGGTAAGTCGCAGGAAAGCAACTGACGGTGGGCATAGTGGTGTGGTGTATCTGTGTCCGATCACCGACTCACCAAGAGGACAGCTTCTACCAGTCAGTGTCATTCACTGCTTTGCACCTCCTGATCAGACGTATGCAACATGAACGCTGGCTATTCCTGGCTCTTACCCACATGCATACATCTAACAATCGATCATACACTGCTGTCTAATGGCAGATGATGGTTAAAGTGACGTGAAGACACTAGAAGTACAATTATATATGGGTGATTCTATAATTGGAGATACATTTGGCACTTCAAGAAATGACAAAAAAAAACTTTTCATTTCTTAAAAATTTTCTTAGGTAGTCTATTGAAAAGGCATTAAACTTTAAAAAAATCTGTAATTGCCAAACATTAGCTACATATTTTATAATTTTTTCTCAGAAAAAACGTATATTTTGCGGTATGTTATGTCAACTCTGTTACGGACAATATAGACAGTGAGTGAAAAAAACAATAAATTCTAGCAGACTAAAATATTTTTATTCCATTGCACCAAGTGTCCTACTACCCAAATACTTTAAATGGAGATGTTTTACTTAAAAATACATTTTAAACAATCAAAAGATACTCAACTTTTCACAGAGTTGTTCGCATAGGGTCAAACGTTTTTCATTAAAACTCATTGAAAACCATCATTCTTTTAGAAATAAAATTGGTCAGTAATACTAAATCACAGCAGAAGTCAACCAACAATGTATATGGCGCTCTAGACAACAGTTTTCCTTTTTTTTTTGGTGAAAGTATGTCATAAACATGTCAACTCTGTTACCTAACAGAGTTGGTGTTAGTAACAGAATTGACAGGACCATAATAATTTAGAACTGAAAACTCTGTTACTGTCAACTCTGTTACCCTATTTGGTAACAGAGTTGACAGTAACAGAATTGACAATTTCAAACATTTTTATTAAAAACTCCACTTGTGAGTAGAAATTGTGAAAAAACATGACACCACTGAGATAATGGTTTAAAAACCATTAAATAAACTTGTCTCTGATCAAAAATCTGTGGTATTTTTCTCATGATTCTTTGGTAACAAGATTGACGTTGAAAACGATAACACCTGGTGATTGTGATTTTTAAACTAAAATATTTCCCAGAGAATGGCACATAGACCTCTGTGTGTTTCAGGTCTTATCAGTAAAAGTAAATGACTTAATTTTATGCAGTTTATATAGCTGTAGAAGGCAATTTCCCAGATTTACAGGGACAAAACCATATGGTAACAGAGTTGACAAAAAATTCTCGGACACATATTTTTTCAAAAATAAGGGTATTTTGAGTTAATTTAATGTGATGTTGTTATTAAATTGACCTTTTAGGCAGTTTAAAAAAAGACAGAAAAAACAAATTCACCAAAGAAAAATAATAAAACATAGGTTTTTGCATCATTTTTCAGGTTAATAAAAAAGACAGTACCCAACTCGGACGACAAGAAATCTTGGTTTTTCAGCTATATAAAACAATTTTAAATGTATTTACTTAAATGTTTTTACTTGTTAAATATTATGATCCATTAAAATGAGTAATAAATTACGAAAACATTTAAAAATTGAAATATTTTAATATACCAGACCAAAAATAATGACTCTGGACATCAAATGTATCTGCAATTATAGAATGACCCATATGCGTTTGTGTCAAACTCTGGTGCACAGACATGCAGTCAAACAATACAGACCACCAGCATGTTATAGTTTAGAAGCTACAATAACAAAAATCAGTGTGTGAAGACGTTTTCTGTCATTTCCACAGTTACAGCAATGCCTACAAATACCTGGAAATGATGGCATGCACGAGCATGAGGGCCCCCCATTGTGTTTTTTAGAATCAGAATATACTTTAATAACACAGAGGGGAAAATGCTTATTTGTTGTCAAGCCACTCCATCCAAAGTGATAAATATTAAAGCACTTTGGATGGAGTGCTTTAATATAGCACATTTTCAGCTGCCTTGTTGCTGAAAATGTGCTATGTAAATAAAATTACCTTATTATCGCATACAAATATATCTATAAGTGATATAAAATTTCTACATAAAGAAAGTTATATATAAGTGTGATATAAGTAGTTTAAATATGATCTAAGGATAGTTCAATGTATTTTATATATTTGTTTTATGTTAATTTATACATGAGTCTATAAATGAGTCCACAGTGTACTTGGACTTAAAGAGACTCAGAGTTTGGCTTTGAAAAGTTAATCAGCAGTTTGCAAAAGCTGAAAGTTTTTGGTAATGTGGAAAGTGTTAGAGGGGGATATGGCAAGCCATTTAGTCACATATTTTCACATTTTGCAATAAAAAAAATCCAAAGCAATAAAGCAAAAAACAGCAAAGGAAATTCAATCCCACTGGACTCGTTATGTTACCTTGTGCTACAACTCCTAACAGTAGAGTTTTAAATGAAAATATTTAACTGTTTGAAATGTTCTGTATTACTGTTAATGTGAAATTAAACTGGAATAACTCAACTTCATTTGCTACACACCTTTCAGCAACAAGGCTTTACAGCATAAAAAACATAACACAATAACCAATCATAAAAGAACAATAAACATTATATTTTGTCAATCATCAAAATCATCAAGAAAATGTAACATTTCTGAGTTTTGTTGAGTAATACAGTTGCAAACTTTCTTGAGCAGTTCTGAATTCTCAGTTTGTAGTTAACTGTAAACGCAGAGTTCGCTACACACAGTCAGTAATACATGCATTCACTCACTCAGAGAAACGTTACGACGTCCGTTCCCTCACCGACTGTCTCTCAACCCACTCACTCAGTTCTGGTATCAGGGGTGCCCGCTATAGAAGATCCTCTATAGAAGTCTTTTCACTACAGGAAAATACAGACCAGAGAAGCGTCTGATCTCAGCTGATCCTTTCAGATGATTGTAATACTAATTTTTAATTTTGCTTGTAAAATGGGCCAAATGCACCATTTATGATCTTGCATGTTTATCAGCATATTCTTCTTGTTCAGCTAAATGCATGACTGAATACAATATCACCTATCTGCTATTTTTAAATAAAAGTTAATAAGAGGATTATATAAACGTAAAGAATGCTTAAAGGAGCTGTAAATAAGTCGGACCTGCAGCCACGCCACTTTGAAAACTTGAATTTTGAAACAATGTTTTTTCCTACACAATGGGGAATAAAGAAATGCACAATCTCAAAGCTCAATATTTTTCTATTTTAAATGTTTTTGTGTTCCATCCAAACTCTGGAACTACATGGCTGGAGTTTTTAGAAAAAAGATTGAGCTTCTGTTTTCTGGGAATTCTGGGTCAAACGAAGCGTTTCTTAGTGAGGTGGCTTAATCGTCCTCAGCCTTGACAAACTTTTACCTTTTTTTATTAGAGTGTAGCTGTACAGTAACAAAATAAAACAATGTTAGCTACAGTGTTGAGCACAAACTCTGCCTGTGAAAAGACTACAAGCTTTACTGTGCTAATAACTGTACAGTGTTGTAATATTGTGTTTGTTGCGCACCAGCAGCGGTTACAGCTGACTTCCTCAGAGCGATAAAAGAGCTAGAAGCCTTCATAAAGTTCGGCTCCGCCGGTGAAGATATGCAGAAAGCCTTTAAATGAATTTATCTTTTAAGTTAAATTTATGACGTTTTAAGGTCTTAATGATTTTAAGATTTTCTAAAAACGCACTAAAACAATGTTTTAGTTGCATCTTAAAACACCATGCATGACCACTGGTCATCTTTTTTTTTTTTTTTGACACATTTAAGAAACTATATGTGTTCATACTAATGTGTAACACTGGAATGTTTGTAACTCATTGAAATATCATCACTCACTGAATTCTTTACGACTCCATCAGCCATTGTGCTTAAGACAAAGATCAGCTACAAGGCAAAAGGTTAATTCACATTTAAGCTTTTTTTAACTGGAGCTCCGATCCTATCGAAGTTCGGTATGTCACAGCTGCCACCGTTGCCGGTGCGTCTTGCATGCTGTTGTATTTTTCTGTGTCCTGTCTCCCACTCCCATCCCCCCCTCACGGCTCAGGGTCCCATCTCGCTCGGGTCTAATCTTCCAGGGTAACTTGTCATTTTCTCAGCAGCCACAGACTTAACGGTGGGCAAAATCTACGCTGCCATGATGATCATGGAATACTACAGACAGAGCAAGACCAAAAAGCTGCAAGCCCTGCGAGAGGAACAGGTAGACCCCCCGCCCCCCTCTGCTTCCCTCCAGCCCCCCCACCAGGCATCCCTGAAAAAGCCCCAAAGTGCACAAAACTAGATTTATTCTTCTGCTCTCGCTAGGCATCTTTGTAGGATACTGCTGTGCTTCTGGAAAAATTTGTAAATATGAAACAAAACAAAAAATCATTAAATGACATAAATTGTATAAAGATGCCTTTTCCCTTGCTTTAAATAGACGCTCCTGTCCTTATTTTTGTTGTTTTGCATGTATCCTGGCATTCTTTATGGCATCATGTTGCTCAGTTGTTTGCCTTTAATCTTTTCAAGTTGACTTTATTGAAATAGTTGCAACCCTTTCTCTTCATGCTACTTTAGGTTTCATTTCTTTTCCATGCTCTGACAGTAACGCTGTGTTTTTTCCCCCCCTGTTTTTTGCTTTGTTTTCGTTGGTAATTCTGAACATAATGATGATGATGATGATGATACCACATGGCCTTACCTTTTTGCTCATCGTCAGTGCTCCTCCCTTCCTGTTAGTGATCGACTACGCGATGCACTCGCTTCCCACTGTCTCGATGTTTTCGGTTCACGTTGTGCACACACGGAAACATCTCTCCACTCTCATCGTAAACGTCCTGATTCCATTCGGCTATTTGAAATGTTTCGGACGGTTTCGGTCTGTCAGGCATTTGCAACCTTCAGGCTCCGGATAGATATTTTTTAAAATAAATTGTTTAAAGCCACAAACCCCACCTCCTGAAACCAGGAGCTTTCGGTAGCATCTTCTGTTAGCAGTTAGCACCGTTAGTGTTAGGTGTCCTTAAAGAATTGTGGACACAAATTTACTCTCATTTCTTTTCCATGGAGGAATTTTTTCTCTTGCAAACGAAATGCAATGCAGTGGAGACTGGAGAGTATGTTGGTCCAGTTTGTTGTTGTGTCCTTGCATCATTTTTATGTCATTTATTCTTTCCTGTCCTCCACACTCATGTTTTATTAACTCAGAGGATACAAGGATGAATCCACCTTTAACAAACATCAGACTCGATAGGATGGTGTGTCGGTTTTAGTGAATGGCATTTTGATTTCTTTTTCTTATAAATTATTAAATTATTCATAAAAAATAATGCATTATATTTTGATTTTAGTCGTTTAGGATCCTATTGTACAACCTTTTATAGTTTAAATGTATTTATTTATTTACTGAACAAGCGAATCCACCAAAACTTTATTTTAAACACAGACAATTAACATCATAAATGGCACAGATTTAGTTCAAATAAAGAAAACATATAGAATGTTTTACTTAGGAGTTATTTCTTGTTTTGTTTAAACAAGAAATAATATATAAGATATCACTTGCAGCACAAGTGTTAGCTACTAAAACGAGTCCAACTTTCAAGCACAGGTAAGAACGATACACACAACTACCAGATGGCAAGAACCTGCAGTCTGCAGCATTAAGAACTAAATATTAGATTTTTACTCACACACACACCTAATGGAAATTTAGAGAGACCCACCAGTGAAAGTGCATAAGGAAATGTGTTTATTATTTAAACTGAAAGGCAATGTTTAACAGTGAAGGGTGGATTCTTTCTTAGCCATTTGTTTGTACCTCCACCACCACCACCGTTTGACGTCAGATTTTTCATTTTTGTCTGCTTTTTGATGTCTCTTGCATTCTGTCTTGTAGTCTGTTATCTCTCTGCCTCACGTCTCTGTCCTTCTCATGGTCTCTATCGATCCATCTGGATGGTGATAAAACAATGTCTTATCAAGCTCTTCGTCTTTGGCCGGTCCAGGTTGACCTTCACCTTTAACTCGGACTGTCGAAGCCTGGTTTTATTACTTTGATCTTCTCTTTTTTCTTGGTTTACTTTGTGATTATTGGTGGAATGTTGAATGAACATTGCTGTCTCGCTAGCTGCGTTTCCAAACAAACCTGCGCATAATTTTGTCAGTGTTGTGCTAATGTTTAAAAAACACAGTTTCCAAAACTGCGGTGTTTCCATTAATAAGAAGCACAACTTATGTGAATGAGTTTGTTTTCATAATGATATAAGAAAAAACATGCTGTGCCGTCACCCTCCTCCCACTTCCTGTCGTCTTCTTCATGGTTTGCGCCAGGAGCAACATCTGGTTGTTGATCATGTGATTTGTGTACTGTAAAAAAAAAAAAAAAGAAAAAAAAAGGTGTTTCCCTTGCAGTTTTTTGGAACACACTAATTTCGATGCAGCTGAAAAACCACCAGATCCTCACGCAAAAAAAACCTTCTAAGAAAAACAAATTTTTAACAAAATTGGCGTCTTTTCAACAAGCAAATTTAATTTTGTAATTCCAATTTTATGGCCAATGGAAACGCAGCTATAGAGTAACACAAATTCCCATGTTCGCAACACCTTGCACTAGATAAGTTGTTGATGTGAGATGTTTTTTTAATTAACTTCTAGACTTTAATTGGCTTCGGGTAATGCAAGACAAGTCTGTTAGCTTTTCTTGTTTCACTGATTTAGACAAAATCTGTTTTCCTGAACCTGCCTTGTTTCTGCTTCCTGATCAAAGATCCAAATAAGTGTATTTCTTTTTGGCATTTAGGCCAAAAAGAAGAAATTCGTGCTGTGGATTTCCCAATCGGGACTTTCTTGTCTTGAACACCAATCCGAGTCATTTGCTAAGCTATGATCTACATAGGAGAGAGACCGAAAGACGGGCTCAAGCCATTTTAATAAAACCCCGTGTTATTTTGCTGATACCTGTGAACACATCAGGCCTTCCGCTAATTTATAGTAATTTCTCCACATTTTTGGCAGAGCAGCCAATTAACGACGGTGTAGCATAGAAAGCGTGTTACCCTACACTCTTTTGAACGGCTTGATGGATGTCTAGCCGTATAGAAGTACAGTATCAGATGTCAACCTTCCACCAAACTGCATGTTACTCAGAAACTTTGTATGATGAAAAATCGACAGGACGGTCCATTTAAAATTTCTGGGTACATTCTTTTCTTATCCATGTCATAGTTCTATATATATATGGTAATGTGTTCTAAAACGTGTGAATTAAGAGCAATCTTAACTCAGACTCCTAAGGTAGAAGCTCCACAGTGACGCAGATCCTGAGATCAGCTCCCTACCTGAACACGACGCACTCCGTTCTTCCCAAAACAACAAACGGTTCAGGCTGGACAGAGGAGCTCGGATCAGCTGTCCAGTGGCCAGCTTTACCTGTCGAAATCCACCACAGCCATGTGCTTGCCGATGGCGCCCCCGTGTGGGTGCATGCTGCGAGTGCATCCTGTGTTTGTGTCCTTATGTGTTTTTTCCTCCCCTGTGAGTGTGCCTGATGCAAGCCTGCAGGCCATGTCATGTATCTCACACAGAACCGAACGCCATTAATGTTTCAGCGCATGGAGCCACCCTCTGAGGGAGGGGGCCCGGAGGGCCAGGCGGGGTCAGGCCAGAACGGTCTGCCCAGCGTTCAGCCGGACAACATCAACAGCATGTGAGTGGACCGGATGAGAAAATGCAGGGGAGCCTTTATGTGCTTCTAGGTGTTCTTGTTTTAACGTTTCAAAACAAGAACCTCCTCAGTTTTCTGCCTTGAAGCGGATTATGGTGCCGGATGATAAATCTAGATAATGTTTAAAACATCGCCATCTGCTGTAGATATTGACGAATTACATCGGTTTTAACTTTATTTAATCAAAACTTTAATTTTCTTTCACTTTCCTGCATCTTTTAGAACATTTCAGTGAGTTTGAAATGATCTGCTCTGATTAGCCCAGGTGGTACATACCTGGGTGAAACTTTCACTGAGATGTTTAAGATCCCCTCAAAGTTATCATGACATTTATTTTAAATCTGGGAGATTTTTTTTTATCTTCCTAGAGTTGACTTTGAGAAGTACCTATTACTAACAATAATGAAATTGGAATTTCTTTAGATTTGCTGATATTTAGAAACTTTTCTGTGCAAAAAGGAAAAAATGCAGCACCGTGAAAAAGTTTGATTTCTTGGTTTGTCAAAAAGAAAAAAGTCCACATTGTCATAATTTCAGCGTAGAATTTTGAGATTTATACAATTTGGAATAAGACTGTACCAACAAAATGTGGAAAAATGAATGCTGTGAATATTTTCTGGATGCGCTTAGCAGTTTGAAAATGCCTTAAAAAAATCCCTAATTCATATTTCACATGACTATGATGTAAAAGTTGACCATGTATCCAAGCTGAACCAAAAGCTGTGGCTGAATGTTTTGTGTGTGTGTGTGTGTGTGTGTGTGTGTGTGTGTGTGTGTGTGTGTGTGTGTGTGTGTCTGTCTGTCTGGACTCCAGACCCCCTGAAGGTGGCTTGACTGAAAGCCAATCATGGATGACGGCTAAAGCACAGGAAATGTTCCAGAAGACCGGGAACTGGAGCCCGGACCGGCCCTACCCCGACGACGTTCACGAGAACCGCCACAATCCCCAGGTACAACGAGTCCCAAACTAGTAACCCGTGGCAACACGCAGTAGGACGTGACTCTAAAGCAAAGCAAACGTTTTTCTCCAACCGTACGGTCTGTGCCTCGGAGCAGCGTTGGGTTGGTAATGACATATTTAAACATTACCAGATGTTTTAATGGAAATCCTGCTCAGGGTTTCTGCTGTTGCAACACATATGACAGAATTTATAGAAATGAAACGGCGTTAAAGGTCTGAAAACACGTAGTGTGTCTTTTTTAAATACATCAGCCTAGCTAAAAGGTTGTTGGCAAACTTACTTCTCCATACGTCTGTCATCTTCTTTTTTGTCCTTCATGAAATTCCCAATCATATTCTGTGAGTCCAGTGGGGTTTTTTCTTATTTTTTATTTCTACTCCCATCGACCTCGTGTCCTTCAGCCTCGTCTCTTCACGCTGCCTCTCGTTGAGATGCTGGTTTGGACTTCGTGGACGTTCGTTGTGATGTGCACCTTCACTCTCCGCGCTGCGCCTTGCTTTCACTTGTTTGTTGACGCTTCCACTCCTCAAAGATTTAGCTCTAGTTTGGAACATGTCATGTAATATGAGCAAAGATTGATTTTGATTCCACAATATGCCTTAAGAGACTTTTGTCTCCTACGGCATGATCCTACGTTTGACACTTGATGCCATTTTTGCTGTAATTTGAAAATGTCTGTGCTTCTAAAAATAATAATAGTTTATTCATTGTCAGTTATTGAACTCCTGCGTCATAGTGGCATACATTAACCTACATCACATGCTTTATCATAAAAAGATTTTTTTTTTTTTACTGACAGTTTGTTGTGAAAGTATTCATCCCCTTGAACTTTCCTGCATTTTTGCCACCAAACACTCTATGTATTTTATTGGGATTTTATGTGTTAAACAGGACAAAGTATTGCATAATTAACGTAAAAATCTGAAAAGTGTGGCATTCATATGTTTTCGTTCAATGTCAGTATATTTACAGCGGTTGTGTAGAGGTGTAGAAAGGGAACCCTCTGAAAATGGAAAGAGTTTGAGACAAATCCAAACATCAAAACATGACTGTCCATCTAAACCAGGTCCAACATTTACTGTCCTAGGAGCCACAATTGGCCTCAGCCCAGCTAAATAGGGCTTGTTTAAATGTTACATGACCCTTAAAAAATACAATTTATTATTTTTGATATACTTTAGGAAAGTAATGTTAATTTATAAAGAATGTTTTTAGGTTTTAAAATATTTTTTAAAAATTTAACTTTTGCGGAAAAGAGAATGGATATGTTTCCTTATGTGGGGATGTTGACATTTTACAAAAATAAAATGAAAAACAAAATAAAACAGCACAGATTCCAATTTAATGACGAAAATATTTATATATACGCAAAACAAAGTAACTAGTATTTTTATTATTATTATTAGTAAACAAAGCATGTGTCAGAAAACGGCTTTGTAAAGAGGCCATTAACTAGAGAAGTGGTTGCACAACTCTAGAGGAACTGCAGAGATCCACAGTTCAGGTTGGAAAACCTGTTGACATCTCTTAGTTGTGTTCTCTACAAATCTGGTCTGCTAAATATATATATTTATTTTTATTTATTATTTTTTTTCAAATGTATTTGTTTATTTCACATTTCTGTCTCGATTGAAGAAGACATCTCTATATGACCAGAACATGGTCCTCGTGGAGCGAGGTGGCTGGTTGACATTTTTGAACGGTTGCCACGGGAGATTAAAGGATTCCTCAAACATGCATGAAAGAATCAAAGCAACCCTCCAGGTGTGTTTTTAATGAAGGAATAACCTTATAACATGATGTAAAGCTCAAAAAAGTTGAATTTACGTAATACTGCCCCTTTAAGCTAGCATTTACAAAAATTATTCCTACCCTTCTAACTTTCTGATTTATAATTTTTCTACTCCAGCAACAGTTTGACACTAACAATGTGGAAGGTAATCAATAGGAGACGTGTGTCTTCAGCACGCTGTTTCTCCAAGGTGGTGGCAGAATGGTGCTGTGGAAATGCTTTCTCTTTAGCAGGAAAAGAGGGTTTTGGAAGTGAACCTGTGTTAGAGGTTGAAGAAGATTTGAGTCTGGGCTTTGTTGTTTTCTTTCCACTTCAAATCTGCTTCTCTGTAATTTTAGCTTAAGCTAAGTTAGCTTCAGCTAATATGTTAGGTTAATGCTGGTATAGTGAGCACAAGCTGTGGATTATACCACATTATAAATGAGTAAAGACAAACTTTCCTTCAGCTTGGAGTCACTTTACTGAATTGACTATGAACCGCTGCATGTTTATCAAATAAAATCCCCCAATAAAAATACGTTAAAGTTCGTCAGAAAAATGTGGGATTGTTTAAGGGAAATCAGCTATTCTGCAGCGCTGTACCGTGTCATCCTTTAGTCTTTTTGGGTTTTGCACAGCAACAGGTTGCAACAGCTAATTTATGCAACTCCCCCGTTGCATAAATGGAGTCGGAATATTAACGTTTTCTGAAAATAAATCGATTCCCTATTGAGTTTGACTTCATTCCACCTCCCTTGGTTGGTCAGCGAGCCAGCACCGCGTCAGTGTCCAGTCGCTCAGCAGACGGCGGTCACGCCCCCCCTCTCATTGTGTTTTGCAGACTGTAGAGATGAGGGAGATGGGGCGGGACGGGCACTCCGACACTGAGCCCTGTCACCCAGTGGATGGGCATGGGCGGACGCTCTCCATGCCCCGCCTCTCGGCAGACAACCAAGTGAGCACGTTCATCCCACCTCCTCCTCCACCTCCACATCTCTCCATCCTTACTTTCCATCCTCAGCTCCGGTTATTAGTTTGAAGTGAGTCGTCAAAGTCTTTCTTCTCGCCCCGAGCGAGACGAGTCTGACGATAACCTCAGCACAAAAAGACATTAACAGTACTCTGTGATGAATTTGGTTGTTTTTATTATTACATTTAATGATTTTAATAGTCGTAAATATAATCCACACCAAAAAATATTTAGCATTCTGATATTTTACAGAATGCCCGGTCGTACCTGTAAGTCATTATTATTGGACAGATTATGAAGTTTGCCCTTTTTTTGTAAATTGTTTTCGATCATGTAGACTCAACTTTTTTGAGAAAGACTTTTTCATTCATTTCCCGCTGCCTTGTTGACCTGCATGACCTTCATCACCTCCTGACTTCACTTTTTTTTTCTAAATGGATCTAAAGACGAGAAAGCCTAAATATGTATAGAGATACATATCTAGAAAAACAACAGTCCCGGTCAGAAGTTTGACTTCTTATTTGAAATAACTAAATAAGTTCATCCAAACTGATGACTTGTACATCTTATGTAAATTGTATAAGGTTTAGTGCTGGGTGATAAAGCTTAAAAATAAAATCTCACATTATCTCACATTTGATTTCCCATTTTAAACAATTTTTTTTCATACTTTTTTTTCCTTAATTAAATAATTACAAATGACCGAACATATTTTAAATATTGGTGAATTGGCCTGACTTTAAAGTCACAACAAACAGAAGCTGTAACAAACACTCTTCTAGCAAAAGATGGTGACTTTTCCTCTGAACTGTAAAAACCCAAGGAGTTCATCGGTGAAAAGAAAAAATGGAGATCTTCAGACATAGAAAAATGAGTTAAAAGATAAAATTAATTGATCACCCAGCCCTATTTATATTCCTTCCCTCTTTGTATTTATTAGTTCATTCCCATTAAACCCTTGGTGTGTCTGTCTTGTGTGAGCTGCAGCCAGAGGTCACGTTCTCCATGCTCATTCACTGTTACTTAGTGTTTCTTGATCATCTAATCAGGAACAAATTTACGCAAAACTGCCAGATTTTGCTGCTCGATGCTGAAAAATACGTAGAATAAATGTAAAAGAAGCCTGTTAACGTCCAGCTGACTTTCCTTATCTGACCTTAACAACAATAAAAAATACCCAAGTTAATCAGAATCAAAATTAGCTTATATTGTCGTACAGAAGCAAAACAAAATTTGTTTCGGTACAGCCGATCTGAAGAACGCAAAAGAAACATAAGACAGGTGCCAATCTGTATAATTTTTTTTGTTTTCTTCACATATGTACATTTTTTATTTTATATGTATATTTTGGAAAAGAGTTAGTGAGGAAAAAATATCACAAAATGTCTTTCAAATATTTCAAAAGTTGCAAGTTATTCCTCCCTAAACGTGATGAGTAGTTACAGTGACAGCTGTCATCAGGTGTTATAATTGCAACGAGTCTATAATATATTTTTTATGAATTATTTATTGTTTTGTGTGGTTGCATCGGTTTTGAAGCCTCTGGCTGCAGTCACACACACACGTCCATGAAAAAGAACCACGGCCATGTTCCAACGTCCCACTACATGAAGTCATGTTGCTCTCACTCTGGTATGTTCATTACTGAATTATATATATATATATATATATATATATATATATATATATATATATATATATATATATATATATATATATATATATATATATATATATAAAAACATTTTTTTTAAGTAGAATAAATAGTTGACACATACAAACCCCGGCTGTGGACGACAGCTTCAGCACAGCACGTGACACAGGGGACATGGGAGAAAATTTTAGAAAATATCTTTAGTGTTATTAGACAGAAACATCTGCAGTTTGTTTTCAAGTAGAGTTTAGTCCATCTGTCTGCAGAACATATTTAACGTAAAACTGATACTCGGATTTCAAGGCAGGACCTTCTGAAAGTGAATGACAAGCTTTTTGAGTGAGTGTGTGTGTGCGTGTAGGTGTGTGTGTAACCTCTGTGACTTCCTGTCGTCTAACACTGCTCTGCCTTCCAGAGAGCTCGTGGTGTTTTGGTAAGTGTGTTAATGAGTGTGAGCGGGTGGACGCTGGCAGCTGCCGTCTCCTGGACGACACACACTCCTCTGTCCACCGTCTGCACTCTGGTCTCTGTGTACTAACTGGGTTCTCTTTCTCTTTTTTCTGTTTCCTGATCTGTCTCTTCCCCCAAACCTGAACTGTGTTCTTTTTATTCATTTTCTGTTATTTTTTTTTGCCACATAATCAAATCTATCCATTATCTCCCATCTCTCCCTCTCCTCTGACTGTCTGTCTTCCCTAACTTTGTTCATTCTTTCTGTCTTTGTCTCCTCTGTTTCTTCTTTCGGCCCTGGTGACTGTGCCACGTTTGGACCTGTGCTTTGTGTGTGTGTGTGTGTGTGTGTGTGTGTGTGTGTGTGTGTGTGTGTGTGTGTGTGTGTGTGTGTGTGTGTGTGTGTGTGTGTGTGTGTGTGTGCGTGTGTGTGCGCGTGCTACACTGCTCCGCTCTACGTATCATCTGTGTGTTTGCCTGCTCTGCAGCGGAGGAGACACAGGCCCCGTGGAAATAACCTCAGTGTATGTACCTCTCTCTCCGTCTCTGTCTGATTCCAGTCCTCCCCTCTGCTTTCCTCCGTCTCTTTTGTCTTTGGTTCACTTTTAAATTGTAATTTGAAAGCTCATCATCTCCCTCCAGGCGGGTTGCTTCAACCAAAGTTCACTTGGCGTCAGTTTGCCTGTCTCTCACTGTTACGGCAATTTTTCTTTGTAGTCACTAAAGATTATTACATTACAACATGTACAGTAGAATAATAACCTCAATGGTTGCTTAGAAATAAAAATATTCCACTCCTACTGGCAGCCAACATGTCTGCTGTCGTTTATGAAGTTAAACACGTCTAAAAACTTTACAGCAATAATTTCATATTATTTTGCCTGTAATGAGTGAAAAAACTGGTTCATTTTTCAAAGCTAAATTTTCACCATTAATTTGTAAATATCAGTTTTAAACTATGTATATAATTAGCTGGCTAATTATTTACCCTCAAACTAAATTTTAGCTCCAAACGAAATGTTTACTTAGCAAGCAAAATATTTAGTTTAGAAACTAAATTCAGTTTCAAAACTAAATATTTAGCTTATGAAACAAAATAATTAAATATTCAGTTCATAAGCTAAATATGTATCCTCAAATTGGATATTCACCTCCTAGATAAAAATTTTGCTTGTCAAGTATTTTATAAACCAATTGTTTAGTTTGGAGCTAAATATTTAGTTTCCTAACTTGATATTTAGCTCAGATCTAAATATTTAGCCAACAAGCTAAATATTTAGCTCCAAACTAAATACTTAGTTTGGAGCTAACTAAGTACTTAATACTTTAACTTAATACTTTAAAAACGTAATATTTAGTTTGAAGCTAAATGTTTAGCTTACCAAATTAAGACTTAGTTTGGAACCATGACATTTATAAATGGATGAATAACATTTTGAAAATATGATTTAGAAAAATGAACACCTATTTTTTTTTTTGTATTGAAAATTAACAGTAAAAATTATTGTTGGCAATTTTTGATGTGTGTAACTTTACAACGGCACTCTCTACCAACAAGCCTTATGGTGTTGCTGTTGCAAATTTTATTTATTTTTTTGAATAATAGATTAAAAAATGTTGACGTTTTTTTTTACAATCACTGTAAAAAAAAAAGTCAACATTTATTGTCTTGACCCTAAATGTCAAGACGATAGAAGATGTAATCCTGTAGGTTTGATTATCTTCATAACTTTGAAAACGGTAACAAGACCAAAACCACTACAGCTAAAAACATTAATTTTGTAAAAAGTTATTTTTCTCTTTAAGTGAAACCTTCAGTGAAAACACTGGAGATTTTGGCTTCCTGTGGATTTATTTTAAGGTTTCTCTTTTTAAGTTAGTTTTCTAAGGTATTAGCTTGAAATATGAACACATTTTTCAAGCCTCATTAAGTTTATTCACTTTTAAAATCAGTTCTTACTTCTAGTTGTTCGCTGGATTAACTCATGAATTCATTTCTATAAAACATTGTATCTTCTTAAACAGAGAAAATCTGAGCCTCCAAAACCCCAAAAAGTTGATAGTGGAGGAAGACTTTGGTGCTCTGCATTATTAATGATACATAATCTAAATATGTTGTCATGTTACTGATAAATATAAACTGTTAATACTTCTTGGAAGGCATCTAAAGCTCTACAAGCACAGAACACAACTTCAAATTTGTTTTACTTAAAAAAGACTGTGAAACATTTATGGATATTTTACAGAATTAGTTTGTATGACTTATGAACTAATGTCATATGAAAACGTCATAAAAGTCAAGTCAGCTTGATTTTTTTTTTTTTTTTTTTTTGCTGTTTTCTAAAGGCAGCATCTTGGTGTTCTTGATATGAAGCTCACCCACCTGGACTCCAACTTTCTTTAATCAAACTGGGACTTTTTTAGTTACACTATTCTGATCTAGTTTGGTTTCATTTTTCCCCCTTCCTCTCTTCTCGAGTCTCCTCTCTTTCTGTTTGCCCTACTTTCTCTCGTTCCCATATTTGCTTGTGTTACGCTCACAGCCATTGTTTGCTAACTTCTGACTTTTGCTTGGAGTTTTTGCTTGTACACAGCATCTGACTGTATGTCCTCCGTGCGTGCGTGCGTGCGTGTGTGTGTGTGCGCGCGTGTGCGTGCTGGGTCTAACGGGGGTATGCATACAGCAGTGTGTGTTCAATTACGTTGCATCTCTGCTGATTGGTTCAACTGAAGCATGGACTATGTTGGCGGTGTGCCGGCATGTCGTCGGTCATGCATGAGTTTCACAGCAGATGGGCGCAGTAGGAGACCAACGGGGAGAAGCTTGTTGGCCGAGACTTTGTGGTCATACTGAATCTGTAGCTTGCAGAGCCGATGAAAGGGGATGATGCATGATTTTTATGTCATTTAACCTTTATCTGCCGAGGTTAGACCAACTGAGATCAAAGATCTCTGTTACAAAGGAGACCTGGTTTTAGAAATGAACGCATACCAATGACTGAGGAAGATGTCCAGTCAATTTTAGAGTAGAACAGTGAGAGGACCGCGGATGGCAATAAATCTCAACGCCCCACTGTGTGCACCGTCTTCCATGGAGTGAAGCGTTCATAAAAACTGCATCGGTACATCCCGCTAATTTCTGTTTCACACAAACAGAACATGCCTGTTCCTTTGCATGTTGTCTGTCTACAAAACCCGTCTACTGTAACTTTGCTGTGAAAAAGTTTGTAAAAGCTTAAAACTGCTGAATGATCACAACTCTGCACTTTCCTGCTCATGCTTGGCGTAAACCTCAACACAAGCATTTTGAGACCTTTTGCTCAAAGTGTATGACAATAGAGAAATGGTGTTTTGTATTTCTTGTCACCATGGTGCCCGGATCTGAGAGCATCACACTTGAAAGGCCAAGAGGCTTTGCAGCGTAATGATTAGTTGAGGCTGTAAACTTAAGATGTCATCTAAAAAGAAGACCTTTAAGTAACATTTAAATAATAATTTTAACTTCAGCCTTGTACTGATTTATTGGCAAACTATACTCATTACAGTACAGTAAAGTTTTCTCAATAAAGTCAAATAAAGAAAAGGTTCAAATGTTTTTTTTATTCATCTAAAAAAAAAACATCGCAAAAATGTTTTTTTTTATGCAAAAAGTAAAAATGCGGTGTTGTTCATTTAGTGTAAATACGTTTTCAGACACTTTGAACTCGTGTAAATCAGTTCCAGTGGATTGGCGTGGATGTTTTTTCCACCCATTCAAGTTCCACTAAAAAGAACCCTTAATGCTTCAGCGTCATTTCGGACAATGTCATGTTCCCAACTTTGTCAGAACCGTTTGAATATGTCCCACTTCTTCTCTGAAATGACATAAAACAAGATCCATGAAGGTATAGATGGATGACCTTCTTGTCCAACATCAGTGTTTGACCTCACAAATGCTTGTCTGGAGAAATCGTGAAAAATACCATAAAGACACTCTGAAACATTGAAATCTCTTGCCCAGAACATGACGACTGAGACAGATGGAGCAGGATTTTAACCGGCAACCCACCAAGTTGTGCATGAAGACAAAAAAAGAGAATAACTAAAAACTCAAACACATTGACGTATAATCTAGTGTCAGTGTAACTTTCTATCTTAAAGTGTAACTATACGTCCCTGTGAAATCATAACCCCGGCCACAAACCATTTTTAGAAAAATTCTGCCAAAGTGGGCGGAGCCAAGAGGTTGAAGTGGGCGTGGTCGAGTGTGGAGCTGTCAACCAAACTGTAGCATCCAAACCGATAGGAAAATTGAAATACTGTAGGAATAAACATGATTACATAAACACGTTTACACAAATATGGCCCAATTTCCAAAGTAACAATAGATAGCACCCTTATGACTCTTAAAGCAACAATAAAAAGCAATGCTCACACTTGTTTTTCATTAAGAGTGAAATGTGTTGAATAAATTTCATTGTCAAAGAAAGTTGTAGTAATTGAAAGAGTTTAATTTTCCTTTGAAGATGCCACTTTTTCTAAGAGAACGTCTACCTGATGAGAATGGCTTTCTTTGTTTGCTGGCCGAGTTTGACGTGGCTGCCATGAGGTGCAATGATCCTCTGCGATGTGCATGTGAGGCATGGGTTTTTTTTCTCATCCTCTTGCTTGTTCTCTGCCTCTTTCTGTCCTGCCTGTCAGTGAATATCTCTGTTCGCTTCATTCCTTCATGCTTTGTGGAGATGTGGGTTGATTTCCCTCACACATTTTGCTTTCTGTGCGGATTCCAGGCATGAGTAATGAGCAAGTGTTGCGGTAAAAGAGTTGGTGGAGATTTATCACTTGAAACGTCTCATTAGGTAAAAGCTGAGGAGTGTAGAAAATAAATCCGGCTCTAGGTAACAAACGCACACCGAAACTACAGCTGCCATAGAGCTATAATATAAATAGACATTTAACACATTCTTCTCTGTGGAAAGCCAAATAAACAATTCCCTACTTTCACAATTGAGAATAAACTCCAGCTTTCAGAAGGTAATAACTAGCTTACGTCTCTCCTCTCCTTTGTGTTTCTCTCACTCCCGTCGTTGTCAAAAATCTCCCACCCTCATCTTCTTCAGACCATCACCGACAACAGCCCGATGCGTCGCTCTACCTCCAGTCTGGTCCACGGGCGTTCGGGTCGTGGCGTGAGGCTGGACGACTACTCTCTGGAGAGGGTGGTGTCCGAGGAGGGGAGGCACGGCGGCGGGCGCAGGCACAGGGACCGAAGTCATCGCACTTCGCAGCGATCGCTGACCAGATACACAGACGCCGACACAGGTGACTCGGTTGACCGCTCCTTTTTTAATTTAAGGATTAGCGACGTCAGATAAGTCATGATGTGTCTGTTTGTTTTCAGTTGTAGAAAGTGGAACATTAATCGTTTTGCAACTCCTTTTGAGGTGGAAATGACAAGGCAGCAGAACTCTGAACATGTTGAATATCAAGTGTTATCATGAAGTTGTAAATGTGAAGCTGCAGGATTTCCTGTGATAATTAATTTCAGTTACAAAGTTCCTACAGGAGCACCGAAACGCTTCAAACATTGCCACATTTTGTCGCAACACAATCGCCAACTTCCATGGATTTTATGGGGACCGACATGAATTAGTGCTATAAGAGAAATTACACGACTTACATTTGTTACATTGGGAGATTGGGAATCGGACGAAACTTTCAAGAGAAACGGATCTTATTTAACTCCACAAATGTCTGAGAATCAGACTAAATATAGCATCATGGTTGCTTTATTTAGCATTTAGCATATTTTTAGTGACTTTGTTGCAATATTTAGCAACAAAATAATTTGTATCAGTCAAACTCAGAACCAGCAGGTCAGACTTTTCAAAAATTGTGATGGTCCAGGACGCTGCATTCACAGTGGACCTCTGACACAGCTATGTGGTTTGCCTTTATATTCAGAGTTTCTTTACTCAGACACCAAAAACATAGAAGACCAAGAAACACAGCAAGAAAAAGGTTGTAGACAGTATTTGAACAAAGGCCACATCAGTATTTAAATGAGGTAATTAGATCCTGCAAATTAATCTACATGGCTGAAATGATTCAAGTTTTTTTTATAATTGTGAGCTGGTGAATAATAGGCTTGGTGGAAATCCTGGGAGATTATAAAAGCTGGAATATTTCTCTTTGAATCCACTTCCTACTTCTTGTGGGTTCCTGGATGTTATTTTTATTTGCTCGTGTTTTAAAGTCTACCTTCTTCCTTCTGTAAGAGCATCAAGAGTCTTTCTTCTATGCCTGGTGCCTGAACTAAAAGCTTTTGTAACCTTCATGTCTGACTTTGACAGGTATCCTATCTATTTCATGTCTAGGTCTGGGTACAGACCTCAGCACCACCACACAGTCAGGTGACCTGCCTCCCAAGGAGCGTGAGCGGGACCGCGGCCGCACCAAGGACCGGCGTCATCACCACCACCATCACCGCCATCACAGCTCAATGGACAAGGAGCGCTATGATCGCCACGACTACCCACATAGACACCCCCAGGACCGCCACTGGTCCCGGTCCCCCAGCGAAGGGCCAGATGGGAGAGGTCACAGACAGGTGAGCGCTAAAGTCACCGAGATTTCACAGCAGTTTACCAAAAACAGTCACAAATAGTTTGTCTACTAAATTCCCATGCATGTGAAATATGTTTTTTTTTTTACCTAACAGAGTTCAATTTAATACACAGTATGTTTTCTGTTATCCTCATTGTTTGTTAGCTATTCCATTTTTCTCACTGGGTAAACATGTAGACTCAAAATTGGCACGTTTGTTACTTTTCCTGGTTGTTTGCTTTCACAAACCAAACCCTTTGAGCAACCTGTTTACCTCCTCGCCTGTGATGGCGCTGCACCAAGAACCACTGAAGGACACAACAACCTCTGAAGAAGACACTTTTTCCTTCAAACCAAAATTTAGTGGCAAGAGATTTTAGCAGTTGGAGGATTTCTCCTTTGTCTTTGGGAAAAATCCACAAGCTATTTCTCCTGCTGGTGTTAGACACGTGCGTTTCTTCATGTTGTATTTACCCAGAATGTCTAGCACAATAGTCCACTCCTGCTTTTGAAGAGGTCTCTGGTCCACTTGCATCCATATATGCATTCGTACTGCACTGGAGTTCACTTAAACTGAACCTAGACGTTTTGGCGGACCGGAGTTGGCTTTTTTTGGTCACACCTTCCCAAACAAACTGGACCGTCCAGGCAAATGAACCAGTTTGATTAAAGCAGACTAAACAGGGCTGGCGTGAAGTTGGATAAAATACTTAAACTTTAGGAATGTAACACCACGTTCAGGTTGTACACCCATGTGTGTGACTGCGATTGACTCTCTGTGCAAGTTCATAACCCAGCTTATTTTGAAGCTGGGTTATGAATTGTTCGCTTCCCTCAGCTTCTTAAATTCCTGCCCCTAAATCCAAGATTCCCAGTTGTTCCATAATCCAGGTTCAAAAATGTCTTGCAACACAAAGACTGTTTTGGTTGGACAGGAGAAATCAGTCCACAGAACTTACCCATGTTTTCTCCGTAGATGATCATCAGTGTAAGAGTTAACAGTTCTTTCCATAACCCTAATTATGGATTTCAATTCATGTGTTTTAATGTTTTTTAAATTATTTTTGTTCCTCTTTATTTCTTTGTCTTCTTTTCTGCAATCTGATGTTGTTTATTGCCTTCAATTTGTTGCTTCATTTACGTTTTAACTAGAGGTGTGCCGATCGATCGGTCACCGATCATAATCGGGCCGATTTTCGTGAAAAAGTGCATGATCGGTGATCGGCGATCATTGTCTCTTTTACCGATACCGATCACCTATTTCTCATTTCGCATCCTGCCTGTGCAGCTGGTCTCCTCTTTCCTTCACTCTGCGCAAACGCGCAGCAACAAATCCTAAGCGATGTGGAACTATAACGCACTGAGTGAATGGGGAAGTTTGCTGCGTGTTGCTGCGGAAAATTGAAGCACGTCAAAATGCATCAACACAACGAAGCTAATACGACATATAAACAATGCCATACTTGACGGAGTTTGGCTACATCGAGGCTCACTGCAGTAAAAAAGACATACGGAGGATCAGAGAGCAGGTAAAGCAGCGCACAGCTACAAATACTCACCCGGATTAGCATGACGGTCAGAAAGCTAAACAAATAACCCGCAAAATTATTTAAGTCTTCGAGCTGCGATGTAAGACGCTGGTTCTGCTCTCGCTGTTGAACCGCTGCTACGCTACAGGTAGTAATATTTCACAGACGGAGCGCCGCTTCTGCTCCACCTGGTAGTGACTCTCACACCGAACCTCTGCTTAAAGCTGCAGCATCTAACTTAAAAAAAAAAACATTTTACATATGTATTAAAACTTTCGCTGTCCTAACATGAGACAGATAATCTCTGAAAAAATAATTGATCTCCTCCCTGATCTGCATAATTACTCCGCTCAGTCAGAAACAGCCAATCAGAGCTAGCAGTAATCAGCTAGCCGCCATGCTAACAGGAAGTTTTCATTCAGTAACTCTGGATTGTTTATTGTAATGGAACCTGTTTTTGCCTTTGAATGTTAAGTTTTATACTTGAATTTTTTTGGCAATGTTGAGAGGTTTTATTTTGGCTCTTTGCGTTATTTAGCCTCTTCAGAGCCTTCATATGTTATCAGTCTGTTAAAGATAGTATTATCAATAGCAGTACAATTTGCACAAAGCCTGTTTTGTTTAGTTTTCTTCTTGAAAAAAGTTATTAAAAACAAGTTTTTGTCTAAATTAAGGTGAATTCATGGTTCCTTTTTCCACATAATGTAACCGGTAGTGTTTATGATAAAAAAAAAAATAATAATAATAATAATTATGTGATCGGTATCGGTGATCGGTATCGGTGTATCGGCCCTCATGGGTGATCGGTATCGGTATCGGCAGGAAAAAACCTGATCGGCACATCCCTAGTTTTAACAAATTATCTATTTTAATCTTATTTATCTCAGTCTAATCCAATCTACCTGTTTTTATCTCTCTGTATCCATTGCTGTTTTCTACTCTGGTCTTGTTGCTGTGGTGTGTTTTGATTTTCCTTGTTTACATTTTGCTGTAGGGCAGTAGTTCGGTAAGCGGCAGCCCGGTCCCCTCCACCTCGGGGACCAGCACTCCACGGAGAGGCCGCCGCCAGCTGCCACAGACTCCTGCCGTCCCGCGCCCGCACGTCACCTATTCCCCCGCCGTCCGAAAGCCCCTCTATGGCCCCCCGGGCCCGGGTCGATTGCGCTCCCCTTCCCCTCGACACTTCTCTCCGCCGGACCACGACCGGGGCTACCACCACCGGCCCCCGTCACGCCACGCCTCCCCGCACCACGGCGGCTCCTCGTCCAGGCACGGCTCACCACGCTCGCCTCGGCACCAGTCGCCTCACTCGCCGCTCCACGGGTCACCTCGGTCTCCGCACCGGAACCGCTGGAGCGGCCCCCCGCCGGGGGACAGCCTGGAGGGTGACGGGCCCTTCTACGAGAGGGATTATGAGTACGAGCGGCATCATGAGCCTCCCGCCTACGAGCAGAGCCTCTCCCATGGCAACCCTCATCCGCATGGTGGAAACCCTCACCCACACCCACGCTCACCAAGGACTGCTCGTCACGGGCCCCCGCCGCCCCCTCACCCGCATCCACGTAGGGTTCCTAATGGCTACCGCTCATCCTCACCTTCCCCGCATAGGAGGGGACCACCAGGGGCGCCGCACCCTCACCACAGGCCTCCCCATGCCAGAGGGCCCCGCAAGGGCCTACATGAACCTTACAGTGAGACGGACGAGGATGACTGGTGCTAACGACGGCATGAGATGCAGACAGCAGAAGATGATAAGAACCATCACCTCCAGTGCTCTGGCACATATGTAAACTTTGAACAATGTGACGGTAAAGTTTCGGAGAGCCCCTCTGCTCCCCCTTTAAACTCTAAAAAAAAAAAAACGATGCAAGGGTGGAGGTAGAGGGGCAGTGGTGCTGCTCGGAGCCTTTTACACATTTTGCAGAAAAATCAAATCTTTGACAAAGCAGTGCGTGGTTATGCTAATCTCGAGAAAGTACGGAGAACTTAGTAGGCAAGGCCAGGGCACAGGTTGACCTCTGCCTCTCAGAACTAGAGTTCTCACAACCAGCCTTTACCTGCGAGGTCTAGGCTAAAAGGGGAAACAGAGGGAACAGAGGTCCAAGGAGGAGCATGAGGTTCTAAAACAATGTGACGGGATCATTTCAAGGCCTAACAGGCACTTTGCTCGGACTGGCACCCGACTGCTTAGGTGAGCGCAAGCTCTCACTGGCCGGACTCCTTCAGAAAACAGAAAATAAGCTGAAGTGAGGAGTACACCCCGCTTAGACTCTGCTCTAAAACAGACACGTTTAGGGAGAAAAAAATGATGTAATAAAAAGCCAGGATCCCCCCCACTAACCCTTACATGCCAAGCTATGCCTCCAGAAAATGAAACTTGAACAATGAAGAAGACGGTGAAACTTTACATGACAGTGACAATAAAAAAAAAACTAAATAAATAAATAAAGGGAGTACTTTTACTTTATCTTTATGATCTCTCTGTGTCCAAGGCAACAGAACCTAGGAAGCTCCACCTATACTGCAAAACCCAGCCAATCACAGCGCTGGCTGATGATATTCGATGAGTTTTATCATCTCTGTTTACTGTTACGGACTCACTTGATGGGGGATGGAACTGCTGTGACATCACTTCCTGTCCAAACGGCGGTGGATGCAAAGCCCAACGTGGGCTTCACTTCCTGGAAAAGACGCAGCGGGAGGACAGGCCCAGGTTACTGGAGAAGGGGACTGGTCACTCTGTCAATCCTTTCCCTGACCAACCCAGCATACAGAGAAACTGGGACCTGACAGGAAATGACATCACAGATATTGGCGGGTGGTAAGAAGACAGGAAAGGAGGGATGGGGGGGGGAAAAAGAAAAACCAGACTAATTTCTTCAGTATTTCTTCTGTCGATTACTTCTTCTTGTTCTTCTTCGGACATTCGGAGCTTGGTTCTTCTGTTGCATTCGCTCAGCCTCCTTTGATCTTTTCAAAAATCGGTGGAAACCTGCATGATTGATATAATCCATACTAGAAAGGAAATCTAAGCGGTGCGGGCGGGAGTGGGACCAGGGGGGCTTTATAGGAAACTTTAACTTTTAGGTTCACAGAAGAGGTTATCTTCTTTTCAGACTCTCTCTCTCTCACTTTTTTTTTTGTCTGACTCAAAAGTCATTTTTTTAAAGATTTGTTGTGTTTTTTAACTTGAAACAGACTTTAACAGATTGACAGGTTTTTCACTTGTCTCAGTTTTCTGTTGAAAACTCAGCTTCCGCAAAACCTGGCAAAGAGACGAGCAAAAGAAAGTAAAACGTTTACAGGGTCATGCTGGTGTCCTGTCTTTTAAGAAACACACACTTTTGAGAGGGAGAGAGAGAGAGAGAGAGAGAGAGAGCAGACAGAAGGAAACTTCTACAACACTTAAGTTGCTATTGTTGATAACAGAAATTAATAATGATTTAATTTCATCATTGTCAATGCAAATGAGTGACAATGATGATACTGGTGACGATTGACTGAATGTTAGAACCGTTGATGTAGACTTGCTGTCATGTTGATTGGAGTTCAGATATGCCGTGTTCATCTATTTTTATTTTTTTCCATCCCTTATGTTGGTATCCCGTGCTTAGTGATGTCTACCGGGTTCCCGATAATCTTCGTGCAATATTTTTATTTTTGGGAAATGATGGTTTTATGAACATTCACTCGGCAGAGTTGCGTGTTGTAACACAGCTCTAATCGAAGATGCATTCTCTCTCCAGGATAGTGGAGGGCGGAGGTCAGGGGAGCCTCAGTACCTGTTCTGCAGCGACCCGTAGGGTCTCATCAAGCCAACCCAAAGATCAGTAATGTTTAGACTGAAGGAGTACAACACATTGAGAATGTGAAAGCTGATTTTACATGTTTCTTCTTCTAGGGTTGACATCGTCCGACTTATTGCCAAAAAAAAATTTTATGAATCTCAAATCCTTTTTTGTTTGTTTGTTTTAGCTCTATAGTTTAACTGTGGGGTTAGTTGCCAGCACTGAAAGCACAGCATTGGTGGTACAGGGTTGGCGTCAGTCAGTGTTTGAGACGGTGTTTTGGCCACTAGAGGGCAGTAATCGGCACCCATTTTTCCTCTTCTACTGGACGGTGACTTTTTGGCCACATCCTGATCTCTCACCGTCCTGCAGTCGACTTTCCACTTTCTATAAAAGTTGTAATAAACATGAATCCGATTCTTCGTCAGGAAACACTGATATGCCCTGAGAGCTGCCATATCTTTTCATTCGTCATTCCATTTTCCCCCTTGCCCTTCCTTCGGCCCTTTCCGTGAAGATACCCGGCCCAGTTCAGTAACTTTGTAGCACATCGGAATCTTTCGCTGCCAAAACAAAAAACATACAAAAAATGCTTTAACAACCAACTTATTTTTTCTCATCTAGCTTTTTGTCAATTCATTTGCTGTTTTGTTTGTTTAGCTTTTCAAATACCAACATTACAGAAGAGAAATACCTTGGAATAACATTTTAACCCCTTATGTTACGAGGAATGACAGTTATTGAATGATCAATAATTCTAGACTAAAAGAATAGAGCATAGATACTTAGTTTATTACCTAAAGATGAATATAGATGTAATGTTCTAGATGTAGTTATAGATAAAACACAAAGTATAAATAGAGTTGCAGATGTTTATTTATTTTGCGTACTAATGCTACTTTTTTCACGCAAATTGCAGAAATCCGAGACAAACCGCAGCACAGACACATTTTGACTCTATGCAGACCTTATTTACATCTCCAGAGGGGAACCTGCAGCCCCCAGCGCTGCAAAAACAAATCCATTAATCAGGAATCGGCACATAAGAGATGACATAAAGACCGACACCACGTTTTCACCTCGTCACGCTACGTCGCATCCACAGTGAGGTTTACTTTTCACGTACATCTGTTGCTTCTTCTGTTTTTTCCCGTGGTGGATCCGTTCTCCCTGTTTCTTGAAGTTTGTTGCCTCCGGGACGTGATTTTTTTTAAGCATAGCATGGTGAATCGGACTGGGGACTGGGCTTATGTTTTGTCAGTTCAGTGGAAGCAAAGGGGTGCTTACCATAAAACCTTCTGTCCTCACCATCCAAGAAGTTACAGCAGGTGAGGATTGTTCTCCAAAGCCCCCTACAGAGCCACAGTGCCTTCTGTATCTGAGTCACATTCATCACCCCCCATGAGCCCCGCACCGCCTGCCTCCCCAGTCACAGTTGCTCTCGTCAGTAACCCCTCGCCCCCTCCTTGTGTAGTCGACGTGATCAATCATGCTACGCCTTAAGATCAAATCTCACCAGCTCCCATGCTAACATTCAAAACGGGGAGTGTGACGATTTTGAGACTGGGCCACGTCAGGAAGCAAGTCAAGAGACTAGGCTAGATGCACATTCAGAATGGGCTGAACTATTTAATATCTCCCATTCAGGCACTCAGTTTTGTAACAGCTACCAAAAAAAGAAAAGAAAAATAAAACCCTCACAGCTTCAATCTGAGCCTTGCGGTTTTTGACTTTTGAAGACTCAACGGCCATCGTCTCCAGATCCCGCTAGCTGGCTAGCCCCTTTGGCTTCGGCATGGCTCCAGTTTATGTCCATCCCACAGTTGTCCTGTGTACAGTTTCCTGATGATGTACTTAGAGGTTTACAGAGGTGCGAAGCTGTTTGCTTACTTCTCAGGTCCCTCTAGAGCTAGGTAGCTAGTTAGACCACGTAGGGAAGAAACCGCTATAGAACAGGCAGCTCCCGGTTTGAGTTATTGTATGGTTTTTACTTGGCATGGTATCTTGTTGTTGATCTCACCCCGCTCCTTTCACCACAAGTACATCATAACACACTTCAAGCTCTTACATTTCCATCTAAAGCCTGCAGAAGTGCTGCTGAAACGACACAACTTTTCATTTTGGCTCCACTTGCTCGTCCGGAATTGTAACAGCAGATCCCAAAAGGCACACACACAACATTGCCCTTGTGTGAAAGCATACTGTGTGTATGAGCTTTTTCCAAAACACTTATCCCATTAGTTTGGAAAAAGACAAACATCTAGTATTTTTTGTCTATTTTTTTTAGTATCTAATTTCTTTATGAAACAGTTTAGGGGGGAATGCAAGGTTGTTCTTTTTTCATCACCTGTCTTTATGTCTGCTTTCTGTCACTCTTTACTGTTAATATCTAAGTAATCTTTCTTTTTTCATTTCTTCTTCCCCATGGGATGAAGGGAAAATTAACAAGCGTACCACCCATCCACTCAGTCGGCTGTGAAATTGTGTCAGTGGGTCATTTGTAAGGTAATGTGTTGACAAAAACACAAAAAGGGCTCTCTTTTAAAAATAAAAAAAACTACACAGTGGGGATTAATGTACAGTAGTGCTGCCAAAAGTTGTGTTTATGTAGCTAAAGCCACACTGAGGTCTCCCCTTTGTACAGCACTATATGTGTGTGCATGCGTGTGTGTGTGGGACATTGGAGCGGGGGCCAAAACAGGACAAGTGGCTGATGTTGTAGGGGTCGGGGGGCGAACTGTTTCGGGTGGAGGGTGGCTGCTTCTGGTGGAAGCAGCAGCAGAACTTTCAGTGATGTTGATACACAATTTCACAATGGCACCAGACCACTTTTCAAGCTCACGCTCAAGTCGCCATTTTTCCACCATCATCTGATCCTCATCTGTTTCTGCTTTGAGAGGGGCGGGGCTACGGCTGTGACAGGGAGACGTTTTACTCTGTGACTGTGTGTGTGTGTGCGTGTGTGTGTGAGTCGACATGTGTTCGCTATGGTCACGTTTGCTAAGGCTGAAACTGTTTAATCAAGTTACATTCTCTTCACACTAACGCAGACATCGAAAAAACAAAGTAAAAAAAATCTGAGATCCTTTTTGTGAAAAAAACAACAAGCTTTAATATGGACTAGATATATAGAATGATGTAGAAACCCACCTTGCGCTGGTAATACACCAATATTGGAGGATTTGATGGGAGTTTTTTCTTTCTCCCCACTGTCACCATTAAACTTTAAAATAGAAACTCAAGCCATTACTGACTGAAATTAGTCTTTTAAGCCAATTTTCTTACATTTTCTTCTAGAAAAATAAATCCTAGACTTAGATGGAAAAAGTGGCTGTGAAACATCCCTAAAGAATTAATGTGTGATTGGTACAAAATGTGCATGACGGGCAAGAGTTGTGTACAAAACGACCAAAATCACAGGTTCCGAAACTGCAAGTTGACGAGATGAACAGCAGTTCATTAGCTTATAGCACTGCTTCTGGATGAGCCCCAGCTTGAATGTACTGCACTTGTATTAGGATTTTTTATTTTTAAACTAAATGCCAATACAGAAAGGTTTTCGGAAATAACGAAAAGACTTTAGTTTTTAATTAAAAATTCAGAGCAGATCTCATCTGATTCACCAAAGCTAAGCTAACATTGGTGCTTTAGCTAAAAAGCTAAAGCAGTTTTTCACTGCCTTAGCTGTGCCCAGGGTTGGATGTACCGTATTTGTATTACATTGTTTCTTTTTTTATTATTATTTTTGAACTAGTTGCCAACTCAAATTCA
The DNA here is from genome assembly GCF_051168715.1 of Poecilia mexicana. NCBI lineage: Eukaryota > Metazoa > Chordata > Actinopteri > Cyprinodontiformes > Poeciliidae > Poecilia > Poecilia mexicana. The sequence continues at coordinate 5,379,225 of NW_028263371.1, read as the reverse complement.
ATGCCAATACATGTTTTATCAGGAATAATGAAAAAAGCGTTAATTTTAAGCTAGATATTCACAGCAGATCTGATCTGATTCACCAATGCTAAGCTAACATTTTTGGAGGGGATTTTCTATAGCATAGCATGGCTTTAGCTGTGCCCTGGATTGAAAGTGTTTGTTTTTTAAATTTTTTTAATTAAATATGAATACAACAATGTTTTTTATTTATGAATAATGAAAAAAATAAATCTTAATTTTAAGCTGAATACTCAGCAGCTAAAATTTGGGGATTTTTATCTATTGCCTGAACTACACTTTTTTTTCCTATCAAAAATTGCGTTAAAATATAACCAAAAGTTTATAAAGCATATTTTAACATTGAAAATACACATAAATTCTTCCCCCACAAATACAAATTTTAACTTAACTTGTAATGATACAGTTTAGAAAGTAAGCAACTTTTCACCCCTATCCAGGGAAATGTGTCAGCTGTTTAACTTTTTAATTTATTTGATTAATGGCCTAACTGATTAGATGTTTCAGCCCTTGTTGTGTGAGTGTTGTGTGACAATCCATTCATTATCATGCGTGTGTAAATGTGTCGTCACACCATCAGCTGCAGAAGGTAACCCTCAGTGCCTTACACTGTACAGGACATGATGACTCTCTCCACTCGTGGTTGTTACTGCATCATCATCTCCTCTGTTTCTCACCCTTACTCATTCCCACCCTGGATGGGTAAGAACTGTGTGGTTATATGTGTGAGTGTGTGAGTGTGTGTTTGTTTGTAGTACCTTGTGGGGACCATTTTCCTGACACTACGTTGTGGGGACCCACTGCGTTGTGGGGACCTAAGCCTGGTCCCCACAAGGGGAAATGCTGTTTTTGTGTCAAGGGTCAGATTTAGGTCTAAGGTGTGAATTGAGTTTTGGTTAGGGTTAGAATAAGGGTAAGGTTTAGGCTGTAGAAATGAATGGAAGTCAATGGAAAGTCCCCACAAAGATAGCCACGCAAACGTGTGTGTGTGTTGGTAGATGTATGAAAGAGTGAACTGTGGGAGAGTTGGTTGATAATCTTGTGTTGTGTTACTCATCTTCTCACCATGTCTCATGTCATCAGATGTGCATTTTGGCTCTGTAATTTATGTGTAGATATTCCATAAAGTTTCTGGAAAAACTCTACTGTGTTCATCGTCAGTAATTCTGTTCTGCTGTCTTATTTTCCTCATTCCCACTCCTTACACGTTCTTCATGTTGTACCATTTGTGAACACTAGGTAGCAGGATTACACTTTTTTTTATTCCATCATCATCAGTGAGACATAGAAGACTGAGTGAGTTAATGCTTTTCTGTGTGGGTGTGAACCTGTGAGGGTTTGTCTGTCTGCAACATGAATGTGTGTTTCTTGCACTTTATGGAGCCAAAAAATGCTTTAGAACTGATAAATATGGGAATTGGTTTATTTACCTTTATTTTTGGGGCTCTAGCATTCAGAAATTATTCTATATTTTTTTTAAAAAATTGTAAATTCAAATTTTTTGTTTTGAGAATTTCTTCAGCTATATGTAGCAGGCATTTTTATCATTATTATTTATTTATTTATTGCAAATTGCCTTGCACTTATTGAAATAAAAGCCTAGTCCACACGTAGCTGGAAATGTAGGAAAATGAATAATTTTTTGTGTTCTGGCCTTTCATCCAAAAAAAAATCTGTTTAATATTATCAAAAAATATGTATAAAGACTCCAACTAAAATGGAGATTTGAGAAAACTTCCTATTTGTTTTTGCACGTGTACATGGGGGAAAGAGACATTACCTCTACGACAAATAATATGCCAAAATATCCACATATAGCATACAATTCCCAATCAACTTTGTCTTGTGTTTTCTTATCTTTATATTCTAATACGCTATTTAAAAGTAGTTCAACATACACATCCATCCAACTTCCTGCCCCCATGTTAAATTTCCAACAGGTTGTTTTTGAAGCAATCTGATTGGCTGATGTAGGCTTTAGCTTTGCGCTACACTGCCCCCTATGTGTTTGCCATGTTAAAACAACGCTCACGTTTGGATTTGAGCATGTTTGTGTGGATAAAAACTTTTCTGAAACCGATCCCATGTGTACGATATTTGTTTGAACAACATGAGATATTCAATTTTTAATAGAGATCCAGCTACATGTGTACAAGGCCTTAAGGTTAATACTTCTAATCTGATCTCTGAAGCAACAAGTTTGGCTGCATAAACTTTACACGGACGTTCACAGTGTCTCCTTCTGCCGCCTCCGCATCTCTGAAGAGCCCTCTCTCCATTTCCATTTCTCTCTCTACGTCTTTCATCCTTAATCTCATCTTCTCCGTTTGTTTCCACAAGCTCACCCGAGACAAGTTGCTTCAAGGGATTTTATCCTCAGCATTTCATTCTCAAAGATGCTGCAGGCAGATCTATTAAAAAAAGAAAAAGAAAATACCTGAAAGTTCCAAATGTTTTTAACAACAGATCATATTTATTTGTTTTCCTGTTTGTGAAACTATCAGACTTAACATGTTTTGTCTACCAATATTTTAGATGAACTGAGGAATAAACTTTTTAAAGAAAATAGTTTAAGATAGTCAAAATCCACCAAAAATTATGCTAAGCTAGAAAAAAAAGTGAAAATCTTCCAGAGGAAATTGTTCAAAACATACAAATTTTGAGAGAGGATTAAATAACAAAGGCTTCAGGCGAACAGTTTCCTACAAATTGTCGAACATTTCAAAGGACTCAAGCACAAAGTAGTGTTTCTTGTGCAGAGATGCGGGAGGAACTCCCTGAAGCAACTGCGAAGCATCCGTCTCATTTTAAAGCATACCATCCAACACTCGAGCCAGTAGAAACCGAACCAGTGCCACACTAGAAAAACCATACACGATTCATTCAGCAAGTCAGGGGGGTGTGATGGGGAAAGAAAAATACGAGCATACATGGCAATTTATGATAAAAGAGAAGTATTTAATTACAGATTTGCATGTGCAATGTGCATGCCACTATGTGGGATTAACAAATCAACTTCAGGAACTAACAAAAAAAACTGAAATTAAATATAAAGAAAAAAAAGGATATATATATATATATATATATATATATATATATATATATATATATATATATATGATAGATAGATATAGATAGATAGATAAATGTTTTTAAGAGCAATGTGTTTCTTTTTCTTCTATTTTTAAAAACAAAAAATGTGAAAAACCTTTGCAAAAAAAGAACAAAAATATATAATTAAAAAAACAATGACAAAAAATGGAAATGATTTTGGTGATGAAATCAAAGAATGTTTGTTATATTTGCCAGTTCTTTCACTGGGAGTGGTGGGGTAAACCGTGGGCAACAAAGTTAGATAAGACTTTAACTAACCTTAGGAGGGGGGTGGGGAAAAAAAGAACAGAGGATTTTAAATAGTGGAACAATGCATACATAGCTTTTCTTTGATGAGAAATAATTCCCTTTGAGAGTAAAGAGTTGCCTGAACCTGAATCTGGTGATGTTATTCCCATTTATTCTGGCTATGAAGTCCCTTCTTTTTCTCCCTTTCTCTGACCATCTCTTTCTCTTCCTCGGTTTCTTTCTCTATCCTGCTGTTTCTAAAAGTGCATTTTGTAATTTAAAACTGAATTCTTCCTAAAGAACCAGAATAAACCAGAGAGAATGCATTATACCCACCCTTCAGTCTGCTTCTTTTGTCCAACCTCTGAAAAATTCTTTACACTTTTAGGATCGGACATGACAGCATTTTCGTGATTTTGCCAGCAGTCTTCACAGATTTCTAGAAGACTTGAGCAGCTGTTATTGTTGTTCATTATGAAGAAATTGGGTTTTTCATAATTTCATGAGCTAATTTTAGCTGCTGCTAAACATTTAGAGGGCATTCTAAACGCTTTGGACCGGACAATAAACTGAACTTTACATATTTGCTTTTGTACACTTTCTCCTTTTCAACTGTGCCCAACCATGTTAATTATAGTGTAGTTATGTTCATCTCTATACCCAAAGTTAAGGAATATAGAAATAGATAAAAGACACCAACAGTTCCAAATATTTTAGTATATCATACCAAATGTTTGCCTTTCTGCATAACACAATGAGCAGTCGAGAAAAAAGTAGTGATAGCTCAAGACTCCACCTTAAATATGAGCTCATAAGGTGGAGATTTATAGGGCAATTTGTCCTTTGAGGAGAAAGAAAATGTTGCATGAGAGCAGGAGCTTGAAGAACTAATGAACCGGCACCTTACCAGGGGAATTAAAAAGCGTATGTGATGAACCCAGACATCTGCAGATTCAAGATGAGGAAAACTCCAATCCAAACACCTAAATTCTGCCAGAGTAGAGATAAGCATAAATTCTGCTTCTCCTCTTAGCTGTCAGTATTACTTTAATTTATTTGATTTTGATTTGATTTATTGTCATTGTACAGTAAAATGTACAACAGAATTAGTAGTACAGCTGTTCTTATGGCATTTTTAAACAGTCAAAACATGTAAGACTGGTGTGATCTGGGGGAAAAAGTCTCTGGATGATCAGGAGCTGAAGATTTCAAGGAGCTGCTCTTCATTTAGCCTGTTGATGGTGGATCCAGCGTTTGTGACGAGTCGGAGCAACACCAGCATCCTCCGCAGAACTCCCTGGCCTCGTCGTTTCTGTTAATGTTGTTCAAAACACTGACGATTCTCTCCGAGTCCAACCATAATCCACATGTATCCTGGTGGTCCTGACATGACCGCCGGATGAAACGAGTCACTCATCACATCAACATGACATCAGTGTCCCATCTCAGTAACAGAAGTTTTAGAAGATGCAAATGTAAATATTTTTGCAAAGAAATTGACTCTGCCTCCTGTTTTTCTCTGCCTCTGTGTTTTGCGCTACGTCACTGTTGAGAATAGTCTGGATGAATGCATCTCACCTGCACATTGATGTGCAGCCTTCTACACGTTCCTCTCGGGTCTCATGTCTGTGGCATCCCCTCCCCATTCCTACTTTATTCATCGACCCCCCTTCTTTTAATAATTACTGAATCAATATGTCCTCCTCCTGTTCTGTGTGCGTTCTGCCGCTGACCTGTCCGCTCGGCACCCACTCAAACATACACTCCACCCACACTGAGAGCACGAAAACACGCAAGCGTGTTCAATTTGATTTGGCTGAAAAGATAAAATTATCTGAGTTTGAAGGTCACTAAAAGCATTACCTCGAGCCATTAGACTGCCCACGGTACCATTCACACACACACACACACACACACACACACACACACACACACACCATCAGATGTTTCATGAGCCCCGTCCTTCTGCAGCTCAGTCCTAAAATAGTCTCCCCCTACATTTTCAGCCGCCTGTCGGCATCAGTGCATCACTTCCTGTCTGTGCCAGCTCCACAGCGGCCACACGCAGTCAAATACACTCCCACATGGACATCAACATCATCGTTTACATTCATAGCAAGTTTTTCTTCCATCGAAAGAAAATATCAAACGCTTCACAAACACCATTCTCACGTATTATCTCCAAATAATTAAGCAAGGACAACAATAGTGGCAACTTCCTGTCCTTCCTTCCTTCCCCAGATAAACACACAAGTCATTGATACAACTTCAGCAGAAGATTACTTCATAATCATTGAATCTCAAAATAAGGTCAAGGTCATTCACAAAAAGTCTTTTAGATTTGCATTTTCCTGACAAAATGTGATTTTGTCAGGACAATGACAGTTTTAACTCAGTGATGTTACTAAGGTAAAATTCATGCAAACTGAATGTAAGTTAATTTAAACACTAAAAGGTTAAGACATAAACCTAGCTTGCCAAGCTTCATTAGTGTATATGAATTTTCCTGTTAAACCAACATCACAGGTACGAGACCCAATATATACTGTATATAGGCATTGGTACAAAATTTCACAATGCTACTCAAACGTTGCAGCAGCAACGCAGTAAAAACACTTGATCTCATGCTGCACTATGCAGATGCTCTGTCTGCATTGGTGAAGATTTAAGGTGTTTTCATCACCTTCTTTTCAACTCAGTAAGATGTGAAATACAACTGGGAGTGGAGTGATGACTCAGTCCCCAGTCAGCTATGCTGGAAAGTCTCTTTGTAAGCATCATGTGTTTCATTTACTTTCATGTAAAGCTACAGGAATGTATTTTGGTTTCATTGTTCAACTTTAGTGAAGCAAATTATCAAGGAGTGTATCGCTTTTGTTTTTATAAATATTCCTTTCCAAGCAAATATGGAAACCCCTCTGCTATCTAATTTGAGCCTCCGTGCACCAAATCACTTTTTTCACAATACCGATCACTTTTTTCACTCCCAATACCGATATCTGAGGTTCAACATCGGCCGATACCGATACGATACACAGAAGCAGCTCTGAATTGACTTAATATGTTTCTGTTTTTTTAAAACGCAGGCATAAATATGCTGAATTATAAATTTGTTTGCTAACTCTGCACCACAACAGCGCACTTAAATACATCAGTATCTTCACAAGCTTGGTCAAGTACATAAAAACAGCACAACTTTAATTTGTTCAGTCAGTGTAAATAGGAGTATAACAGTCAATGTAAAATAAGTAATAAGCTGAAACTGACCAAAACAACAGGTTGACTACCGTGGTCAAACATGTAAAAAAAACTTTCTAATGGTTTAGAAAGTGCAATTATGAGTTTAATTAGAATTAGACTCAATAGATTGGGCTCATTGTTACCAACTCCTGATTTAGGCTTTTTTTATATATATATATTGGGACTGATACAGATATTAATACGGAGTTGTGCATCTCTAGTAGGAATCAGAATTCACCCAATAAAACCCGTACTTTAGGCTCAATCTTCAATAGCTCATGACAGCACTTAACTTTTTAATTAGCATAGTTGAAAGTTTTTAAATGCTCTTTTTATAGTATTGAAATACATTTAGAGTAAATTTCACATTTGTTTCATTTTAGATAATTGGTAGCAAACATACATCACTTAATTGATATGAAATATGATTCTTGATTTTATTGGGGATTCTCATGTATTTTAACTAAAAATATATATTTTTTTATTCTAATAGAATTTGAAATCCAGAGGAATAGAGTTCTACTTTTAATGTTTATTTAGATAAAAACAGCCAGGAAATTCAAATAGATTCATTTTGAGCAGCTGCTTCTCTAAGGATAATTCTGCTACAATGTTATTCTAACTATACAGCAATTTGTAAACATTTGCCACAACAGACACAATTTTAAGATCAACTCATAAATAATTTTGATTCTGAACAATAACCACGGTAGGATGTGTTATGACCTCATGGTTTGTGCTCCTATATGCTACCTTTTAATATGCATCATTTGTTTACATATTAATGCCTCTTTCAAAAAAAAAAAGGGTTTGTTGCATAAGATTGGCGGTCTAATGCAGCGATAAAATGTGTCTGCACCTACGCACATCTGCACCCAGCTCTTCTGTTCGTCACGCTGTTTATCTGCCTCCATCGCAGGCAGGACCTCGGCGGTGGATGGATGAATGCATGCATCCTGTGACATTTCCGGTCCTGTTCTATTTTTAGCTCCGAAGCTGTCAGAGTTCCACGTCACTGCGACTGTCTGGCCTCTGCACTCTGCATCTTAATCATGCCGCCCTCCCCCAGCCTCTCTTTTGCAGGATCTGGGCAGGGAATTTGTTGCTGGAAACGCAGCAAGAATTGAGGAGAAGAATATTTTTCCTATGCATGGGGATGTTGGAGGGTTGTTTTTTTCCCCTATGTATATATTTGTAATAATCCAGAAAATTAGAAATGAACAAAAGGGATAGTAAAATGTGCATTGTGAATTTTTATTAGAACCTTGAATTTTGAATATGTTTTTGCAACAATTGTTATATTGTGCAACATAATTCCACAGTATGAATGAAAAGCTTACAGAGATTGGTCATACTTTTTGTCTCTCTAGAGGAAATCGTTTTTCTTTTTTTTACTGCATCTTTACAAACAGATTGTTCACTTAAAATGTCTCCAATGTCCTGAGATGCTTGTACATTATGAGATTGCTAATGTTGCATCACCTGTGTGCATGTACTTAATCTTTGTCAGCATATGTGGAATTATCTGTAGCTACAATCTGTTGCCAAGAAAATGCATTGTTGGCTCCAAAACTACAATTTCCAGCTATTTTATGGTTTTGCAGACCTAGAGCTTCTTTCACAAAACATTTCCGTTATAAATGCTGGAAGCCGCCTCTAATCATCGCCTAACAATGTGTGAATCACAAAGGGAGGTGAAATTATTCCGCTCAGTTGTGAGCATTCAGACATGAAGATGGCAGTGCAGGATGTAGCACTGATGTTAGGGCATCCTGTAAAATTTGTGTTGGAAGTTTCTCCATATCATTCTCTTCAGGTGTGGAACCTCGGCTATTAAGAAACAATTGCTTGCTGAAGGCGTGGCCTGGACGCCTCCCTGGTGAGGTGTTCCTTGCATGTCCCACGGGGGGGAGGCCCCTGGGAAGACCCAGGACACGCTGGAGGGACTATGTCTCTCGGCTGGACTGGGAACGCCTTAGGATTCCCCCTGAGGATCTGGAACAAGTGGCTGGGAGAGGGAAGTCTGGACTTCCCTTCTTAGGCTGCTGACCCCACAAACCGACCCCAGATAAAGCGGAAGAAGATGGACAGACGGATGGATGGATGAGGTGTGGACTCTTTGAAGTTTTAAATATTAAACAAATTGCTAACGTTTGACGTATTTAGTGTGCTAGTTTGGTACTATGAAGCTAACTAATTGCCTGCACTGTAAACAACAATCCTCCACCAGGAAGAGAGAAGTGCAGAGCCAAACGAGGCGACTGGAAGTGTGACCAACGTGGACTGAACAGCCAAGCTAATGGCGGACATACTTAAAGTAGAAATCTTGTCGATGGTTGAGCGGTCGCACTAATCATCTCATCGAGACATCACTCCTTGGCTTCAAGGAAGGGCCTATTGGTTCTCAGTTTGTACTCTTTAAACTTTTATACATTTCATCACATCGACACCACCAACCTTTGTGACATATCAGTAAAGAAACAAACAGAAAAACAGTACATGATTTTGAGACAAAAAGGAGATTTCGACCTTCAATGGAAATCTACATTTTTTTGTATTCAGTCTCAGTCCAACATTTATAGAACCACCTTTTTCTATAAATACACCTTCCACACCTAGAGGCAGTTTTGCCCATTCGTCATCGCAAGACAGCTCAAACTTAGTCAGACTGGAAGGACAGCATCTGTAGACAAAAACTATTCAAGCTTCTCAATTGGATTTAGGTCAGTCCAAGTCTTTTGGGGCCTCTACTAGGTCGCCTGAACATTGCCCTGTATTTACTTTTTGGTTGAACAGTGTTTGATGAGACAATTTAGAACCTAACTCTACTTAAAAACTCCCTATAACATTATCCCTAACCTTATTGCTGCTTTCTTGGTCTTCATTCTGCTTTTTATCCCCAAATGTTCTCTGAGAAACTTCTGAGGCCTTCACAGAAGAGCAACATTCATACAGAATTACACACAGTTGGTGTCTAATTATCAATTCCACGGCCTACAAATGCAATTGGGTGTTTTGGGTTTTATTTCCGGGTGAGAGGTTTTACATATTTATTTATTTTTAAATCTATAAACCATGCAACCTTTTCTGACCACTTTATAATAGCGTGCTGCTTTCTGTTTGTCTGTGACATGTAAACCAAATAAAATATGCTCAACATTTGTGGGTGTGACAGAACAAAATGTGAAAAGATCCAAAAGGGACAAACGCTTTCGTCAGGCACTGTAACTATTTGAATATGTAGGCAGAAATAGTCTGCAGTTCTTCTGTATCCAATCAAAATAAATGTGTATTGAATATTTGCACACCCCTGAAAAAAAACAATCACACTAGCTTGTTAAAGCCTAAAGCAGATGAGAAGTTTTTTTGTTACTAGGAGCTGCAGCAGTAAGAAGTGTACAATTACCAAGCCAGGTAGCACATAATAGGAAAGTGACAAATTGGTCTGTGAAGTGTTTTACTATGATTGCTTGAGGAAAACTAGTTATAACACATGCAGAGAACACACGAGAGAGGCTTTTTGCTGAAGCATCCTGAGATGGAGAGATGGAAGAAAAAAATAACAAATCCCCATCATCTTTCCTGCAAGGAACATTTTCACCTCCGTTTATGAGCTGGTCATTCCATTAAACCAGAGGGAGACGCTGAACTCGTCCACAGTGGGCCTCTTTTCAAAACATGCGTAATGACGTTTGATTGGATGGAGCTCCTTCGCCTTCCAGGGACATGTTGTTTTCTGAACACTGTGTACCACTTCTGCCGAGTCTGGCCACGAATGACTTGGAGCTGTGAGACGAGCAGCTCCCCAAAGAGCAGTTGAGGCAAATCGATTTGCCAAATCGATGTGAACATCGTGCATCCGAGGGTTCCTGGCGACTGAATGCAAGAGCGCTTCAAACAGGATGGGGCTTGTAGGTTTTATGGTTTCATGAAAAATGTGAGAGGGAGGGTGACTAACACCAGCGACTTTTATCCTCTTAATTCCTCTGTGATGAAGAATGTGACTGTTTGGATGATGTAGAGCGTGCGTTTGTGACTAACCGTGACTGTTCAGGGCCAGGACTACGCCTCGGTTTTTCTCACATTTTCTTTGTTTTTTTTTTCTTCTTCTCCTCACTTTAGTAACACAGGTCACAATAATCTAATCCTTAAGCCAATCTTGTTGTTTTGACGATTTTTCCTTTTTTGATCGGCAGACTGACAAATGCCATCGCGTTCACTGCAGCTTGTAGGGGGATTTCGATGGATTTCAAAAGCAAACATCGCAGGGCAGAGCGCCCAGATGGTTTGACCCAGATCCCGGACTTTGTTTTTGAAATGCTTTTGCCAGTGAGTGATAAAGCTGGAAGATTTACGTAAACAACATCTGTGTAGGCATAGATTTATCAAAACAGAAGTGATTTTCAATCGGTCTTTCTCATTGATGGGATTCAAAGGAAAATCTGAGGAGTTGAAGATATCAGAACATTTCTATCATTTCTTCATGTTTTATGTTGTATTGATTGTATCCGGTTTTATTGTGTTTTGAATTGAGTGTTTAATTAGCTTTGTCATTTATTTTTATGATCTCTTTTATCTTAGTTATTGCAGATGTTCAGCACTTTGTTTCAACTGTGGCTGCTGTTGAAGCTCCACAGCTGAAATAAAATGGATGACGACACTCTTATAATTATACAGCTGGGAAAATGCCAACTTCTTCTCCATAAATATATTTCGAACACGGTTATTGACTCTATATTTTTGACAAACTCCAGAAAATCAACACACATAAGCAAATAATAAACAAAGTCCATATATTAATGAATGTGATCAAATTGAATGGTACAGGGAATAAGTCATACAGGAAAAAATGACAAGAAAGCAGAGTTGAAAAGTATAAGCACTCAGTGCTAAATAATGTTAGCTTAGCTCTAACTATAAAAAATGTTTATCTATCTAGGTATTTTGTAAATTTCAATAAGCTTTTACAATATCCAATAACTTTAATTACGCTATATCACAAATTACCTAACTGACATACACCTTTTGTATCTTCGCTTAAACGTAGGCTGTTTGTGATTTGGTGCTAATTTCATTTTTTTAATCGCTGCCTTAAAAGCATGCAGACGAAAAACGTATATTTCCTGCGCTAATGACGATAACCTGAGTAACCAGGCCAACCAGACCGACGCCATAATTACCATCCATGAGTTTCAGGGTGTAGACTCAAGGCGGCAGGCAGGAAGTCGATGATGAAGATAGCCTCGGGCTGTAAACACCACCTGCTAGCTTTATGGCTCTTTTTTCCCCCAGCAGTGGCGTTTGGTCCACAAGCTGTTCTGACGGTACGTTGCATAACTTTAATACCCCCCACCCCCTCTCTCTCTCTCTCTCTCTCTCTTACCCCTGTAATAAATCAGGGTGAGATCATAATGGGAAGGAAGGATGTGATTCCGAATTCCTTCCTAATCCACAGGAAACGACACACCGAGGGAAGCTGTTTGCCAGAGGAAGTCTTTTTGTAAGCAGGAGATTAACAGTACCGAGTCATTCCTGGTGCCGAGTCGTGCCAGCCTCCACCCTCTAATAAAGGATTAACCCTGTGAGCTGTGCGGCCTCACAAAATGTGGAACACGAAATCTCACAGCCCCTCCATCTAATCGTTTTGAGATTAAATGAAGACATCGAGACGACTGACGATTAGTCTTTCGACAAGTTTATTACAAAACATAAACATTGATTTCATCACATAATTATGAAGCAGCTTGACATGTGAGGTCATGACATTTCACGGGTCAGACATGAACAAGTATCACAGTAAAAAAAAAAAAAAAAATGTCCAAACGGGGTCATGTTTTTAAAGTCCGACGTGCACGAGCCCGTTTGTTAAAGCACCATATGAATGCAGGATGTAGGACAGTCCAGCAGCAGTAGTATTGATTTCACAAAGTCCACAAGAGCAACTGAATGTGCCTCGGCTGTCCCACTTCCTCTTTCAGTGTTCGTGTTGGGTTTCCCGTCATGAAGGCAGGGGGAAAAAATCCCTGAAATTCAGGTCAGGTCTCTGAGTTTCTGCACGGGTCGACCTGTGGTCAAAGGCTCACCACTTCTGCTTCTTCTGATGAGCACCCTGCTGCTGCTGCTGATTCACAAACACACGGTCTGACTCAGCAGCTGCCACTTGTTTTGGAGTCACTAAACTGAAGATGAGTCATAGGGAAACAAGAGGCATCGCAAACCACAACTTCCCCCCTTCAGTTTCTTCCTCAAACTTTCCAGCCCTCTGGTCTCCTTCCTCGTTTTCTTTCTCCGTCTTTCTTCGGGGCTTTTACCTGCCCCGACAGACACACCGAGTTTGGCCGACAACTCCTTCCGTGGCACCTGTAATTCCTTTGTCCCGGGACTGCTGATGTAGGTCAGCTCGGAGTTGACAATCACTCCATTTCAAACAGTCCAACAAGAGGCTATTTTGTCTCTTTCTTTCAGAAAGCAGCATGTTCAGAAGGCAGGTATGACTTGATTCAGAGACAAAGTGGCCAGGGACTCTCCAGCCCTGACGCGACAGCTGGCCAACGGAGCCGCATACCTTTCCTCCCCGGGCTCTAGCCTCGCCCTCTTGCTGGGAAGGAAGTCGGGCGCCGCCGACGCTTTGCCCCGGCGTTTCCTGGACTGCCTCGCCGGGCTCAGGTTCTCTTTTTCTTCGGTAGTGTCAAAATCATAGTCTTCCACCTTACTGTCCGACTCCTCTGTGACAGTCTCCGAGGAGTTTCTGTCCGACAGGGGCTCCGGCTGAGGCTCCGGCAGCACCGGGCTGGAGCTGGTGTCCATCGGCTCCTCCGGAGCCGACAGCCCTCCGCTCGGCGCCTCGCTCTCCCGGGAGGAGTGGTAGATGTCCCGGGCAGACTTCATGACCAAGGACAACAGGAGGCTCCGGTGAAGTCTCAGTCCCCCTCTCTGAGTCCGAGAGGCGTACAGCTTACTTATCGACACGGCCAGTATCCGCCTGGCTTCGATGTTGACTTCCATTGCTGTTGTGGCACTCATTGTTTGATTTTTTTTTTTTTTAAACACGCGTAATTACGCACGGTTTGACACTTGTATCAAAGGCAGTGAAGATTGTTTTGCCTCTAAATATCACTTCAATTCTCAGTTTCTAATCTATATCAGAGTTCGATCTTCAGTTGTTCACCAATCGGTCTTCTGTTGTGCTCGGAGAAATGAGAGTACGCGAGTAGTGGGGCGGCGTTTTATTAAGTCTATGACGTAAAGTGGACTTCATTCCTCAGTTAGTGACAAGCAGGCGCCTCCCACACCTGCTGTGGCTACACCCCCCAGGCGCACACAAACATACGCATACATACACACACCAACTCAGACACACCATCTGTTCCGTCTGACGATTTTCTCTCACACTTAATCTGTGTCATTATTTAGATTTTTTTCTTTTCTTTTTTTGCTAGAGGTGACTAATTTAATTAAATTCGGTGAGGTTGCATTATCAGCAATCTTTCTCTTCCTTCTTCATTTCCTTCCTTCGCGATTTTATTTAAGAGATGATGCAGATACAACTTTTGAGACCTATGAATTGAGAAGATATTATATTATATTATATTATATTATATTATATTATATTGACTTCTATACACGCATATAGAAAGTTACTGTATTGCCTAATTCACTTCTTTAACCTCAGTCCAATCAAGGCATGTTATAATGTATTATTTTTTTTTAAATTATTATTATTATTATAATAAAATAATATAATATAATAATACAAATATTAGTTAATCATATTATTATTAAAAACAATATCTACAATAATAATAATAATAATAGCGATAATAACAATTACAATTTTAATATTGTTCACAATAGTAATAATAATAACAATGATAATAATTAGAATTTTATTAGTATTACTACTACTACTACTACAACTATTACTACTACTACTACTACTATTATTATTATTACCCTTTTGCAATGTGTTCTAAGTACGATTTCCTGTTCGGAAGGGGAAACGATATGTAGCATACAGAGATGATGTCAGTCAGTGTTTACATTCTGGTAAAAACCCAGCCAGCAGTTCGAAGAATTTACGTGGGAGAGAAGAAAAACGTGTCTTCTATGGGGGACTTTCTACTCCCTCCGTTCTTTCTCTGTCAAACACACAGAGCGCCATGTCACTCTGTCCTCTCTCTCTCTCTCACACACACACACACACACACACCCACACACACACACACACACACACACACACACACACCAACCAGAAAAATACACGCAGAATAATACACACAGACACACGGTTTCCTTATATGTACTATCCGGTAGTAAAACAGCCCCGAGGGATCGCGCGCTCAGTGGAAAAGCCGTGACGCCGACTCGAAACCACAGCCCCGCCTCCCGGCCAGTGCGCGCTCTCTCCTCTTCTCTCTCCTCCCCTCCCCGGAGGACGCGCACAGCAACAGTGATGGCGTCATCTGAGCTCCATATTTGGAGTTGTCGCCGGTGTAAATAAAGGGTAACCAGGCAGCGAAACGGCTGGGTTCAAGGAGTATGAGTCTGGCTAATCCCCTTTTATTCGCCTCTTTCGGAAAAATAAATTTAAGAACGCTAAGTCAGCAAAGGGGACCCCACTCTGCTTTTATCGAGTGCAAAAGACGCTCATTTTTTAAATGTCATTTGAGACACATATTTCATTGAACTTCCCAATTCTATTTTTCTTTTTTTACATCATGGGTCTCAAACTTCAGCCTTCAGTGGTTTGTGCTTGTTTCTAGTCAAACTCACCTCAATCAAATGGCTAAATTGCCTCATTAGCATGCAGTCGGGTTCTGAAGATTCATCCTGATGAGCTTTTTTTTTTTTTTTTTTTTTTTTTTTTTTGTATTTTTAATTCGGGTTTATGGAAGCAAAGATATATCTAAAACCTGCAGGATATCTGGCACTTGAACAGAAGTTTGAGGCACAGGAAACAACAGTATGCTTTCAAGTTATCTTGGGACTCCCAGGTCAGCATTAAGCAGTGTTTGCTAACACCAAAATCACAGGTAAAAAAGATAGCAATAGAATTTTGGTTTTATTTTTAATACAGATACTTAGCAAACAAAAAGCCTGAACTCAAACTCGACTCTTAAAAACCATTTTTACTTTCTTGAATGCTGTTCTCCTTTGTGACTAACTTTGTGATTAATTTCCAAATAGTTTAACCATCAGAGAGACTATCTATGAAAATCAAAATGCAAAGTATGCAGATTAATTCCATGTTTTTTTTTTTCTTCTTTAAAAATCATGCACCACCAAGAAGCATTCATGGCCAAGCAATTGTTCAGTGTTGGAAAAAGGAAGAAAAAAAAAGTTGCAGCCATGGAAACCTCTCAGACAGCAGTATGAACTCACATATGATAAAAACAAAGTGCTGAACTCAAACAGCACACTATACCTTAATGCTTCTGCTCATACAATGTAGAAAATGTGGATCAAGAGCAGATACATTTAGAAGTTCATCTTTAATCCACATTGTGGACAAAAAAAGAAAGCTTGGAAATAAAATGCTTTATTTTGTGGGGAAAAAATGTTTCCTCGAGCAGTAGATTTTGGAGATTTACATTGCATGCGATGTGCAAAAGCGAGGCCTTTGACTTTAGGTCTGCAGCCAGGCTTTTGCCATGGAGACGTTGTTGTGTGTGATTATCCTTACACCGCCTTTGCCTGCGGCCAAATGTGCGGCGCAGTGAGTGTATGAACACACAGAAGCAGGGTGGGGCCTGTTTCTTCTCCAAGCTGTGTTTCTCTCTGAAGAACAAACACTGGTTGGTAGGGCCGGGAGTTGACCTAGTTGCAGAAACATGGCATTTACTGACAGAGATTAAAGGAGGAAACATGGGAAACAATAAAGACGTTGACTTCTAGAAACAACAGCAGAATTTCAGAGTTTCGAGGTTCATTTTATCTCTATATCCCTACTTATTTAGTCTTCTTTTTTCTTTCAGCCGGTTTTACAGTGCATATTTCCATCAGTACATATAATTAACACAATTTAGAAACTTGCTTGCATACAAATTTACAACAGGATAATTGCCTCTCTAATCAGTTGCAGCTGATAATTTTTCTGCTATGGTGACCAACTTTATTGGTTTCGATGACTCACGCTCTGCTCTGAAAATCCTTTGTTTGGCTCAATAAAATAGTTCTGAAAAGCCACAGCACACTACCAGCAACAGTTACCTCCGCTGTAGCTTTCTAGTAATTATTACCAGAAGTGAGGGGGAAATAAAAAATAACCTTAGAAAATGGTTAAGATGTTTCAATTTTCATGCAGTCAGACATGTATTTGCAGAAACAGACACATTTGTTGACAGTCCAGTGTAAAAAGCCGTAGGCTAATTTAATCTTTAATTGCAGCAGCACAATCTTACAATTGGACGAATTTATTCATTTGGGCAAAATGTAATTGCTTTAAACTCGTCAAAGGCACTTTTTCTTTTTAATCTGTGGTGGTGCTATCAATTTTGAACAAGCTTGGATTGGAGTTTGAGTCACTTGCTAACTTTCGACCCATCTTACACTCTCACACTCTTTCTCAACTAAAGTCTTTGAATGGCTCGAACAGATTATTTGTTGACAGGTGGGCTGGTAAGCTGCTTAGAGACAACTTTTCCAGTCTCCTTTTAAATCAAGCCACTCCACAGAAGCAGCTTCTGCTAGATTTAAGTTCTGCTTTTGACATCGGATCATTTTCCAGTAGACTTTTTTTTTTTCTCTCCCGGGGGAATCAGTCTGGGAGAGCTGCGAATGTGAGTTTTAAAAATGAGCACTTAGAGATGTGCTTGGAGACCCTTGAGGTATGGGGTCCCTCAAAGGTCTGCACATGGCCCATTGCTGTTTTCCCTCTGTCTTCTGCCTCCTTGTCTCTTTCTACGTTCTCTGCTGTTTCGATGACCTGCAGCTATATTTGCTTTTAACCATCTGAAGCGTTGCGGACTTGACAAAACTAGAAGTACGTCCATCAAACTAGGGGCTGACAATCTAATAATTTCCTGCTTCTTTGTAATGAAAAGACAGATTTGATGGTCA
This sequence comes from Poecilia mexicana, assembly GCF_051168715.1. NCBI lineage: Eukaryota > Metazoa > Chordata > Actinopteri > Cyprinodontiformes > Poeciliidae > Poecilia > Poecilia mexicana. The sequence goes on along the minus strand of NW_028263371.1, from coordinate 5,361,564 downwards.
ATGTCCCTCTGAAATATCACTATTTATCACAAAATAATCCTGAAAATTGACGTCTGTCGTAAATTTCTTCGAGAAGGTAAATAACTTTTGCACGTGGTTAGACTTAAATGAGGTCCTTTTATCACCGTAGGAACGTCGCTGAAATTATGCAGGCATGCTTTGTAGAGGTTTTTAAAGTTACGCTAAAGACCCACTCATTCACTCTATCCTGTGTGCCATAATTCTGTTTTAAATTGTGTCATTTTCTAACAGTATTGTTTTATTCTGCATTGTTTTTACTTTATCTAATAGTAACTTTTGAGCACATTGTTTGAAAGTGCTTTATCAATGAAGTCATTATTAAGCAATAATAGTATTAAACTTGTAATAGTAGTAGTTTAACCCCTTAACAATCTATAACCATGATGCGACACAGCAGCCAATTTTTATTAGCCACTACCAACTAGGGTGCAAACAGACCCAAGTTTATCCTGTCACACCTAGCAGTGAACAGGATGGACAATCTTGAAAGTTGAGTGTTGGAGAACTGCAGCAAACTGAGCCATCTTGTCTCCGTAACAACATTTAGACTGCAAGTGTTTACCAAGTGTTTGTGAGCAACAGTTGGGGCAAATAAAGGCCTTTTTTTATTGTCTCACCATCACGTAAACATGCGAGATTTGCTTAACTCCGCTGAGTCATTTCAAGTTGGGTTGGGCGTAAACAAGACAACAAATATGTGCGTATGTGTCACGCCCACTGTGATGTACGGGGGAGAGTCTGTGATGCTGTGGGGCTGGTTCTTCTCCAAAGCTCCGAGGAAACTCGGGTGTGTGGCATCCTAATTATTTTGACAACATTCTGAGATTTTAAACAGAATCGCCAATGAATATTGATAATGGTTTGTCTTAGGTCTCTCAGAAGATCATGATCAAACACATTTGACTAATTGGTTCACAAGATCCAAATTCAAATACGTGTTCTCAAAAGCATATTGTACAAATTACTGACGTTACAAACTATTGAAGTGTAAAAACAATATGAGTTTCTTCCTAAGGTATTTCACACCACTGTAACCAGAGGAGTCAATACAGATTGCCTACACTTTACAAATAAAGCTGCTATTGCTGCATTAGAACTAGATCCTCAGAAATGTTTGCTTTGGTTGACGTTCAGCTTAACTATCACCATCTATGTACACAAATTTCTACAAAGGGTTTAGGTGGCAGGAAACGTTGATTGGGGGAGATTAGTGCTGGTGAAATTCTTTGTATTACAGGAAGAGAAGAAGTCATGTTTTTTTCCTGGTTTCCTAAGCTGACGACACAAGGAAGACTTGAGGGCGCCACTGTGTAATGGATCTATTTTTAGACTCGCTCCTCTCTTACTGTGGTTGTTATCTCTGCACCAGTTTCTTTTGTTATGCTATGGCCCACTTGCTCACGTCAGGTGTTTTTCTTTTTCCCCCTCAGTAGAGATGATTTTCTGCCCTGCTACATAACCGTCGTTGGGGATGGCTGACGTTTTCCTCTGAGCAGAAAGACACCAATCTGGACAGAAACGATACTTGTTAATATGTATAATACAGATATATAATATAATATAATATAATATAATATAACATAACATAACATAACATAACATAACATAATATAATATAATATAAGGAGTTAATATGTTCTAAAAAAACAATAGATATCAAGTTATTTATCAAATTTTCACTGAGGACAAGACAGATTATGTCCTCTCAATTTTTCTTTCACAAAATTGTAGGAAGTTTTCGAAGGCTTTACTTTAATGTTTTATTTGGGGAAAGTACATGGAAAGTAATACGTTCCACCATCTCTTGTTTGTTATGGTGCAGGTCTGAAGCATGACTTCCTGCTTGACTGCACATTCTGGTTTTGCAACTGGCATTTTATTTTCGATTACCAAAGAAAGACACGCCTCCTTTTTGCAGGCAGTTCATGTTAAGCTTAAATCTGATCCTTCTGTCCAAACACGTGGAAGAGATTTCCGCTATAAAACATAGTGGTTAATAAGGCAACAGCATGCTGAGAGGAGTTTTTTCTTTTTTCTTTTTTTCTTTTTAGCAGGGACTAGGTAACTGATCACAATTGGAGCAAAAGACAGATTCGGATAAATCCAAATTAGAGGCCAAAGATTTGAAATTGTAGCATAAGTTCACCTTCTAGCAGGAACATAAGCAATATAACTTAGACCAAAGTATTACAATGGCTCAGTCTAAGTCCTACTGAGGTAAAAATATCAGTCTTTTCATGTGCAAAGGTGCTCCATAGACTTGTTAGCTGTAAATGCAACAAAAAAAGTGTTGACCTGGAAGGTATCACTACATTTTTTTCAGTTTTTATCCATGAAACATTTTGAAAATCACACCGAGATTGACCTTGGCCAAACACACTGACTTTCAAATAAAATACATAGAAGTTTGTGTCTGTAACATGACCAAACATGGAAAAGTTCAAGAGATTCTGCAAGAAATGTAGAAAACTGGATAAATTAAATAAATACAGAGTTTACTAGTTTAATAGTTTACACTATTGCATTAAGACATAGTTCTACCAAATATGTCTTAAGGTGTCAGAACGTTCTAAAGACTTGCCTGAGAGTAGGGTTTTTCGTTACACGATTTTGTAATATTACAATGCGTCAGGTTTTTTTTCTTTTGTTTTTTAACCTGATATGCAACATCATAAAAAACAATAAATAATCTTATGACGTCATGATAGTGGTACTAGAATAAGAAACCAGAGTTATAAAAGGGAATATTTCTAAACAGTAGCTTAAGAAAGGCAATTATGACTTCTTCTTTTTTTTTTTGAAGACATAATGACTGTTCATAGCTGCAGCTTTTGTTACAGGGTGTTGGTATAGAAGAGGAGGAAACAGGATGAAGACAGGAAGAAGGAATTGGGGACAGCTTGGGTTGGATTTGAAAGAATAAACCACAGGAACAAAGACAATGGGTGGGACAGGATGCGAAGAAGTGCGGTGAGAAACATGCAGATGGGGATTTGGAGGATCTGCTGAGCTTGGCTTTTTTTTTCCTCCCAATGTACTGTAAACTGATATGCACTGCATTCCAAATGTATTAAAACCTTATGAATTTATTTTTTCACTCACATTTTCCCCATTGGCTCAATTGATGTTTTTAAGTGAGATTTTATGCCACAGACCAACTCGGAGTTATGTATATGTCAAAGACGAGGGATTTTTTATTATTATTCACAAATAAAAATTTGATAAGTGATGTGAACATCAGCTTTGCATAGAGACTGAAATTTCTGAAAATGGAGGCTGGTGATCAGAGGCTGAAAAAGACAACAAAAATTAAACTCTGTCCAGATTCTGTAAAACAAACAAACAAACAAACAAACAAACAAACAAAACTAATATTGTCATATTCTATGTTTTAGGGTTCTGCAATAAAAACATTCAAAATAAAAAAAGGAGAAAAAACAACTTTATCATCTTTAGAGAAAAATAAAGGCTGCATACTGATTACAGGCAGCCATTTAGTTGCTTATTTATGTTGTATTTCAATTGTAAATGCGTCCAAGTTTACTAGTATAAGCCTCTTTTTGCTTTTTAATTTCCACCCATTGTCTTATTCTTCCATGGAGGAGATGAGTGGGCTGGTTGCCTTTTAAATGATTACATTTTAACTGACTCATTTCTAAATTTTATTTCCCGTTTTTACAGATTTGTTTCCTCCTCCATGCCTGTTTTCCTGGAGTTTCGTAATTTCTAAAGTGCATAAGGGTTAGATAAACTTTAGTGAACCAGCACCCAGATGTCATTCTGTTACGTAGGTGCGTTTAATTTACATGTACGTGTCAGGAGGGAGGGGGGAGGTGGGGACGTCTGCCTTGTCTCAACCGTGCGCATGCGCAAGGCTTACAGAGGAAGGAAGCAATGTCGATAGAGGACCCGTTTTTTGTTGTAAAGGGGTGAGAAATAAGCAAAAAGAAACCGAAAAGCTGTTTTTCGTGAAGATGCTTACTTATATATACAAAGTATTATTAGTGATAATCCGCACAATGACTCTTCGGGGTACTTTTACGGAAGTTATGCCAGAAGAGTTAGCACGGAGCTATTGTAACTAGCTAGCTAGCTAGCTTGTATACACACACAGTGGCGCAGGGATAGTTTATGTGCTTATGCTTGCGAATGTTATTAAAAGACACGCTTAACATATCGTGGTTCGTTTTTCTTTTACTTGGCTTTAAATGTAATTACCCTGGCTGCTGCGAGTGAGTGTGGTGAAGTGATTTCTTTTTTAGCTAGAGGCGGATCTGTACACAGCCAAGTGTCTATGGAGGGTGCAGTTAATCAGCTGCTATTCTCCGCATTGTAATCCTTGTGTCGTGTTTGTCTTTGGTTTCCAGGGAGGTGCAGAAGGCCCTGTCTCGCGCTCGGGGTCTGTTTGATCGATGGGAAGAACTATTACAGGAGGGGACACAGGTGAGCTGTTCTGCAGCACGTACCGTTCCTGAAAGAGTAGCTGTGGATGGTCATGCTGTAAGCAGGAAGGGTCTCTGATAGCTGTCAGTCTTGCAACCACTCTGAAGAAGCCTCTGATCAAAGACTGTTTCTGTATGACAGTTTTATGACTGTCATGACATGCTAACAGCTCACTATCCGGGCAGCAAGGACCATATTCCACAGTAACATGTCCAGGTCAACACCAGCACTGCTAATCCACCTCATTTGCTTTTGCTATTCCTCTTTAATAGTGTATTCACACCTGACACATTCGGTCCACTTTAAATGGACTGTCGGTCTGGACCTTTGGAGCAGGTGTGAATACACTCCAGCGAATTCTTCTGTGGACCATGCAATTGAACCAACACATGCTTTTTGATGTGGTGTCAGTCTGATTCCAAACAAATTCTGGTGTGGTTTGCCTCGGGTGTAAACTCAGGCCGCCCTCTGAACCAACTGTGGGAAATATACATCTATTTGGACTTCATCCATTGATTGATTGCTGGGCATTATGGTAAAAACAAGCCCTTCGGTGTTGCTAGCACTACTACTGTATGTGCTGAAATTGTTCCTGATCCGGCATTTTCTGCCTGCATGTTGTGTATCTGTTAGAAACACGCATTTACCGAAATTAGAAATATCCCAATGCAAAAAATTTGCTTAATGAGCCACTCATGACATTCAAAATGGTATCGCAGTTGTAATACCAGCAAGCTGGACTTTCTGTGTTTGATTTTTTTTTTTCAGGTCTGTGACTACAAATTGTTGTCCACTTGTAAAAAAAAAAAAAAAGCCCAATGTGAAAAGCAAATTACACCAAACAAGGAAAAAAAAAGAAGTGCACTTTGGGTCCGACCCAAACAAGCAGACTGTCCTGGTGTGAATGGTCGGACAGAAAGGTGTTGGAGTCTGGGATTTGATCCTTGCCCAGTATGATTGTTAGAAGTGATGGTTCAAACTTTCTCTTTCACTCTCTGCTCTTTGGTCCTGCTTTGCATCCATGAAACAACAATGGGTTGCATTGAATTTAATTTAGGGTTGTCGGTGTAGAAAAGATTTAGTACAAACGCACAACACACTTTCAGCTTTTTCTTTGTGTTAAAAAAATGCCTTGTTGAAATCAGGTGTCATTTTCCTTTCTATTTCATACTTATGCATGATTTGTGTGACATTAAACCGCTACAAAATACATAGAGTAAAGTGATTTTTTTTAAAAGGACAAAATGAGAAAATGGTAACCTGTTTTAAAAAAAATGTGATTATGTTTTTCATTAGTTTTCTTTGTTTTTCAGAGGAACCTGTAGTATCTGTCGTAATTGCACCAGACATGCTGCGTTATAAAACATTGTGTAGCCGTTTGGTTGGTGAGCATTGGTGTCTGTGGTCTCAGGTGAGCCGAGATGAGCTGGACTGGAGTGCCAATGAGCTGAGGAACTGTCTGAGGGCCATCGACTGGGACCTGGAGGACCTCAGTGAAACCATCAGTATCCTTTAAATCCAGAACCTCACATGTTGATCAATATGTCATTGGATGTGTGAACCTCTAAAAAACAATTAACCTGCAGCAAATAATAAACTGTAGATTGAAAATACCAAAGAAAATACTGGATATACTACTAGATATGGGGAAACATATTATGAGGAGCTGACAAATGTTTTAATGTAAACATCTGGTTTATTCTTTTAACAGATATAGTACTCTTTCTGCTTTATAAATGTGTTTAAATGAAACACCAATTATGTCAGCTGCTTTAGATTCTCAGGACTAGGTCGTCTCTTATATAAAAAAAGTATTTTATTCGAGGACGCACCTCAAAAAACCCAGACAGACAAAAAAAAAAAAATCAAAAAATTATAGAAACAGAAACGACAAACAATTATTCAGTTAAAATTGAAGATTCCAGTGTGAACTGGTGTGTTTTCTGCTGTGAGGTAGGTGGAAAGAGAAATTATGTTTGGAGGAAGTGAAGAGTTAGGTGCCATCTGCCTGGCAATGAAATATTTGAAGAATATGTGGCCAACAGGGAGCGTGTTAGATAATGAATTAAAGGGACCCTTATAGGCACAGGAAACAAACTGAAAAATGGGATTTAATTGGATAAACCAAGTTAAGCCTGAAATATATGAGGAAAACCAGCCATGAGGAATGTGACTGGTGTCTGAATCAGTCTGGCTCAGAAATCAGACTGATATTGTTCTTAAAAATGATGTTTATTGGAGTGTGAGCAGAGCCGTGAGGCAACAACTTTCTCAAGCGTTCTTGAAATAAAAAGGTTTGATGTAATATGTTGAAATGTAAACTACTTCAGACATTTTTGATTAACCTTAACTGGATCAGGCATTGTGGAGTCAAATCCAGGGAAGTTCCGGCTGGGCGACAATGAACTTCAGGAGAGGAGAGACTTTGTGGAGCGCACCAGGAAGTCGGTTCAGGTAACTTCATCGCTACGAAAATATCTGTAGACCCTCTGCATTTGTATGAATATTAGTGAGATTTTTGTCTTCTCACTTATCCACCCGAACGTTTCTTGTTCAAAGACTGATAAATTATTAAATAAAGTCTAGTACTTATCCATTAAAAGTTAGTTTTCTGTCCTTTTAAGCTGTCTGGAGAACTTGTAGAAACCCCAGAGTTTAGTACGTTGAAAATACGCTTATATTTAGATGTTATTGTTTAGATGTTATGTAAATGTCTTTATTTTTACATGTGTGTGCAAACGTGGTCAAATGTGTGGCTACTTTCAAAGCAGATGATAACCTTCGATGGGGTCACCATGACAACTGCACGAACAAGGCCAGCTGTAACTTTACCTTTAATTATTGCCAATAAAATACACTGACTTGAGCTGCTCAGCACTTTTTGTGTTTTTACTGTAAGCGGCCCCGAGTTCTCGATACACGTCACTTTATTTGTTTCCACATCTGTTGAGGAACTCTTCACCTAAATAAAGAAAAGAAAATATGAGTCAGCTTCGAGAACCACTCAAAAGTAAAGCAACCATTTCTAAAATAGATCTGAGGAGAACAAAGTTATTTGAGACAAACAAGACAACTTTCAGAGAGGAGCTTATTACTGGATTTACTGGCACAACAGAGAAAAAATCTCATGAATGAAACTCGTGAACTGAGGCAAACTTTTAAAATGATTGCTGTGTTGCTATTTGTGGAGTAATGGAAAATGTTTCCTTGCAGGAGATGAAAGATGAACTGTCCAGCCCGTCCGCCGTGGCTCGGGCAGAGAAGAAGAACAGACAGGTCAGCGCTTCCTTTAAAACACAAAACAATCCACAGATTTCTTCGTGGATTGTTAAAAACGACACAGCTTTGTATTTCTCCTGTGTTATTTTTGCGTATTTGGATCTTACGTGTGTTTGCTCTGGGCCTGCTGGCTTTGAAGGAACAGGACCGCTCGACTGGACTGGAGGCTCATCTGGTGTCGGCCAACTCCAGGTACATTCAGGAGCAGCAGGAGCAGCAGCAGGTAAAGGAAGAGGCTGAACGAAGGCGCAGGCAACGTGAAGGACGAGTAGAAGGAAATATTTGAAGGAAGAATTAGATGCAGAGCAGAAAACAGAGGGTGAAAGTTTTTATCAAGTCGAAGTTTCTATGACTTAAAACATTTGTGGAAAGTGCAACAGAAAAGAATCAACCATTTGTTAAAAAAAACTTTTTTCTAATGTTTAAGTTGCAAAGAAAATAAAATGAAGCTATCTTTATTGGGAATTGTAGACATCTATTAGTAAATCTGTTAAAAGTACTTCATATAGGGTGTGCTGTGGTGGCGCAGGGGTTAAGCACAGCCCATGTATGGAGGCCTTAGTCCTCAATGCAGCCATTGAGGACTAAGGCCAATCCTCAATTTGAGAGCAAATCAAAATAAAATGGTTTTGGAGGTAGAGTTGGAAAAACTACAAAAATAAAATTTCAAGAGGAAATATGAAACTGATGCATCCACCTTACCATACTGATACCAAATGGGTTCCAGTATTCTAGATATTGTGAATCGATTCGCCCACCTTTATCTCACATATACGGTCATTCTGAGGTTCTATGAAAAATATCACCATACTTTTCATTTTATTATTTTTTAAAATCAATTTCTGTGCCATTACATGTGAAACTTAAGAGGTTTATGAACTATTTATGTAACAGCATTTACAGTATTTCATATGAGGTAACCCAGCTAAAAAAAAAACCCTGATTCAAATTTTTGACGTTTTTCTTTTTTTTTTTCTTACTAAGAGATGTTATCAAAGGTACCACACAGGGATAAAAAGATGAGTAAAGGACGTGGGACTCACTCTGCGGGTTAAAGATCTGCTTCTGCTTTCACGCTGTGAATGAAGTGAAGGATTCCTTTCAGCGTCAGACTGAATTACTTTTTTTTTTTTACGTCCTGTGGTGTGGGTTGATGGGTGTTCAACGATGCAAGTGTGTCATCATTACGCTTCCTGTAAGCCTGTAGTAAAGTCAGAGATGGATTAGAAAAAAATACTGCATTCTTTACGCAGTGACTGTAGTTTCTGAGCTGAATCAGAACTTTTATTACTTTTTTTTCAGTGACAAAGAAAAAGATTTGAATAAAATGCATCATTTTATGATGAGCTCTCAGTTCACAGTTATGTGCGGGAGTTTGGGGAAAGGTGACTGAAAGGTTGATAAAGTAAACATCCTGGAAGCGGATGTTAGTCATCGATGAGACTGAAACATGTTTGTGTTTGTTTTGTGTGTGTAGCTGATCATACAGGAGCAGGATGAGCAGCTGGAGTTGGTGTCGGGAAGCATCAGAGTGCTCAAAGACATGTCTGGACGTATCGGAGACGAACTCGACGAGCAGGCCGTGTGAGTGCTCCTGCCTACAGAGCACTGCTCATCTGGATGGTTTCCACTTCCTCAAGAATTTGTTGAATTTTACTGTAAATTAACTTTAACCAAATAGCCAACATCAATGTGATTCAGCTAGGAAAATCTAAAGATTGTTTCTTGTTCTTGGTATATTTAAATCGGAGTACCTGCAAAAGGAAAGCTCCAGATAAACGATTCTGTTAAGATCCATTATCAACTGGTAAAAACAGATTCTTTTTTTTTTTCATTTATTTTAATATATAGCAGACTTATGATTGTGAATTGATAGTTAATTATTCATATCAAGAGCAGAGGTGAGTTCTTGGAGATTGCTAATATTTTCTATCCCAACATGATTGATCAAAAGTGAAGTAGCAGATGAGCTGTAATAACTTCCACAGTGGGTGTTGATGCAGCACAATCTGTTGGCATATAAGAAAAGAAGTTCTTAGTTTCCAACCAGTCGGATTAAGTTTGCTCAGTTCTGCTCGCAACCAGATTTCTGTGCTGGCTCCTTTCACATATTTGTGTTTTGACATCATTTGGTTCAGCTTGTTTATCTGGTCTCCTTTTGTTTTAGCATGTTGGGGGATTTTGGAGATGAGATGGACCAGACGTCATCCCGCATGGATTCGGTCCTGAAGAAGCTGGAGAAGGTTTCGCACATGACCAGCAGTAAGCAAACACATCTACCGGCTGGGGTTCGGGACGCCTTTCTCCCCAAACACTCTGTTTTATGGCGTTTAACTCTCTGCTCCGAGACTCGAGGTTGATCTTCAAGTAGTTCCTATTGTGCTTTTCCAGACTCAAACCACACATTTTTTAATAATTAAGTACAAAGATTTTCTACAAAATTATGGCAAAGTTCTGAATTACGCTGACACCGTGTATAAGGAACCTCAAAATACTGAAAGATGGGACAAAGGTGGGAAGGAAGGGAGGAAGGATACAAGAAAAGAAAGTTAAAAAGGGACAGAAGGATGAAAGAACAAACAACAGGCCAGGAGGAAGGACACAGAGTGGAAAGAAGGTAGGGCATAAGAAAGAAAGGACACGTTGAACGAATGAGGGAATCAAGGACAAAAAATAGGGGAAGGGCACAAACAAGGAAGGACTTGAGAAAGGACAAGAAGAAGGGCAGGAAAAAGGAAGAAAAGAAGGAAAAAAAAGGAAGTGATTAGGCAAAGACAAGGTAGTAAGGAATGACAGATATAAGGAAGAAATGGACGAAAAGGATTGAGGACATAAGGAAAGCTGGACAACACTAGAAGGATGGAAGGATTGCTGAATGTCGCTAGAAAGAAAGAATGAAATTAGGTAGTGAACAGTACTAGAATGAAGGAAGGAAGGAAGGATAGAAGGAAGAAAGGAAGGAAGGATTGGGGAACGACACAAAAAGAAAGAAGGAAGCAAGGACATCGGGAAGAAATGAAGGGATGGTGAAAGAAGGCAGGAAGGAGGAACAGAAGGGGTGGGAATATAAATATTTTACATATACATTTATTTTTTTCATAGCAAATCAGATCAGGAAAAAAAATCCGATTTAATTCTATAGTTTTCTAGACCACATTGGAACCATGAGGAAAACTAAATCCAGCAGACTGCAGCAATAGTTTTCTCCCCTCTGCTGCCCCCTCCAGGTCGAAGACAGTGGTGCGCCATCGGCGTGCTGGTCGCCATCATGATTGTCGTCCTCATCCTCTTCTTTGCTCTCTGAAGACCTCTGACCTCTTGACGATGTTCACCTGTCAGGATGAATGGACAGAAAACGAAGGAAAGAAGAATGTCTCCTCCTCTTCCTTTCCCTCCTAAAATCACTCCTTTTACTCACACCGAGGAGAAAACTGCGGCCTGCACTGAAAGGTTAGGACGCGATCGTCAGATCCGTTTTTTTCGGATCTGGTGGAAAGAAGAACTTCAAGAGAACGTCGGAGGTGTTTTTCATATTTGTGCGTCGCGGTTATTGATGCTAAGTGTTGGGCTACAAACACAAATCCGCACATTTTCATGCTTCTGGAGATTATTTAGAGCAGTCACTGAGAACGGTGTGGTTTGAAAAATCCACTCAAAAAACACACTCATGGAGGTACTTGGGTAAAATGTTTTAAGTATTAAATTAATTACAATCTATCTCTTGGTGTTTTAACCCAACACAAAGAGTTGCGGGCTGTTGCCTTAAATATATTTTTATACTATTTTTGAACCGTGCGTCATGTTCATGTGCCTACCTGCTAATTAGAATGACAAATTACCTGCAAATTATCAGTTAAGCTACCGGGTCTGGGGCAGCCTCGGTCACATCCACGTCTCGTCGAGGAGGAAAGCGTTAGTCATAACTGAAAACAAAAAAGAAAAAAGAGAGAGAGATGCACTTCACGTTTGGTGTGGAAACGAACGGATTCCTGAAGAAAACCGTTTTATTTCCCGCCCTGAAAGAGACCGGGTGAAGCGGGGGCTGCCGCCACGCGCCTCCGCAGCGCCGTCAGACATCAACCCGCGCGATTGGCCGGGGCTTCGTTACTCTCGCTGGCTGATGAGAGACGGCCTTGGTTCGGAGCGAATGGGTTCGCCTCTTTTATTTAAAAGCGTCTAATGGGCTCTTTGCACCTAAGGCGTTGACGTCACATCTCCAGGAGCTAATGCGGCTCACTTTTTTCCGCTTTGAGTTACCATGACTGGTAGAAAAGACTAAGTCGTATTTCAGATGCAAAAAAACAATACTATTAACATTGTTGTCTTCCTAATATAATGGGCTTTTAAGTTTTCGTTAATTTCCAAGCGATTCTGAATTAAGAAGATGGCTTGTAAATATCTGTCGCTACCAGCTAACGCCGCACAGCAAAGTTTGCAGCCTTCACTTCACTCCGGATCAGCCTAAAACTACCGGGGATACGGATGGTAAATAAAGGAGCCTCCCTGAGTTATTTCCATGGAATCACTTCTATATTCAGCCTGAAAGAGTTTATGGGAACGAGAGAGCAGACCAGAGCCAGACAGCCGAGCAACTGATCCGCCTGTACATCCTGCTGTAAACACCGTCCTATCTGAGCTCTTCACAAGAAACATGCAAAGGTAATAAAACGAAATAACACAGAGACATGAAGCAACACGGTCATATTTTTCTAAAAGCAGCAACTTTGAACCTGAACAGCTGAACCAGATCTCTGACACCAGAGCTGCGCTACTGTCAAGCTATGAGGCTTGTTGAGCTCCGTCAGGCTTCGGAAGTAAAAAGTCCGAACCATAACCTCCCCGTTAGTCTGTGACACTAACGACAGTAAACACATATAATATACTTGAAAATAAGATAAATACATTGTCCGTTAGAATGTTTAGATACTTAAATAGCACATTTTACAAGAACAATGTCCGAGAATATTGCCTACTAGCATAAGCTAACGTTAATGTTAGCCACAAAGTTTAAGTAAAACTCACCTTCGTGTCAGTGAATGTATAACGAGGCGAACATCTTAAAACCTTTCTCCAGCTGACTTGTTGGGGCTTCGGATCGATGTACAAACCTTGGCCAAGCACTGCAAGCACCTAATGTAAATTATATTTGTATTGGATCGGAAACAATCGAGCCGCTTTACCCCGAACGCGGAAGCTGAGGTGCAAAGAGCCCATTGCGGAGAGAAATGGTTGCTGGGCAAGATGCTTCTTTGTGCGGGCCAGAGTTAGGCTCACAGCGCCCTCTGCTGGATGCTGAAGGGTTTTGTTGTTTTATCTGTTCAGGCGACACGAAGGTGTGCTAAAGTGCTGTATCATAACCACAATGCTTTAATGTGCGTGTGTGTGTTTGAAAGTAAATTCATTTTACTGTACTGCCTTCTGTAGGTTCAATTTTTGTTTTTAACTCAAATCCAAATGTCTTAATTTGAAAATGTTGGGGTCTCTGTTCTGAGGAAAAACAAACTTGCATACCATTTATCCACAAATGGGTCAGGATACATTATTCTCTATGAAGTTTTGGCTTGAAGATAAAAGCCTTCCCACTGCCAGAGCCAAGTGAGATTTAGTCCTCTTGGTGCTTTTATGTCAACTTATATGTGGTTTTTACATAGACAGTGGGTGGAAAGAAACAAACAAAAAATATTATTTGTAAAACTCCTCGAAACATGTTTTGCACTTCATTGTCACCTGTAAGATCTGTTCGGGTCAACTGGAGGTCAGTAACCATTAAAGTATCTGTAATGCTTTTTTTTTTTTACAGAACTTGAGGCACGCATTTCAGTTCCCACAAACATTTAATGTGACTGAATTAAATACCTATTGTATTTAAAGTATCAAGTTCTTTGTTTTTATCAAATTGCCTTCACTCGATTCAGTATAGTAGATAAAATGTGATGGAGGAAACTGAAGACTGGTTTTAATTCTTTCACAGGTTACTTTAAACTTGATTAAAATTGAAACGGTTTATTTAGTTATTTTGGATTCTTATGAGTGGCGTGGGGTTAAAAAACTGCCATTAAAAGTCTTGAATAATTGCCAGCCATCAGGATTTATCTACCTGCAAGACAGCTGCAAACAAGTGTTTGCTTTTGTAAAACTATGACTTATTGATGAGACAATGAAGTAGTTTTTGTGCCCATAAGCAATATTTTTCTTTCTTTTTTTGTCACTGTTCATGGTCCTTAGCTGCCTTTTTTTATTTTTTTTTTTACACGTTGGCAGTTTTGAGTCTGGTCTGATCCGGTAAAAATCCTTGAACACTGTCTGATTGCATCTTCTTGGTGTAATTTGTGTCATCCGATTTGTTCTCCATGAAGCAACCAAATTCATTTAGAACACCTTGTACACTGACTAACCTGTATATTTGAATGAATACAGTATTTTGAGTCTCGGTTCCTACTGTGATCTCTCTTTTTTTTTTATATACATGTAAAAAGCTTTCGGTTGCTGGAAGACGCCGTGCGAGTGAGTTTTTAATTGAGAAGAGGCACTTATCAAAATGGAGACTTCGTCACATCCTTCTCTAGAGAGCTGAACAATCGTGTGAAATTGCATTTGGTTTAGCTGGAATGAACAGAGTGCGGGTCCCTTGTGCCTGGACGTAGTTCTGAAAATAACCTGGCCGCTGTCCTGAGGGTGGTGTTTTTAAAGTGTCTTAAAAAGTATTCACCCCTTTGGATGCTTCACCCTTTTTTTTATTGCTTTTACAAATTGTTCATGATGAACAAAATTAGGCTTTTTTTTTACCCCTTTAATGTTAAAGTAAAAACTGATTTCTACAAAATTACATTTAGCATAAAATAAGTGCAAAATAAGTTCACTCCCTTTGAAGTCACTAACCTATTTCAACAGAAGTCCAGCCAATTGCTGCTAGTCGTCTCACAATGAGGGGAAAGGAGATTGACTTGAGTGGAGAGTGTGTTTCAAATGACTATAGTATAAAAACACCTGCGTCGGAAGGTCCCTTCACTAGTTAATCAGGATTCCTGACTACCATTACAGTATGAAGACTAAAGAACACTGAAATCAAATCAGTACAGTTTATTGAAATATGTCAGGAGATGGAGGCAAAAAAAAAATCTCTGAGGTACTGATGGATTTAACTGGAGTTCAGTTAAATCCATCAACAAGAAATGGAAATAACATGGCATGTGTAAATTTGTCTAGATCAGGCCGTCCTTGCAACACTTATTTCTTGGTTATGGATAATTATGACTGGGAGGTAATGAAAAAACAAAATTCAGGTGCAAATTTTAAAAAATTGCTCAACCAAAATACCTCAGATATGTACCGTAAACTTATTGCGATAGGGATGTACCGATATGAAACTTTGAACCGATATTAGTTATTGGTTGTATCAAACTGAAATAGTTGTTGCAAACATCCAAATACTTTGAGATAAAAATAATTAAGATTAATAGGGGTGCCCAAACTTTTTCATATGACTTAATATTTCCCAACTGTGAACAATTGACATTGCTTCTCTGTCAGTTGAACACTCCACCAATCATGTGCTGCATATTGATAAGTTGAAGCTCCAACATAGACAAATACCGGTATTGATGCCAATCTGGCATCCCTAGTTTGCAGTGTTTCAATCACATTTTGACCTCTTGACATTTGCTTATTTTATTGTAATAGCCTAGTTGCACCACTAGGACACAATTTGTGTTGGGAAACTTGTATAAAAAAGGTGGGAGTGCTTAACATCCTTGGCACGCACTTCAAATCCAACAAAAATTGTGTCAAACATTTACTGTGGTAACATTAACAGATGATTTCTTTGTCTTTTAAATACTATTTTGAAGACATTGTGAGACGTTTAAAGGAAAGCCGTCAAAGGTCGACCAGGCTCCTTCACATTCTTTAGCTCCAACAAGAATGGTGTCTGGTTTCTGCCACCGTCATCTAAAGGTTTAACGTATAAAGGTCTTACAAATGTCACAGTCCAACCAGCAAAAAGCTTTTCACATTTTCTATCCTTTCACACCTTCATATGTATAAAAAATTATAGATTGACACAGAAGGAATTTTGCAGCATAAACCATTTTTGGGGTCTGGTTACCCTTCACTGGACAACTGGGAATGAACTCAACCGGGAGAAAAACTGACAAAAACAGAAAGACATGACTCAGCAGTTCAGTTCAGTCTTGTTTTTATTACAAATCTTTTATTAGGATATCCATACTTTTCCTCATTTTTGATCATCAGTCTGGTTTCTTTTCCTCTTTACAGTAGTTAATGTGCAATCATCTTTATTTCTGGGTCACAGTTAGGAATTCACAAAGTTTATTGGCACTTTGAACACGAGGGAAAAACTGGCGTGGACACGGGGCAGTTCGGGGTGTAAGGAGCAATCGGCTTGCATGGAGGTGGCGGGACTGAGGGTAGGAGGTCTTGGGTGTGGGGGTGTGTGTGTGTGGAGTGGGGGTGAAGGGTAGGTATATTCTTTGACATCGATGGATGCTACTGCATTATTTTGTTTTTAGTTTTTTTTTTCTTACAAACCTTCAAAAATCAGTTTTCACCTTTTCATTTATCTGAGTTATGAAGAGTAATAAAGAATAATACCTCATGCTGCGAGTGCACACCTAACAATCAAACTTTGATAGTGCTTCTATTTTGTAATGTACAGTTCATATATTTATATATTTATACCAGAAACTGAGAAAAGAAGTTCTGTAAGGTATCTTCGCCCAACAACACCAGAGACAATCAAGAGGTGGTTTTCTTTCTTTTTGTCTTTTTTCAAAAATGGTTGTTGACGGTTGCTATGGTCCTGTGCAAGCCCCGCCCCTTCCCTTGCTCTCTAAGTATGATTCTGAGGTAAGACAGTTGACATGAACTCTCGGCTTGCGTCCCGTGTCTGTAAAAGCCCTGCACTGTGTGTGTGTTCAAAATGGCCGTTTTGACCCTCAAAACAAACCAACATTTTTTTATACATATATATGTATATATATATATATATATATATTAACCTGCTTTGTAATGGCAGCCACAGCAGTCCAGAAAGCTGCTTGCAGAGCTGAGATTAAAGTCTGCTATGGCTGAGAGCTCCAGAGGTAAACTGGTGATTTTTTTTTTCGTCTTAAAACTGCATCAGCGACACAAAGACACACACACACACGTATCCTGACGGTGTGCAGGTGCGTGGGCGAGCGTATGCATCTCGGAGGTTTTTCCGTTTTTTTTGTTGTTTTTGTAATGTGTACATATACAGTGTATAGAGGTTTATATATAGAAGTATGTGTTTTGTCTCTGGTGTGCGGGGATGTCGGAAAAGAGCAAAGTAAACAGACGTGGATTAAAAAGACCACAGAAGAAGACAGAAGGAAGTTGTGAAGATTTTCAGAGTCCCACAAGGCGGGTGAAGGTGGTCAAAGCAGAACCGCCGAGGATCATGGGAGAAAAAGGCTGTGACGATGAGAAGGACAGAGAGGGAGGGATAAGCTGCAAAGACGTCGCCCAAGTATTGCCATCTTGATTCAAGAAGGTCTTGCGTTTCCTTTCTGCCCTTGTCAGTTCTTAAGTCAAGATTTTTTTTAATACATGTGATCACACTGTCACTGACATTCCTTGTGGTTTTTAACCAGGTTCCCACACAGAAAAAAAAAAATCCACCCATTGTTTCTGTAAGTTACATGGGATCAAGTGTTGAAAACATGTCTTTGTTGGACACTTTCCACCTTTTCATTACCAAGTTTGTAAGTCGAAAGCACACATCGTTTCTGACGATGAAACCCACTGTAATTTTATGTCAGAAATGGGATTCAGTCCAGAAAATTAAATAGTGTCATCTATTTACACTTTGAATAACAGGTTAAAAACAGGCCTTTAAGATCCGCTAAAATGTTCTGTTTGAGACACTAAGGAGTGAACGTTTAAAGTTTGCTTTCGTGTATATAAAAAGGAGCTAAATTGCTTTGTAAATTTATTAAAGCTCAATTTCTATGTATGTTTATAATTGAAAGATTACTGGATATTGTAGTTCCGTGCCTCTTAGATGGTTTGCGTAGAGAAAAGGTGGCTGTCAGCAAATGATTATCAGCTGCATTAAGACACGATTTCAACACTTGCTGGTAGAATTAGACTTTTTTCAGTCTATTTTTTTAAATCTGTAGAAAGCAACTGCTTTCTTCCCTTTTTGAAAGATGGCACGGTTTCTTCAGATCATCTGAGATTTCAATCAATCGTCAGCTGAAATTAGGAGATGGGTTTTTCTTTCTTCATGTGCGGATTTCCAGTCCTGTGTGAGAACCCTGTTCAATTCATCACCTGGCTTACTCCACCCAACTGGACGATCTCCCCGAACCCCATTCCTCACCCCACCGGGGGGGAGACAGCTTGAACTGTTCACCCTTCATCATCTCAACAATAAACATCTTTCAGAGAAGAGAGAAGGGGAAAGAAATCAAATAAACAGCAATAGTACATAAAAGTAAAAACGATAAAAACAAGGAATTACATAGAAAACGACTCACGACTCCTCATATTAAATCTACACCCCTTTTTTTTTTACCCCTTCCCCAAGCAAAAAGTCCCACTTCAGATGCCAGCACTCGTATACCACAGATAGGAAGTGACAACAGTGAGCGTGCTCAGAAAGGTGCAGAGGGCTTTGGCTCTACAGGAAAGTTGAGCGCTCCCCAGAAGGTGCTTTTATTTTTTATTGTTTTTTTCCCCACTCTCTACAAGTCACTTTTTTCCCCCCTATCTGTGGGTCGGATGAGATCAGGAGTTAACCGATGCAGACTGACGAATGGATGGAGACGTCGGACAAACAAACAAGTGGCGTTCTCTTGTTTGTTTTGTTGTTTTATTTTAAACAATTTTTTGGAAGCGATGTCAGTATTTTTAAATCTATTTGGCGTTGTTGGCGGACATGTTTGGAGGGTATCCTGTAGTGTTGGGTAATAGCGGCGGAGGCTCTATGGCGTCCGCCGTTAAGGTGCTGGAATGAATACAGTGATCGACTCTTTTACAATCATAGTTCACCGCTTTTTGGGATCCCCTCCTTCCCGCCACATGGTGGGTTTTGGCAGTTGCTGCAGTGGTTGAGGCCCCCCCATCCTCATTCCTCCAAGCCGCAGCACCTGGACCTGGCCACCAGGTGGCGTTTAAAGAAGGATTTTAAACATTCATGTAGCGGTAGCTTATGCTTTGAGAAATGCTGGTTCAAGAACCAGTTATTGTAAACTTGATTGGGTCAATTGATACTTTTAAGAGTGAGTACATTTTTATTTGGTTTAAAACAGTCATTTAGACTTGCAGAATTTACTTGAAGTGAGCCTCACAAGCTTTTTGTCTTCCTGTAACATCCATCCATTCCTCAGTCGGGGCACCCACTGATCCTGCCTGACAAAATCCTTGGTACAGTAAAAACTAAACATCTGGTCCAGCATTAAACACCCATATCCCCCTCACAATGCCCACAGCACCTCAGTCATACAATTTCAATGTAAAAATATGTGGTTCTCTTTTTCTAAACTATCTTACACCTAACCGTGTATCAACCGTTTACGTAACTCTACATAGAGGCGTTAAAAGATGAAATGTTAGTAGCATCTCTTTTAAAAATAGCTTGATAACTAAAGACTCAAATGTGAAACGAAAAAAGCAAAATGAAATGTAACATTATCTCACACACACACACACACACACACACACACACACACACACACACACACACACACACACACGAAACACCCTCTGGCCCACCCAAACGCGAGACAGAACGTTGCCTTTAAATAGCTGCCCTACAAGAGGGCAAACGACGCGATTAACAGCGTATGGCACTAGGAGATCCAATTCCTAAGTTCCTATTAGCGATGCGGTTTTCAGTTTGATCCAACCTGACCATTGGAAACAAGAAGAAAAAAAAGGATCTGATCAGCAAGCACAAATCACAGAGCTGCAGGGACATGATTACAACAATCTTCAGTGGTACCGCTGTTGCTGAGTGAAGACAATTCAGCCTTTTTTTGCATCGGTGAAATGTTTAAAAAAAAAACTATTTCAGAGGAAGCACAGTGTGAGAAACTGTTCTGCTACGTGTAGAGATAAGGGTCATTCAGGCTGCGGGAAATTAAGAGAGAGCAAGACTTTCAGGAGAAACAAAACAAACGGCAAAATAGCTCCATCGTTGAACTCTTCTGTTGAAAAACATGTTGGATTTGGAAATGCTGGCAGCCTTTTGGAAATTCTCTAACACACTCACAGAAGTTTTAGCAATGCAAACTGCACTAATCACACTTATTGCTAAAATGAAATGTAAAGACAGTTTAAAATGTTAACTCCATATTTATTTTTCTATTGGTTTAAAAGTAATTGGAACATCACAAGAACTGCTCTAGCACTGTGATGTCACATTTTGTTCTACTGAGCGAAATTAATGGCCCATTATGGCAGAAAGGCGAGACAGAGTATTTTGAATTCTGTGATTATAATTTATTTTAATTGGTGTTGGCAAGTCGAAAACTGACCAGTGCATCTCTAATTACACATTTTGTAGTTCAGACAAAAACTGTCTAAACTTTTGTTATAGCAATCTCCTATTGTCTTTTTTTCTAATAAAGCACAAATAAATGACTTATCGTATGTTTTGGAGATATTTCTTTGTTGAAATGCCGTTTTAAAATGTGTTACTTTTATTTTGTTCTCTTGCCTGCATCTAGGTGATGTTAATCCAACGAACAGACAGTAAAACAGCACTGAGGTCAATTTGTCTCACAGTACTTCCCATCTACTCTGCTACATAAGCTAATACTTATTATTGCTTCTTTCCAAATAAAATTTTCAAATATTTTAATCAAAGCTGTAAACAATGACTTTTCGTTATGAAAAAAATTCCACCAATTTTTGAAGCCCTTAAAATCACTCAGCTTTTACTGATGTACTGCCAGGCTCTGGTGATGAATCACAGAATTTGGATTTTGGTTATTCTTATAACTGCTTAAAGATCCAAACTGTCCAAACTAGGGGTGCACAAATTTCGGACCATCACCGATCTTTAAAAAAAACCTGGCCTGCCGATTCCAATTTTGGCTAATACAGATAGATAAGGTCAGTGGAAAATGTTGTTTATTCATGTATCAGCCAATGGCCAATCTCACAAAACTAAGGAAATCAAGGTTGATTTTTCCCTGTGCCCCTAGTCCAAATAGTAAAAAAAAAAAAAATCTTCTCCCCTCTATCCATTGAAAAGATCCTAGAGGAGCTACCAACACAAAGAGCTCATCCACCGTATCATGCAGGGTGGCAGATCATTTGTTCTGGCTTTGTGGCTACCGGACCTGGGCTCCAAGTCCATCGCAAAACCTTGAGTCATATAGAGGCCGTCTAACAGCCAAAACTTGGCCCAAAGTGGATCAGCCCACTGATGCCAAACATAGCACATGTAGAAAAATAAAAGAATGTTGAAATCACCGAGTCAAAACCTCAACTTGACTGAAATGTTGTTGCAGGTCCATCAGAGGGCCGTTTGGATCTGGATTTCTGTAGAGCTCAAAAGACTGAAACAATGCTGGAAAGATTCGTTCACTTTTTGAAACCAGATCGTCCTGGCTTATTTCATTCAACAGTCCGATGTGTGTGCGCGTGTTTCCTTTTTGTACATTTGAGGATCTTGGTTGAGATCAGATACATAAAACCCTAGGAGTGAAAAGAGATGTACTTTCTTTTCACCTGTGACTATGGTGAACAGTGCAGTTCTCAAGAATTGTGTACATGATTACTACGTTTTAATATGAGCCAAAGTAAACTGACACTGATTTACTGGACATTTCAGGAAGTTTCCCACTGTAATAAGAACAAGGACATTTTTTAAAAACAAGTCTAGATAAAAATTTTAAAAAAGCAATAATTGTCTACCCTGCAGCTCAGTCACCTATTCATCATTTTTCCCATTTTCTAATGTGTGACGACAGACGAAGAACACACACGGTGTTTAATATAAAGACCACAGTTGGGAGGTGTGACTGCCAACATTGGCTGAATGGCCTTTCCAGCTGTGGAAAAAAAATATCTTTACAGCAGAACCTTTCAGGACAGAGCGGAGAAGAATTCAAACAAACAAGTTGAAGGAAATGAACTGCTGGGCGGATGGATCTTTAGTGCTTTGTGGAGAAGCAGCTTCCAGTTTCTATGCACCACAAATCTGGAAGAAACTTCCAGAAAACTGCAGAAATGCTGAAACACGGAATTCCTTTAAATCACGGCTAAAGCCACTCCTGTTTAGAGTTGTCTGGAACACTGATCAACATATTTGATGTATTTTTGCTTGATTTGACTAAATGTAGTGATTACTGCTTGCTTCAGAATTGGTTACTGTATTATATTTTTATGGCGTAAAGCACTTTGAACTGGCCTGTCATTGAAATGTGCCACACAAATAAAATTGACCAATTTCGTTTCTGCAAGCTGCGTTTACCATTTGGAGTCGCTTTAATTTTTTGTGCAGATGCACCAACTGGGCTTTTCCTGCACAGATTTATTTTATATTTTGCTGAGTTGGTCTGAGTTGTTGATTCCAGTTTTGAAGTTTCTGCCTTTTTTCGTCTTTCCACAAAATGATCAAAACAAAAGAATGTGCTGAGGGTTTATAGACAGAGGTAGATGTTTTTGAATCAAAAGGTAGATTAAGGAATTAAGATTGTCCCCATTTATACTCGATGCACCCCAAACTTTGATCTGATTATTTTAGTGCACCCTGTGGGATTGATGCATTTACGGACTGAAAATGGACGACCTTCTCAGTTTGGATGCATTTAACGAACAGGAAGTAGATTCCGATTTTTCAACATCCGACCTGCCGATCGAGGGAAAGTTGGGATGATTTCGATCTCTGGCGGATTGATCGGTGCATCCCTGGGTTTTTATTATTTCTACTCCCCCCCACACTAAATTCTGCAGCATTAACAAAAGAGCACTGAAGTGTTTATCTTCCTATAGCAGACCAAGAGAGAGAGAGAGAGAGAGGGAGAAAAGAGAATCATCAGCCTCTTCTCTCTCCTCTCACTCTTGTGTCTTTGTCTGGTTTGAAGCTTGGCTCATGTGACGGCAGAGTGCCGCAATGCCTCATCTGTCCTGGGAGATTCTTAACAAACATCTCCTCCTCAGGAGGAGGCGCGGCGCCACCTTCTCCTTGTCTTTCTGCTCAAATCCAGGATAATTAGAATAATTGTCTGAACCCACTCGGTCACTTGCTTTAACAGTCTGGTTGGTATTCACCTCATGATTGGCTGCGTCTCTTCCCCGTGCGTTCTTGCGATTGGTCAGCACACGGCTGCCATGGGACACTCGGTGCCTTCCTTCTTCAATACTCTGATTATTAGGAGGTGCAATAAGCATAAAAAAGAAAAAAATCACCTCTGATTCATCTGATTATACGTACCTACACCCGGCAACTTTTCAGATTTGCATTCAGATAGCTCACAGAAACACACACACATATCCCCACACAGACAGCAACCTATTTGGCAGCTCCATCTGTTGTTGTAGACAGACCGCCCACACACACACACACACACACACACACGAGGATGCACATATATTGGCAGGGATTTGCATTCTGTAAAGAAAATGGAGTCGAGACGAAAACGATGGTGCACGTAATGAAGCAACAAGGGACCGACGCCGTTCAGCTCCCTTCCTCTGCGTGTGTGTGTGTGTGTGTGTTTGCTGAACAGACAAAGGGGGGGAGAGAGAGAGAATTGTACGTATGGAGAAAGAAAGAGATGTAAACAAAGAGGAGAGAGAGGGAGGGAGTTGTCAGAAAGTTGCAGCTGCAGGTTTCTTCAGGACGCCTGACCAGGCCCTGGACAAGCTTCTTGTTTTAGCGAGGAGCCTAAAATGTAAAAAATTCATGATTTTGCTCTGCTTTTTTACTTTGAATTTACTTTACATTTTTTCGCTGGGTACAGTATACGCATACTGCAGATGTGGGTAAAAAGAAAGGTACGCCACTCTGTTGGAGGAAAAAAAAACAAACAGCCACTCATCTCATCCTCTGTGCATATACCACCCACTTTCTCTCTCTCTCTCTCTCACACACACACACACACACACACGTGCACACACAGATATATACACAGACCTTGTAGAGCTAAGCACCCAAACCACCCACACACAGCGGCAGACATGCGCAGTCGCAACGCGAAGCCAGACACACGTATGCAGCACATAGATCCGAGACGCACACCGAGCACGGACGTATGATCGCACGAGCACGTACACACACACACACGCACACACACACACGCACGCACACACGTGCTCTCCCTCTCGAGGAGGCAGACGTTAACGTGCCATAAATGGAGATGGAAGGAAGCGAGAGGAGCGCATCCATACATTAATATGCATACGCACACTAAAAACACACCCACACATTGTTCGTCCTCTCTCACGCGCACTACACGCACACACACACACACACACATACACACACATACAAGGCAGTATGCATGCATGCATTCATACCAAAATCATCCAAGCGTGCCTGCTCCCACCACCTCTACCTCCTCCCTGTCTATTCGTTCGTCCCTCCTCTCTAGGGAGGCTCACGCTGTCCTCTTCCTCCGTCGCCATCTCTCTCATAGATATTTCTTTCCCCCGTTTAAGGAGCTTCTACACACACAGCGCTGGATTTCATTTGAACAGCTGATTTAGAAATGACAAATAATAAATTGTGCACTCCTTGTTCCCCAAGTCTTCTCCTGATTATTTTTGTCCTACTTTACTTTGTAATTTTTTATCGAATATGTACCGTCCTTCAGGTACCAAACTTGGCTAGGCTGCCGTAAATTGTGCTATGACTGAGCAATATGGCCTAAAATCAATATCGTGATTTACCGAAGAGTTCACTTCAACAACGATAAATGGACAATAATACCAACCCTCCCACACCGAAATTAAAGAATGTGATAAATACTTCGCAGTCAGTTATATTGATGGTATAATTCCTGTGGACCAGTTTTTCGCAGTTATTTTTATTGCCACTTTAATGAACGTTAAAACAAATAACGCAAATAAATTAAGAAAGATTCGTACTTTTAGTTGTTATTGAACAAATAAACAAACTGAACAAGCTTAGAAGTATGAAATAACTTCTAATGTCCTTGCTGAACCCAAAATGTTGCCTAATGATTGATGCTTTTTTTTGAGGGGGGAATGAGCTGCTGCTTTTCCTCCTCAACCAGCTCTACCTTCAACAATTCTTATTTCCTCAACCTCATAGTCTCTTTCACATCTTTTTGGCGACTAGATGGAGTAGAGTCACGTGACTACAGACTGTACAGGTAGCGCAGCTTCTTCAAGGGACATGAGCATAGGGTACCCTATACACAGCCAAAAAAGACATAAACCACTTTCATTTCCTTTAAATACTGAATATACCATTATGGGCAAAATGACGTCGGCAGTTGTCATAAATTTCGGTTTCGGATAATTTTTGGTTTATTGCTCAGGCTTAGCTTGTACCACGTGCGTTTTGTGCTTCTCGGTCTATTCATAGAGAAATATCAATAAAAAAGATTACATTATATAAATACATAAATATATATGAAAACAAATGAAAGGGTGGGAAGCAGCAGAAACTCTCTGGTAAATTCCCAGAAACTTTACATCGAATTCATGGGAATTAACTGGCCAATTCGGAGAAAATATCAAATATCACTTTTTTGTTGTTGTAATAGGAGTTCCATTTAATATTTTGAGGTAATCATTAATGTATATCAAATGTGTTTTTTTTTTCCAGCGAGCACATTTGTTTTGGTTATATTTACCCAGAATGCCTTGTGCTATAGTGCGCTTCCTGCTTTTGAAGCGTTCTTTGGTCCGCTTGGCGTTCACATATGCATTCAAACCGCACCAGACTTCACTTTACTTGAACCAAGACCTGGTTTGTAGCCGGACCAGAGTTTGCTTTTTTTGCTCAACATCAGAGTTTGATTATGCATTTACATCCCCCCAAATGAACCTGTTTTTTTTTTCCCTAGATAAATGAACCACATAGTTGATTTAAGCGGATTAAACAGGGCTGGTGTGAATGCACCCTCAAATTCCAGGCTTGTTCCCATATATTCCTGCTGATATACATGGGAAGTCTGAAAAAAATTTCCCATAATTTTACCAAAGTGAATTTTCTAACCACGGCGTTCAAGACCTTGTTATTTCTTAACACTGATCTGGAAACTGTCAGTTCTGGTCTAAGGAAAACCTCTGGGTTGTGTTTGTACAACTCAGATTCGGTCTGACAAGGAGATTTAAGATGATTCTTTTTCTCGCTTATCATTTTCTTGTCATGTGTGGGGAAGACCCAAAGATTTGTTGATGGTCACAAGCTACTTAGTCAACTTTCAGGCAATTTACTTGTTGTTTTCTGTTTTGCCACACAGGCAATAAGGTGCTTAGGATTTGCTCCATTAAAAAAACTAAAAGAAAGGATTGAACAGAAACAAGCATAAGAAAAAGGAATGGACCTTGCTAGCTTATTGTTCTTAGTCACAGCAATCTAGCCAAGTAGTTTGGATAAACAAACATGGCGGATATGTTAGATATGCATAGGAGGTCACTATGCTGCTATTTGTCTTTTCGCACGAACAGCACCTTCAATGTCTAGAGTACGGATGAAGATTAGTGACATTAAAATTCTGTACTACTGCTAAATACGTCTAATAGTCACGTTAAAAGCACTGCTGCTGTCATCAACCTCACTGTGCGAGATAAACTGGGGCTCTTATCGATTGTCACCGTTCCTGTTGTTTTAAATGTCATCATTATTGCTTTGCCCATCAATACAGGAAGGTTTAGTTTTACTTTGGTGAGTTTGTCTTTTCTTGTGGTCATTTCCTGTTTTATGGAGACAGTCACACATCAGCTCTAACTGAATACTATGTTCTCTTATCTTTAAGTGAGTTTGATAAAAACATTTCTTGACACTTTTTTTGCTCTTTGAATTAATTATCCTAAATTAAAGGCTGGATTTTTCTTTTTCTTTATTTCATGCTGCTGCAATAATAGGGGAACTTACTTATTTATGGCACATGTTGGTGAAAGAATTAATATTATAATGTTACGTTTTGAATATAACAGTACAGAATACATGTTCATGAATAATATCTGCCAAAACACACATTTTTTTGTACCTTAGCTCCACTGAACAGTTTTATATTTCATCCTATTTAAAATATATACTTTTTTATAAGTTAGCTTAAAAACTCAATATTTAGCAGTAGCATTATAATGATATAGGCATAATTTTTTTAATTTTATTTAATACTGGCAGATATACGCATGAAAACGTAATGTGTTGAATTCATCAGACATTCACATGAAGGAGAGGTTTCACCGGTTCTGGGTCTATGTAAAAAAAATAATTTAAAAAATGACTTAAAATATGATAAAATATAACAGAAACAGTCATTTTGAGTTGGATAGACTTCAAACGTTTTGATTGTTGCACTATCTGTTTTTTAAGTAATAGATGGCCATCCACAGTTTGAGGTTAAATCTCGTTGAAATTACGCATTTTGGCAATGTTGCCCTGCCTTTGTGTTCTGTCTAAAAGATCAGAGATCCTTGAGATTTATTTGACACATCACAATGCCCTTCACGTCCAAAATAATAGTTGGCATAGTCAAAAGCTATTACTGGTTTTGATGAATTAATCATGAAGGAAAAAAAAACCTTTCAGGGTTTAGCTGATAACTATTTAGACAGGCTTTAAATTCTGAAGGTCATTTGTTAATTTCTTTAAAAATATATATTTTTCTTCCTTTATTTAAATTCCTATATTCAGCCAAAACATCTGTTTCTATGCCAACATAGTTTTTGGTTCATCTCCCATTTATACTTTGTTGCATCTTTAGTAAATAAATACCGTAACTTTCTTTTAAAAGGCTAACAAAGAGCTTCCGAACTGTTCCCAGCATGTTCAGCACACAGAAACAAATCCACGTTAGCCGATCGCTTCGATGTGTTTCGTCGGCTTCCCATGTTTCCCTGGTGCACTGTGGCCGATGGGATCGGCAGCGCCCCAATGTGTATTAGCGTGCAGATCTGAGCGGTGAATGAATCGACCAAGCGTGTGTGAAAACGTGCCGTCTGACTTCCCACTCTTTCTCTCTCTCTCCCCAGCAGCACACACACACATTCAACACATCCCTACATATACACACAGAGCTGTATTCCCTGCCAAGTATTCGCGCTTCTGTCAATCCCAGCACACAACCAGCCAGAAAACGCCTGAGGGAAAACCTGCGCTCTTACCGCCGCAGCTGCAAATATTTCAATTCAAACGCGAGCTAAAAAGGACCTCACACACTCAGTGCTTTGCAAAAAAGTATTCACACTCCTTAAACCTTTTCACATTTTGTCACAGTCCAAACAAAAACATCTTTGTGTACTATCAGGTTTTCATGTGATAGATCAACATAAAGTGGTGCAAAACTGCCAAGTGGAAGAAAAATAAACTAAATTTTAATATTAGTGTGGCATGCTTTTGTATTTATGTACCCACTATTACTTTCCTTTCCTTAATATCCTTAAATAAAAGCTGGAGGAAGCAACTGCCTTTAGATGTCATTTAATTCTCCGGTCTTATCCAATTTCACAATTGCAGAAAATTTGCAATTTCGAAAATCCAAAGAAATTAAATCAAGCTAGTTAAGTTCTTTTTTCCTTCTTCTGTTTGTAGATTTTGAAAGGGGTTTAATGATAAGATATCACAAAAATTCCTTGTAAATATTTCTGAAGTAGCACCAAAAAACTTATTTTCAATGTTGAAATCCATGTACTTTCTTCCTTTCATGATAAAATCTGTTGCTAATGCTAAAATGTGAAAAAGTTGAAGGCGTAGAAATACTAAGCAAAGCACATCACATGCATATCAACATAGCTTAGTGAGCTCAAAGGTGGAGGCTTGCGGTATTTACAATTTGAATTTTTCTTTAAATACTTTTTTAAAAATGGGTGGTAAACATTGGAAAAAATTGGACATTAGCTAGAAAAATTTGGTTGTTTTTTTGAGGGGTGGGGTTGGGGAGTTGAAGATTAAAAAAACAAACAAACATAAAAACATGTATCTTCTGCTTCAGTACAAAAACACAGCCTGATTGTACTCGTACCACATAAAATAAAACAACAGTGTGTTCGTAGCCAACAAATTTCTTTGATTGCAATCTGTAGCAATGTTGTTCCCCTCCGGAGCCTTGGGAATAATAACAATAATAATAAAAAGAACAATGTAAAAAAAACAAAAAAAAATTGTAACAGGGTGTTGGGGGTTTCAGGTAGCGGGGCCAGGAGATTGTAAACTGTCAATATACACATCGAAATGTACAACCCTCGACCTCATCGACGCCACAAAACACTAAACAGTCAAAGCAAAAAGGGGCTCAGCACAATCTTTCAGTCGTCACTGCCTTACAACGCTGTAGTTCGGACGCTTCGCCTCGCATACATTCAATATCAAAACAACAGTGTTACCGGAGTTTGGGGGAGGGAAGATATCGCTCTCTCAAAACAGGATTACCCTCACTGACAGCCCTCCCCAGGGAATGTCGGTGATTGATTGTGAAGAGAAAGAGCCTTGGTGACAATAAAAGCTTTAAAAAATGTAGAAAAACTAAAAGTTGAGAAAGGTTGCAGAGGAATGAAGAGGTGAGTGTGTGTTCGGTTTTGGGGGGGAAGGGGAAGTTCACGTTCTTTACTCTGCGACCTTTCTCTACGTCTTTCTGTCAGTCTCTGTCAGAAGAACGAGAACATTCTGAGAGAACGACAAAAATGCGCAAAAGGAAGGAAAGTACAAGAAACTGACCAAACAGTAGCTGCGTTTCCAGGACAAATGTGCGCAAAACTTTTTTGATAATCCGCCGAAGTCAAAAAAACACAATTTTGTAATGACGGTGTTTCCCAATAAATAAGAAACGCAATTGAAATCGCACATGAATACATCTGCTCATGTGATAAGTCTTTAACAAACATGTGATGCCATCATCC
The DNA here is from genome assembly GCF_051168715.1 of Poecilia mexicana. Lineage (NCBI taxonomy): Eukaryota > Metazoa > Chordata > Actinopteri > Cyprinodontiformes > Poeciliidae > Poecilia > Poecilia mexicana. The sequence continues at coordinate 5,331,786 of NW_028263371.1, read as the reverse complement.
GCCTACTGTTTCCTGTCTTCTCCCTACGTCTATTTTCCGGCGTAGTAACATCCGGTTGTTGATCATGTGACTTGTTCGATGTGAAAAAAGTGTTTTCCGAAATACTCCAAGTTCAACAAAAAAAAAATCTGAAAAACCACCTCATCCTAGCACAGACATTTTTATTGAAAAACGTGGGGGGGGGGGGGGGGTTCCTCCAAAATTGACGTGTTTGCATTAAGCTAATTTATTTTCGTAATTCCAATTTGCGCAATTATATGGTCAATGGAAACGCAGCTTGTGAGAGAAGGAACAGATTCCCAACCACCTGGCAGCTGTGAGGGGAGGGGTGTTGTGTGACAACCGTCATGGAGACTGCGGCGGTCCAATGTTCTCGACTCTTTACCGCAGACGAATGAGTCCGTCCGATCCGCCTCCGTGTGATCGTTTGCTCAAAACAAAGTGCTGCCGTCTCCGCCGGCCCCTGGCATGGCGTCAGCCGGCATGGTCCCGCTAGATGCTTCGCTGTTATTGCCGGCCGCCGCCACGGCTTCCAGAGAGGTCGGGTCGAAGCCCTGCTCCACCCCAAGCACGTCGGCCTCCATCTTCACGCTGTCGGCCAGGAAGGCCGAGTACGCGTCGCTGTCGGCCATCAGCAGTTTGAGCTTGGGGATCCAGCTCTTCCGTACGACGCGCCGGGCGTTGGTGCACATGTCGGCTGCGATGGCGTTCATCTCGCTCTCCTTGAAGCTCGGTGCGAAGTTCTGGCAGTAGACTGGAGGAAATGGAAGCACAGAAAAGCGGAGAATCATGGAAGGTATCGCTTTAACAGCACGTGGAGGGTCTGACAGAAAAGCCAAGATGCCACAAAAAAGATGATATTGTAAAGACTCACATTTGACCGCATGCAGCACTCTGTTGTCCAACGGCTTCCGGCTGGGGTCATTGGTCGATGAGCGGATGCCGGTTCCACAGCTGTTAGCTAGTGTGCTCCTAATCAGATGAAAGGGACACAAAAGATCCCTGTAACCTCTTATTCACATATTTGATTCCATAAACTCTAATCGGTTAATTTTAAGGTACAAAACTATCAATAATGCGGAAAATTTATATTTTATGGTACTTTTAAAGCTTGGAAAGTTCTAAAAAGCTCAAGGGTAGCAAAAGGACAAGGAGTACAACGGTTTCAATTTTCTGGCCCAATCACTGATTTTTAAAAAGCCTGAAAGTACCGATTTTTTTTTTCTTTTTGTCTAAAATCCAGCTAAAAATAGCAACAAAGTCACTAAGTTGGCAACAATGGGGTGACTATTGTTAACAGTAAATGTCTGTCAGTCAGCTTTCTGTTAGCTAATTTTCAGACCTTTGCAGAAGTAGATGAGATCGGTTTCACATTTAAGTATCGGCTAGTCAACCGATTGATTGGTATATCCTCAAAATTGTTTTCAAAACAAATACAATTTAGGGCTGAAACGATTAATCAGATTAATCATGATGAATCGACCATTGGAATATTTGTCAAGTAATTTAGTAATAGATTAATTGTTAACTCTAACATACAGACTCGAAAAAGGTAATTTGCCATATTCACAATTAAGCCAAAACTTAACAAAAAAATGATACATTTTGCATTTAAGATTAAAAAAACCTTTTGTCTGTAAATAGTTTAAGTCCTTAAGTAACCTAGTTTTACCTTCACCAAGTTCAAATTCTGTAATAACAAATCTCCAATTAAGCACCTTTTGACATCCAGTTATTAATCTGCTAATCCACAAAATAATTAACATATTAGCCCTACACTGTTGATGTTATGTCAAGCAAATAGAGCTGAGCTTTTCACGTGATGGTGCTAAGAGTATTTTTCTAGCTGCAAATGGATCCATTACTGCAAATGATAAAGTGTACACTAAAGGAGTGGTGCTATTGAATTTTATCCAATAAACAGGATTTTTTCTTGTTTAAAAAAGAAAAGGAATTATATGTGTGTTTGCATCTCATAATTCTAATATTATATAAAAAAGGTTTATATTGTTAAATGAAAAACTAGCAGAATATGGCAATTTGTTATTGATAAATTGATAGATTAATTGATAATTAAACTAATTACTGAAATGTGGATGTGCATCTGGGATTCTGTTGCAAAAATGTAAACAGTATTGATTAAGATCGATCTACATTTTCCAAACTCTTCTCTCCTTTTTTATATCCAATTAATCGTCAGAAAAATCAATAGAATAATGGATAACTAAAGTGATCTTTAGTTGAAGTCCTATAAAAATTAGGGTGTGCATTTGGGATTATGTTGATAAAATTTAACTGTATTGATTCTGATCAATCTAAATTTTTCAAACTCTTTTCTTTCTTTCCTTCTTCTTTCTGTATTTCATTCTATTTCTTTCTCATGTCCTTTGCAGCTTCTATCATGTTTTACATTTGTTTTCTAACTCCATCCATCTTTCTAACCACACTGATAAAAAGCATCTCCACGGCATAATGCATGTTTCACCATGGGGGATTGCATGATGAGCACTGTTTTCTTCCACACAGCACTTTGCATGTAGACAAAAATCACCTACATGACTATCTTACCATGTTTTAATTGAACACTTTGGCAAGGCACTGTAGTGTTTCTAACATGCATGTGTTACAGAAACATTCTCAAAGCTCTTTCCAGTGAAAGCAAAGCTTTAAAAAAAAAAATAAAACAAAAAGTGGTGATATGACGTGAGATGATTACCAACTACGTTGACCTCAAAATAAATTCACCTTTCATCAGAAAAAAACTGAAAGAAACAGTATTTTTCAAATCAGTCATCAAAACGTTTCATCTTTAAAGCCTTCAAGAAGGTACTTTGATAACGGCTTTTCTTCACTTGATCCGTCTTCGCCTGCTTCACTTTCCCTCCCCCCACCCACTAAGAAAGTTGACAACAATAAAAGGCCTCGGCATCGCAGCAAATGGGAAGGATTTCAGTCACTGACCTGTCAAAGAACGCCGCCAGCAGCCGCCGGAGTAGCACTTTGTGGCGGGTGCCGGCGCTGACGTGACAGTTCATGAGCTGGGCGCGCGAGATGAAGACAGAGGTGCCGCTGACCAGCTCCAGCTTCTCCGCCGGGTCGCCTTCCTCGTACAGCTTCGGATGGCAGCGGTTGCCAATCTGGCTGATGAGCTCAGCGGGCAGCGATGCCAGGTCCTGCCGGGACCGCCCCCCTTTGCCTCCGCGCCCGCCTCCCGAATCGGGGGCCAAGTCTGGCAAAGCCTCCACCCGTTCTCCGACCACTGAAGACGGAGGGAGATTTATTGTTACTGTAGCTGTGAAAATATTTCTTCCTACCTGGATATGAAAAAACATGGCAAATATTTCAGTTCTCCCAAATGTTTTTCAGAACCCTCCCACAGTCTTAGTGCGACAGCTCAGGAGGAGCGCGGCAAATGTCACGGTCGGACAGCAGGAGACCGCCAGTTTCCAAAACCACAAAAAAAAATAAAAATAAAAAAAATTGTAAAAGCATACGTGGGATCAGTGCAACCTCACCGGACTATGCACAGAGTAAAAAAAAAAAAAAAAAAAAGACTGGTTCCCATCTCGACTGCAGGAGGGTTTCAAAAATATATATATTTTTGGACAGAAATAGCACAAAAAAATTCTAAAACCCAACAAATTTTATTTAATATTTGTCAGCTTTAGTATAGTAAAGATGTATATATTTATGCATCCCATTAAATTTAAATTTCGGTTACTACTGCTTCCACTAAACACTTTAAGACAACAGCTGTGACAAAGTGCTATACAAATAAAATCAACAAACATTCAAAATAGGGAAAGAACTGAAGAAAAAGACAATACAATCAATAAAAACTCAAATGGAAATCAGATCAAAACTCTCAAAACAAACCAAACTACCCAGGCAAACAAACCAGAGCAAAATAAGGTGTAAATGCACCCAAAGATTGCTAACTGAGCTGCTTTTTCACTCTGCAACAGGTTCGTTATAGAAGAGTGTTGATGCTACACTTGCTAGCTTAAAACGATCTGAACACATTGGCCTATTCATTTCCTCACCTGCCGCTCCGGCGTTCAGCATGCTGTACATGGTGTACATGTTGCAGATCTGTCTGTACTGCTCTTCGGCACTCTCATCTGCAATCTCGTCCTCCTCCTCATCGTCGTGGTAACTGATTGGCGAGTCACTGGTGTACATGCTGAGCGTCCCCGGGCTGGTGCCTTCGGGGGTGCCGACGTTGTTGTTACTGTTGTGGTTAGTGTTGAGTCCAGCTCCTCCCACTAAAGCGGCACCGCCGCCGCTGGCCGCCATCGCAACACCGCTCGCCGGGCCTCGCCCTGACGCATCCTGCGTCGCTGCGTTACAAGACGAGGAAGAAGAGGAGGAGGACGAGTAGCGTGCAGCCTTCCTCATTCCACCTCCCCCACCTCCTCCAGACCCCCCGCCCCCGTCCCGGTTGGCCCCCTCCCACAGTCGCTTGGCCACGGGGGTGCAGACCACAGAGTAGGGTGAGCCCTCCTGCCGGGGAGGAAGGAGGTACAGCCGGTTAATTATCATCACACCCAGACGCTTTAGCAGCTCATCAAATGCTCACGACTACCAAGGAAACGGAACAAACAGCGACATGTCAAAGTCTGTTGTGTGGGGTGTCAAGCAGTGAATAAAAGAGATTAACAGTTGATGTTATGAAGGTTTGTTGTAGGATCCTTTGAGAATAAAGCACTTTAAAGTTTCAACGGTTCTGTTTCAACTTTTGAATACACCAAAGCTAACGCTAAGTGTCAGAAAACATTTAATTACTAAGACGATCACAACACAAACAGTCCGTGGACACTGAAAAAATGCTTTGTAACCCGTTTACTGTTGAAGTTCTTCAATCATTTTCCCTTTATATAATTTTCTGCAGAGTATAAGAGAATGTAGTGAGTTTTAAGGTCTTTGGTCAGACAGTACCTGCTGCTGCTGAGGGACTTGCTGAGGCGTAGTGGCCGTTTGTTCCGTCTTCACCTTGGATACCAGGGGAAGAGGCGTCAGACAGGAAGCAGGCCTTCCTACAGGCGCTGCAGCCACACCCATCCCTCCCACTGTCTGGGTGACTGGACTCTGGGGCTCGGAGGACGGAGTCTCCTCGGCATGGAGACCCTGGGAGTCACAGCTTGGGGAAGAGACCTGAGGGGATTGGGAAAATGAAAGTTTGATCCATGCACAGTATGTTGATTTTATGCTTTATGATTTAACAGTCCAACATTTTTAGGAGTTTTGTCCTTCCTTCACAATGATTTTTGTGAATGATGATGGAGGGATGGAGGAGAAAAAGATAAACAGATGGATGAATAATGTTTGGAGTCATAGACAGATGGACAGAGAAAATGGATGGATGGATGCATGGGTGGGTAATTTTTGGATGGATGATACATATATAAGTTTTGGATGGATGGACAGATGGATGGATAATTTCTGAATGAATAGAATGATGGACAACTTTTGAGGACAGTCAGACGGATGGATGAAACTTTTAGACAATGGGAGCAGGTATACCATCTTTCCACACTTATCCAGATCTCAGGCATATTTCTACATTTATAGACTTTTCTAGACTGTCCACATACTTTTGCAAACTTAACTTTAAGCACAATGCAATGTTTGTTCCAGATAAACGTTAAATGACAAGCTGGTGAGAAAAGGTTCTGGTCAAGATACATACACTGCTACCTGCAGTGTCACTATCATCAATCAGATATTTCTGAGTCATAACAGCATCATGTGTCAGGACTGCAATTATATTACGGTAACCAACAGTTTCCTTTGAGCATGCTTGCCATACTCTTAGCTCATTCATTCACTCTGAAGTCACCTTGAGGAAAAACTCTGTGCCTTTCTCCATTATCTGTTGGATCTGGAGGAAGCCGGCGGTGTACATCAGCAGAAACTGGTCTCCGATGTTCATGCTGAGGCGCCCCGTGTAGCAGAAGGCCAGAATCTGCTGGAAGCTCTGCGGCTGCACAGCCGGCGGCAGCTCCACCACAGAGCTCTTCCCGCCGGCATTGAACAGATCCCGGAAGTAGGAGCTGCTGGCTGCCAGAACTGCACGATGAGCCTGAGGGGTAAACAGTGTGGGGGTTGTGGGGGGCTCGTCAAGGTTCAAACCACACAGTGATCCAGGCTGAATATATAAACAGACTGATGGAAACAATGTTGGATCCATTTGATTATCACACATTTACTACACCACTGATGGCGAATATGTCGTTTGCCAAAATGCCTGCCAAGCAATTAAGGTGATCAAATTTCATGTTTAGGAGGTATGGTTTTAAAACACACAAAACTGTTTGATATTTTGTCATGTAATAACTACAAATTTCAATATATTTTATTCTATTTCCACCATCGTTTTGGCGCCCACTCCAGCTCAGCACCCCATGCACTGCATATAGTGCATACACACTTTTTGCACCACAGGATGTTTTGGGAGGGGCTTGAGACTCACTGGATATTTTACTTATTTTATGGGCAATTATTTATAATTCTTATCTGTAAAATTGTTAAACGATAAATTGTTTTTTTTCCCTATCACAATTATTTTAGTTCTTTCTGCTAAAAAGAAGGAAGGTTGTTATGTGCCCATCATCTGATGAAAGACTATTAACTTTCTGATTAGATTTGAATTTTGAATCTTAACCCATTTGAATATGCATACAAGTTTGAGATTGTAATGTGACTAAAATATGGAGAAATTCAAGTGCTTTGTATGTAAACCCACATTAAAGAAAGCTGAAAATAATTACTCAATTAAAATGTAAACTACTTCATAATCCACATATTTCATAAGGCAACACAAAAAGACATTGAATTTAACAAAACTTTACAGAAAGTTATTAGACAAAACAACTATTTGAAGTTTTAATTTTGGAGAAATACTGTTAATATACTGCCAAATAAAATATTTAATACAATCTGACCTTAAAGGCATGCCCCTTGACGACCACGGAGACGTCACAATAGAGGCCCTGCAGCCGCTGTTCGTTCAGACACTCCAGGACGTTGTTGCCAAAGTTGGGGATCGCCATCTGCAGCGTCTGAGCCATAACGCTCTGCCCAGGACCACAGGGTCTGCGAAATTTACCACAGCAAGAAAGAAAGTCAGGGGCGTACATGTGGCAAACAAATAGACAAATATTATTGGAGTAAGAGCCAACAACTTTATTTGTAAGAACTTTTCAAAAGAGCAAAACTGAGCAAAAGTGCTGAGCAGACGCCATATTAAAAAATCAACATAAAACAAGCAAACTAGTGGTTTCCCAATGCCGATACCGATGTTGAGCCGATACCAGCGTCAAGTGCTCATACTCATCAATTTTTCTCATCATACTCCATCAATTTTTTTAAAAATGATGATGACATTTAATTGCTTTTAGATTTCATCATCTGAGATGTGTGATTAATTGGAGCAGAGCAGTGGAGCAAACTGCACTTTCTAGTCTGATGGACATCTGTACTTTCACTTCTTTCCTTCGTCTACAAGGTGAGCTGTCTACTTCTCTGTTTAGACTATAATAAGTAGATTAACACAACTGGATCGCACATTCTTATTAAATGGGCCACAGAAGCTCGAGCCACCATCAAATAATTTTGGGCCGACTGGGCTATATATCTAAATTCAAGCGAAAAGTCTTTTGACAAGTGATAAGGTTTTACAAGTGGACAGTGAAGAGACCTGCCTAATGTGTATAATGGGCTTCTTTTGAGCAAGACTCAACACATTCAGTGTTTTAGGTGTAGTTTTAATATCAAAATCAGCTAACATGCTCTTATTTTCTAAATTACTACAGTTAGCATACATAGTATAACTAGCATGTTGACCTATAGTAACATACTCCATTCACCATGGGAGAAAACGTGCTAAAGCTAAAATTAGCTAAATGCTAACATTGGCTACACTCCTGTCAAATCGCATGTGGGCCATCACTAGGGAGGAACGAGGAGCTAAAGGCATGTTGTAGATAGATTACCAAGGGAAGGGTTAGGAGTGGCTAAATGAGGAAGCAAAACAAATGCAGAGTAGACGAGGCGGTAAAAACGACAAAGCAAGAAAAGAAATCTTCAGAGATGAAAAGTAGAGCAAAATGACGAGCAGATGGAAGTGAAGAGAGTGAGACAACTTGAGATAAAGAGAAAGGGTTGCTTACGTGCACGAAGATTAATGAATTAAAAATTTGGTAAACAGCTTTGATTCAAGTCTAGCTTCTAAATAAAAGAGAATTTGGAGGCAACTGGGCCAGTTATATAAGCTCTTCTTATCTTTATCCTAAGCCTGTTTCCTTACATCTGATTCACTTTATAGAACTGTTTGGCGGTTTTTGCCCTACTTTGACATTTATTCTGTCAGTTCTTCTAAGCGAAGAACAAAAACTGCTTACATAACTTGTCTATTTCACTTCACCACAGAACAAAAGGGTCTCTGATCAAAAGGAAGGAAACCGTAGATCTCCCAGCGAATAATATATCCATCATTAAAGCGTCACTTTAAAATGGACTGTATTTTTGTTTATAAATGCATAGCACATATAAACTAGCTGGGAACAGAAGTAAACAGCTGGGAACATAAAGGTGAGTCACAACGCCACTGAACAAATACGTCATATGGAAGATTGTGGCCTCCAAGCAATGGATGCAGGCCAAGTTCGGCAGACACCAGCGAGTATTTGGAGCACAGCAATGATGCGTTCTATCTGACCCCGCTCCAACCCCAAACATCCCACTAATCTGTAATAATATTTAACTGATTAGCCTTTCTCTTCCACTGGGAGCAAAACTCACTCGGATAAAACCCTGCAACCTAAGCAGCAGGCTTCACAGATTTATTCAGATCTTCTTGTATTTCCGGCAAGTGGCGGTGACGAGACCTGCTAACTGAAATTCACAATTTTCACAACTTATTGTCTGAGCTTCTACACCAAATTGACTGGAAAAGGACTTAATGATGATAAGAAGCTAATTGAAAAAAGTTTATTTGTGTAGCACAATTCAGCAACAAAGAGCTTTACACAATTAAAACATAACACAATGAATAAACAAAAAAAGCATCATGTTTCAGGCAAAATACAGAGAAGTAATAAAAAGTTGCAGTACAGACGACAATTAATCAATGTTCCAGTTATTATTAATCAAAAGAAACTTTAAACTGGTGGATTTTTTTTTTTTTTTTTTTTTGCCGTGATTTAAAGGGACGCTGTGTTTTGGCAGTTTTGCATTTTTCCTGGAGTTTGTTTCAAATAAAACTGAACACTGTTTCTCCATGTTTGTTTTTGATTCTGGGGATGCAAGTAAATTTCAACCAGAAGATTTGAGTTGTCTGAAAGATTGATTTAAATCTCTAATGTGTTTTGGTTCTATAATCTTTGTGTTTCTAGATCTGGCTGCGACATTAGTCCTTCAATCCTAGAAATGGTCTTTAGGTGATAGAAGGATGACTTTGTAATTGTCTTTATGTGTAGTTGAAGGTTCAGGTCTGAGTCCATCACTAGTCCCAGATTTTAGACCTGATCGCTAGTTTCTGGTTGTAATAACTTAAGTTGCACGTTGACTCAAGATTGTTCCCGTTTATGGTACGAAGATAATAACTTCAGTTTACTATAGATCAGACATAAAACCGCTAGAGACAGACACATTACAAATGATCAAACTAAACAGACAGAAAAAAATAACAGTAGAAGAACGATTCAGAATGGGAAGAGAGCTGTATCAAATATAGGAGATAAGGAAGCTGTGGGAGATATTTCTTCATTGATAATATCTGGACATTTCTTCTAGTTTTACGATTTTTGTTGTGGTTAAATGTTTCGGATCATCTATGAAATTTCAAATTGAAATGTTTCTTTTTAAAAAGGAAGTTTGAATCTATATTGGATTTTTCTCTCATTACCCACACAGGGTCTCATCGTCCCAAGGAGGCATTTGATTAACATTTCCAAGCAAGATCTAAAGAAACCATACACTTTCTCCAACTCTAAGCAAGGTCCTGCCCCTCATTCTAGATGTACGTTTGACCACTTGTCTAATCAAATTAATAGAGTTCATCTAAGTTGGCTGATTTCCTGGCACAGAGCTGGCTTTGAGACAAAGTCTAAACATTTTTAATAAGCCTGAGGTCAGGCCCAGTCCAGAAGCTTAATGTTAGAGTGCTTAATTAGTTCCAAAACCAGTTTTGATGTGTTTGGGAATATCGTCCCATTCCAACTATGCCCTTAGTTTTAACTGCCTCGCTGTCAATTTGATGGAAAGTTAAAGAATTCATGCAATGCACCATTAGCACTGGTAGAGAAACAGACCCTGGCTATGATGCTACGATGGTAGCAGCTAATTTCAGATTTCTTAGTGTGAAAACAGTAATTTTGTCTCCTCCAAACATGCCTGTTGTCATTGTGGCCAAATAACCCAGTCTGTTTTACTGGACCATAAAAGTTTCTTCCAGAAGACATTTGGATCCTCAATGTGAGCAATTAGAATTCCAGCCAAGCTCCTGTGTTAATTTTGGAGCAGAATGTTCTTTCTTCGTTGACATGGATGAAGTTGGCAAACACACAAGTTTCTGAAGCGCCCAGAACCCTAACTCCATAAAAGATTTTACGTACTATACTTAAAGGAATCTGAAACAATTTAAATGAACTCTACCAATTTCGATAAGTAAGTCTGCAACATGCAAAGATCTTGCTAACAGATATAGCAAGATCTGTTATATCTGTTATATCTGTGTGTGATTTCAATGCTAAAGGATATTCAACTAAATATAAGTAGCGTATAACTTTGACTCTTTGTAGATTAAAGATAATTCACAAACTGTGACTTTCATCTAGTGGTTAATTTTTTTTGAAAAACGTGACCTAGTTATTTCATCACCCCAGGGTGAAAATCTCCATACCCCAGGGTGAAAATCTCCACACCTGACTACATCAGCGTTTTAAATATTCTCCACAAGCATGACTGAAAAATATCACCATGAACAAACTGTTGTAAGTAACAGTATAGCACAACTCAAAGTGGTTCAACAAACAGGCGGCATACATCTGAAGTAGAGGCTGTAGGATATTAGAAAATCTTGCAATAGCAACTCTGTGACCTTTAACACCTTAGTTATTAGCACAGTTATTTTTGTCTGATGTGGGCATCTGCTGCCAGAAGACACTGTCCAACTGGCTAAATATTGTACAGTGGACCCCCGGTAATCGCGGGGGTTATGGACAATAACCACCTGTAAATAGCTGAAATCTGCGAGTATTTGAGACCCCCTCTGAAAATGTTTTTCGTCAAATAATTTGGAGTTATATACCAAAGAAAATAATTTGCAAATAGGTGAATCTGCAAATATCAAACCGCAAACAGGCGGGGTCCGCTGTAGTAGCATGTAAAATACAAGTTGGCAACACTTGGGATATATAAGCCCACAAATACTGCACTCCAAATAGTCTTTTGTAATATGAATATTGTACACAATGAAACTGTGATGATAATATATTCACAGTATATTGTTCAGCCTTAATCTGGAGACCATTCCTCCAACACAACACGGCAATGGCATTCAGGTCTAACTAGGTTTTGATACCAGTGGCCACCAGTAACATAATAGCCAATAGCGTGTCAAGTAGCATTGCGGATGTTTCAACTTCTAGTTGTGGTACGAGTAAATCTTCCAGAAATTGTCAGCCTCATCTTAAATTCTTCCACGTTTAGCCATTCACAGAAAAGCCACAAAGCCACCAACCGTAAGTTTCAGAGCAAATTTCTTAAACTAAAATCTTTCTCTAATTGCCTTCTAAACTACCAAGTCAGCAAAAATGTAGCACAAAGGTGACCAAGAGAGGCGCCAAATACAGAAAGATATCCTGAAAAAGGCACAAAAAAAACAGACAAAAAACCCCAATCATAATAAAACAGCATACTGAATCGTGCCATCTTGTTTTCAGAAAGAACAAACACAAATAGATTTACTTTCATCAAAGTTCCTGGAGAACTCATGAAAACAGCTAAAAGTTTAGAAGTGAAGTGAAGCATTGGGGTGAGGGGAAAAAAAACATAAACCTGTCAAAGCACAAACAGATGTGTAGAGCCATCATTTCACAATAACATAGAGTGGAAAGAGGCAGAGATTTAAATTCCTACACAACCCAAATCAGTATAGCAGCATGCAGCTATGCACTGAATGCAACTTTGTTTATGCGGTGGCTTAAATTAAACCCGAATAAATCTGAAAAAAGCACAACAATGTCTCCGTTTGCAAATCTTTCCGTCTCATCCAAACACAAAACGTCTCCTGGGACACGAACTTCAGACACATTCTCACGTATAGGACACATAAAACCATCAAATATAACTCCTCCTGGCTTGAATTAAATTATAAAACGTATACAGGAAACGGGAAGGGGTTTTTTTTTGGTCTTAACTCCTTTAAAAAGCTGCTCCTTGGCTACAAAAGCAAGGCGGTAGTGATGGGAAGCTACTAGGTGTAAACGTGAGGCAGGATGCTGCGGGATGCGCACTCAGCAAACCTTCCCCAGATGAACAATAAACGCTGGGAAAAAATAAATAAATAAATTTGACCGGAGCGTACCGACTAGGCATGATCTGCTGCTTTACGCCTCCACAACGCAGCACAGAGACTAGACGGTCATTAACGTTCTAACAATTTAATCATCAAATAAATCCTTTTAATCAATCTAATCACAAGGCAAAGGGGAGTCAGCAGGAGATTAAACGTGTCTTATTATAACCAGAAAGCACTTCCTCCATGTTTTCTTTTATTTCTAATAATATAATATAATGCAAGATATTACATTACTGTGCTAAACTGACGGGACATTGCGCAACAACATTACACACTCATCATTCAAATGAACTTACCAAGATGAGAGTGCAGTATAACTGTAAGTGCTACATGTTGTGTTTCTTTCCATATTTATTTAAAATCAAAGCAATGCAGTAAGGAAGTCAATTATGTCACTAATTTTACTGTAATATGTTATTGTGTTAACAATTTCAATTCATTTTAGGATATAAAATGGCTTATCAATAAAATAATAATCTTAGTGAAATATTTTTACTTTATGTTGACTAATGAAAATATTTAAAAGTAAAATATTTATATATACTTGTTAAATTTTGGATTTTGTGTTGCAGTTTTCTTTTTGTTGAATTTGTAATCCGGATATCAGCAAAATGATCATTTAAACAAGCTATAACATTAAAAATGTCAGATATTTATTTATTTACATTTTACTGTTAATCTAAAGTGTTTTACTTTTTTTTTAATTTACAACATTTTAATGCTGTGATTTACAGGATATTACTGTGAAATTCAGACTTTTCTTTAGTTTAGTGAGAAGGTAATATATCACTTCTATCAACCAACAGAAAATGAAGAATGAGGAAACAAAAGACTGTTGTTATTTGGAACTTATTTGGAAAGAAATGAAGTTATTAAAAGTCTCTAACCTCTCTCTGATATCTTCATTACGGCTTCCAGCTGTCAAGCCAACAAACGTCCCAGAGGAGTATTTCAGAGGCTGATAGTCGACGTGTTGAAGTTTATAGGTATAAATACAATGTGATCAAAAACTATTTGCCCCCTTACAGATTTTATCTACATCGTCACATTTTCATGTTTCAGATCATCAAACACATTTTTTTAAATATCAAATCAGAGAATTAACCAGAGTAAATACATAATGAAGCTTTTAGATTCTGATTTTATTTATGTTAGTGAAAAAAAGGTTATATAAACCAAACTGGCCCAATATGGGGAAAAAAAAATTGGTGATTAAACATAACCACCCTTTTGTGGTACCAACTGACATTAAAACTTTGCAATGACGGCCAATGAGTTTTTTGTTTTTTTTAGGTCGTAGTGAAGGAATCTGGTCGTCCAACGGCGTCTAAAGTGAAATGCAGATTTTCACTAGAACGCTCCAGAACTAACAACAAGTTCCTGTTTTGTCTTTTCAGTCCACTGACTATTTAGCATTGACACAGATTGGAGAGAAGCTTTCGCCAAATGTGAGATGGGCGTTTGGGTTGCTTTTTGGTGGTTTTCATCGTTTCCTCCCATGGGGGCATTTTAGTTAGCCAGTCTCTTTCTTACTGTTGCACTCTTGGGAATAACTTTTGTAGACCAGTAACATCTGTAACAGAGGGTTAGCCTTGATTTCCTTTATTTTTGGGGTATCAGTCGATGTTTACACAGGAATCTCATCCGTCTATCTTTGTCACTTCCGTAAAGGTCTGAAAATCAACTTTGTCGCTCTATTTTGCAACTTTTCTGACAAAAATAATCAGAATCAGCCAAAACTGGAATCGGGAGATCAGGCTTTTTAACGATTGGTGATCGGCCAGGAAACTGCAATCGGTGCACCCAAAGTAGTAAAATAGCATAAATAAAAAGCACATCAGACCAAAGATATTTCTGTCATAGAGAAGATGGCACTAAAAATGACAACAAAAGTGACAAAAAGTAGAATGCACACAACAAAGTTGGGAGACGATGCATGAGGCTGCCGACAACCCCAATGACACAAGCGGAATAACTCAAATAATCGTTCAAAACTTAATTTTATATGGACTCAGGTTATTTTTTTGTCCACTAGTAAACTTTGTTTAGTGTTAATTTAAACTGATTTTAACTTTAAGTTTGTCTCACAAAAGAGCAAGAAAAACAAAATCTAACAGGGCCAATATTTTTTTCACAGCACAACATGTGCAGTCATAAAAATAATAATAAACAGACAGCTGTACAGACAAAGCAAGTGCAATAAAAACTGCAAAAAAAGCTGTTTTTCTTACTGCTTTTAAAATATAATAGATTTATTAGTAAAATTAGACGTTTATCTGTTGCATTTATTTACTGTTATTTTTGGTGGATGAGGGTAACAATATGACGATGTTTAATAGTTGAGCTATTGGCTCTTGTAAGCAGTCTGCAGACAGCTGCTGCTTGAAGCTTGCCAACTATAGTTTTAAATGAGCATTACCTATTATGAGAGCATAGTGTGGAAATTAAGAGTGCCATGACAGTGATTGTTTTTCTTTTCTTTCCCCTCCAACCAAATGTGCCTTTGGTGTGCACAGCAAATGCCTACTGAGCAAATTTTTGTTTAAAAAAAAAAAAAAAAAAAAAAAAAAGGAAAAAAAATCACAGAACAGCGACACCGTCTCCCGTCTAAAACGTATGAAACTGCGGCTGAAAAGTGAAAGCCGAACAGACGTCCAATTAAGGATGTCTAAATGCGGTCAGAAGGTCAGATGGAGTTAATCACACTGGCATCCAAATGCTGATATTGGACATCATCTAAACAAAAGTGGATTGCTTCCCCATTTTTTATTTTTTCTGAGCTAAATAAACATAAGCACTGCAAGTGGACATAAAGTAAATATCCATAAGCAATTAGTGGCAAGAAAAACCTCATTAAAAGGAAACCATAGGAATGATATGAGTCATGGCTGAAATTTGAAGGGGGCAGGGTTGACACCCATAACTCATTAAAATTTAGTTCATCTGCACGATGCCTCACAATAAAAATCAACAACGTTTATGCTTCATTTTTAGAGCGATGTAGTGCATTTTGCTTATTTGCAAGGACATGTTTTTTTTGGGTTTTTTTCCCCACATCCAGGCTGCTTGACTAATTTCATTTCAACATACACAGGGGCACAGATGTATGGATATCCTACACGCACCAACTTCTCCCCCCATACAGGTCAGAAAGGTCATAACAACTTGCAGGAAACATAAAGGAGAGTTAATTCAAAACACTTGACCCTTGCCCCGCAGTTAACATGTGCCCCATTACATGCTCTGGCTCAATGCTCTACTGTGTGTAGCTTCTTCTCTGTCTCTGTGTGTGTCCCTATGTGCTAAAAAGTGTCTTTTTAGCACTTTATGCAAAACCACCCACATGCAGCCCCTCAGTGTGCTGCAAGCAAATATTAAAAGTGTGTCCAGATAATGCGCTGTTTCTGCTGGAACGTCGTAATTACTAGACTTTTGATATGAGCATCAATCTCAGCCAAACCAGTGAGTTTACTACTTTTGGGAGGTTAAAAGGTATCCAGTTAGCAAGTAGCAGGCTAAAGCTAAAGCTAACACTGGTCAGAAGAAAGAAGCTGTCTCTCACGTTAAAAGTAGCAAACATGTCCGTTAATCACGCAAAAATAAAAATCTCTTCCTTGTTTGAAGACGTTTGTAGCGGCAAGTGCTGCATTCGCCGACACTGAAGGCAGGACTGAGATAAGCAGCACAATGTGGCTACAGTGTAGCCTCCCCCTGAGCACCCCCACTGCTCAAACTTCAGAGACGACTTATCATTTATGCACATCAGTTATTCATTAATTCATCTTACGTGAAAGTCTAGCAGAGTCTCGCCGGCAGACACCTTGCAGGCTGAGTCCCGCTACCAGCGGTGAAGCAGGGCAAGTCGGAGCGGCCAGAAAGCTGTCGGTGCCCCCGCTGTGTGCCAGCCTCGATGCCCGGTAGGATTTGGGAGTGCTCGGTTGGCCCGGGCCGGTGTGAGAGACCGGCCGTGTTCAGCGGGAGGAGGAGGGGGCAGCGGAGAAAGGATTCAAAATATAGCTTTTTTTTCTCCCTTTTATTTTAAATGTCAGCTCAAGCTCCAACTTCACTTAAAGAATGCAGGCAAATATTTCTCTCTTTTTGTCGTCTGGGGGCACATTAAAAAAAATTCCTCAAAACCGTCGAGGGGGTCGGTGTTCTCCCCGCGTCTCCGTGCCAGCAGCACCGTGCGATGTCCTTCTCCTCCCGGCGGTACAGCGGAGCAGCTACCGATCCGGTTCGGAGACGAGCTAGTCCCGTCCAAGATGTCGCTTATGATGTCTTCTTGAATTAAATTATTTATAATAAGCAATCTCGGCCAACCACAGAAGCGATACTGGGCAGAACTCCAATTTCCAGACTATTTTTTTTTCTTTCTTCTTCTTTTTTTTTTAACCGGGGAGGAGTTTATAGCGGGTGATCTTGGCACTCCATCTTTAACCGACATCAACAGGTCATCCCAGGACACAAATGCGCTGCAACTGTGGGCGAGACAGAGGGATGGATCCGCGGCATGGCGAGAGGAGAACAGAGCAGAGGAGGGGAGAGAAATGGATACTGGAATGGCTGGAAGAAAAGAAAAACTAAACTTAGCAGGTTTATTCACTGCACTTTGTGATTTTAGGCGACTGGCAGCGGTTTGCACTTGCAGCTTGACGACCCGAAGAGACAAGGTTGCTTTTGAGGAAGTTCAGGAATGCGGGAGAAAGATGAGCCGGGAACTCATAAAGCCACAAACCGACGAAAGAAAGGAGAGCAGGGGCGCCACAAGAGATTTTGTAAGAGGGGTGGCTACACGGGGGCCTCTTATAATAATACAACAACAACAACAAAAAAAAACAACAACAACCTTTGATTGAATCTTGGGAATGGGCTGCATGGTGCAGTTGGTAGCAGTGTAGTCATTTCACTCAAAGTAGAAGGTCTTGGCTTTGAATCCCAGTCTCTGGTCTTTCATGTATTTCTCTCCATCAACGGGTGGGTTCCAAAAATTTTCGTATGGGTGGGCAAACCAGGCCAGTAAAAATTTTATGAGTGCACAGCTAAACAAAAAAAATTAAGATATATTTATTATATGAACAATTGTTATTCTATTTTAAATTTTATAGATATGAATTTATTTATTGTGTATTACATTTATTTCTCAGTGGCAAACATTTTTTCCTGGAAGGGGCCATAAACCCTTTAACCCCCCTGGGGGGCACCACTGGTGGGTTCTCTCCAGGTACTCCGGCTTCCTCCCACAGTTCAAAACATGACTCTTAGGTTAATTGGCCTCTGTAAGCTGCCTGCAGGTATGAGTTTCTGTCCTGTGTGCTGCCCTATGATGGCCTGGCATCTCATCCATCACAGGATGACTGCTGGAGATGGGGTGTGGAGGTACCTGGGTGCATGATGACTTCAGGTGATTGGTAAAATAGGATACAAAATATACACTCAGCTCAAGCCGTGGGTAGCGGATAAAGCAATGAAATGTCCTGCGCAAAACTTTTGTCCACTGACTCAAGCTTAAATATGAATCTACTATATTATGCTTGATTTTTCATATCTTGACCAACTGAAAATCTGTGCTT
Organism: Poecilia mexicana; assembly: GCF_051168715.1. Taxonomy (NCBI): domain Eukaryota; kingdom Metazoa; phylum Chordata; class Actinopteri; order Cyprinodontiformes; family Poeciliidae; genus Poecilia; species Poecilia mexicana. Next base: position 5,313,633 of record NW_028263371.1, on the reverse strand, counting down.
TTTACATGTAAAATTGATGTTATGGCTGATAACCATTCTTGGCAACAAGATGGAAATAAACATTGCTTGTTAATTGGCCAAGTTTTACTTATCGAACCAGCACCAGTATCTTAAAAAATATGACTAACATTGGGCGATACTGATATAGATACCGATATATTGTGCATCCCTAATAAATTTTGCCATAATTTATGGCATATGGTGAGACATCAAGCAGGTATTGACCTTGTGAAATTTGAGAGCAGTCCCAGAGAAAGTGGCATATATCTAAAAATAGGGCCCCACAAAGAAAACATAGAAATATAAATAAATCTTGTAAGCTATAAACATTTGACCCCTCCTATTTTAAAATCATTCACTATATATTATATTATATTATATTATATTTATACATAATTTTTGGGGGATGATCATTGTCCCCCTCTCACCCAGCTCTTGGTGGCGCCACTGAAGGAGGGAGAGGGGGGGGGGGGGGCAGCGCTACAAAAGTATGAAGCCGGTGTGAAGTGGTTAAAGTTTGGTCTGGCCCCATGTGCCCATCCCCCCACAACAGTTACCACAACTTTACCATCCAATTCAGAACAAAACCACAACAACAAAAAAAGACTCACAATAGCTTCACCTTCACTTTAGCAGCACACCATACCTCCCTGTTCATCCAAATTCATGAGGACACCTCCCCACCCCCTACAAAAAACACAGTGCTGGAACGGGACAAGACGTCTCCGTCCCGCACCGGCTGATGAGTCCGAACCGCCGGGGTGCGAGTTGATCCGAACCTTTCAACTTACCCCTCCGCTGGATTCTGCTGGAATTTCTTCCGAATGGAGGAGCGGCGCACAAGAAGAAGAAGAAGCGGTCTAGTTTCTCCCTCCCTCCGCCTCGCCACAGACAGTCATTCACTTTGACTGTATGCTGTGAACCAGCAGCAGCACACCATTCATGCACACACACACACATACACACACATGCATGCATGCAGGCGAGGATTGGAGCTCAGAACTATCGAGGAGGGGGGAACAGAGAGGAGCAAAGCGGGGATTTTTTATTTTTTTTTTACCCTCCCATCCTTCCCAGGGGTTGCAGACTGATCACAGAGCCACTGATCGACCTGATAGATAGACAGGTAGACGGACAGATAGGGGGGATGCTGTCGCTACTGTTTTGCCAATGGAGCCATTGTAATGAACTGATATATGCCACCTTTACTTCCAGCAATCAATGACTTGGAATTATCTCGGTGAGTTAACTACTTCCTGTCATTAACCCGGCTTGAGATGACAACGGAGGTTATCGACGCGCGTCATTAGTGTCCTATTGTCAGATAATAAGAAATGTGCTCATCATGTGGTAATAAAGGGACAATCTAAAAATAAATCAAAGCGCAGAAGTTATATATATATATATATATATATATATATATATATATATATATATATATATATATATATATATATAAAATTTAAATTTGGCGGGAAGGTCGGCAGCATCAGCAAACCGCACATAAGTAAAGTAATCTGATTACTTTTAAAAGGATGACCGATAGGAGCCCAAAGGCGTCGCAGGAAGCAGGTAAGACGTGCCGCGAGCGTCCCCAGCCGACCCGACTGTCTGAGCCCCACCCACCACCAGTCCACCCACTCAAGCCCCGCACACTCACTTTTGTCTTCTGCCGGTGGAAGCGACTCCCTCGTGCCCTAGCCCAGCCAAAGGACGGTGAAAGCCGGGGGGCCGCAGGTTCGATGCCCCGCTGTCCTCTCAGTTGCGTGAAACAGAGCGTCTAGACTCCGGGCAGGTGAAGCCCCTCCAGGGCCTCCAGGCGCTGCGCACAGTGAATACTAAACAGGATAAGACTGCACTCAGGAACGGCACTGCGCTCCCCGCTCTCTCTCCCTGTCATGCCAAATACTATTAACTCTATAATTCTCCTGTGTCAGATGTATAGCGCCACGCTCTCTGGGCATCCATTGTCACAGCGCCCCCATCCAGATGTTCCGGTTTGTGTGGAGAGGCGTATACAGTATGAAGGCAGGTGATGCAAATCACGGACGGGTTACCGAGTCCCTTATTTGTAGATGTATATGTCCTCAGATTCCGTTTGTCAGGATGACAATGACTTACTTGGCAGCAACTATGGGGAAAGTCAGCAAAACTCAAAATATGTCAGAAGAAGAATTGTAGATTTACAGTTTTAACAAGCAGACACAAAAACTGCGTGGAAGGTTTTCGGATGTCAAGTTTGTAGCACATTTCAGCAACAAGGCAGCTTAACGTGGTTACACCATGAAATCATAACATGAAACAAGCAACAAACATTACATTTTGTCAGATGCCATCATCAAGAAAATATACCTAAAAAAATACTCTGATCAATGTTCCAGTTATCACGAATCAAATGTAACTCACAACAGGTGGCTTTTTTTTTTTTTTTTTTGCCTTGCTTTACAAGGTGCTCAATGTTTCGGCAGTTTTGCAGTTTTCTGGATGCTTGTTCCTGATTCTAGAGGAGCATAAAAACGGAACGCCGCTTCTCCATGTCTGGTTCTGATTCTGGGAATGCAGATGTTCCGCCGATCTGCCTGGAAGACGATTGAAGGTGTTGTCCGTCAGGGGAAAGGAAATGGGTTATGAGGTTCAATGGCGACCCAGGAACCGTGGCCAAACCTCTCCCTGGAGAACGCTTTCAAGGTCAGAGGAAACCTAGACTGAGCTGGTTTGCCACAAAGAAGAAGTTTGCAAATAAGAAAACTTTTAAGAACTTTCAGCTACGGTGGTGGAAGCAGAATGTTGAGGGGCTTTTTTTCACTTTAAGATGTCGAGGGATGTCGACAAGAAGTCTACACTGATTAAAATGTTTTATCTTTGTGAGGTAAAAGATTTTTTTTGTTATTTGTCAAGAGAAAGTACATTGAGTAAAGGCACATTATTGGACAAGGTGAGGTAACACTGGGATTAAACTAAAACCATGATGTTTGCTATAACTGATACAAAATATGAAAAAGGAGACAAAGCTCACAGGAGAAAGTGCAGGAGTTTGTTTTCTAAATGAGACAAAAGTTTTTCCTGTATTCTTCATACGTCTGAACAAATGGGTGTAACTGAACGACAGAAGTCTTTTCTTGCTAAGAAAACATCTAGACCTGGTTGAAATCTTTTAAAATCCTTGTGGAGGACTGTGTTTTTGTAGGTCAAAACCAAATTTTTAGCTCTCCAATTCTAAAAGGTAAGGTAAGGTACAAAAACAACACAAAAAATGTGCCACCATAGTGAAATGTTGTGTTGGCAGGACATTTCACTATTTCTCTGCGGTTGCTCTCTGTTGGATGGATTCTACGTTGTGACAGAAGGTGTTACAGTTCCAGACAACACTGAGCTTCACTGAAAACCTCAGCTGTCTGCTGGAAAGTTGGAGATTACAGGAAGTTTTATTTTCTGCATTTTCTGCTTTGTTTTATTTTATTCAGACTGTTTTGTCATGCTCTAACGACACACGAGAGAAATAGCTAAATGTGTACAGTTATTAAGAAACGCATTAGCAAAACAGTTAGTCATTTCTCTGTGGGCACTGAAAGAGCATGGACTCAGCAGGCAAGAGGCAGCGAAATTGAATTTTGTTCAGGCGACTTGTCCAATAAAAAGGCATCACTGTCACGCCGTAACACAATACATTTATGGAATGCAGTGGCCTTATCTTCTTTCTGCAGAGATATTCTCATCCCCGTACTTCCTCAATCTGGGGAAATCGAGGTGATTCTATAGGCTATGTTTAGCCTTTCATTAAAATGCGCCGCTAACTGCAGGCACGAGGATATTAAATTATTATTCATGAGAGCAGACTGACGTGTTTTATGCATGTTTACTGGGCGAAAAGTAGGCCAGATTCCTGCTGACTGATGAACCCTCTCACTCTATTTTTTTATACGTCATACAGTTTCTCTGCGGCTCTATTGGCAGCCCCTATGTGGAGGAACTTTGGCAGACCGTTGTAGCATTTAATGTCGGCCAAGTCACGTGAAATTAAATGTACCCAAAATTATCAAAATACTACGTTTTTCATTTTGAGGTTTAAACACTCCACTTAATATGTGTTACAGATATTTAAGATCCAAATGTTCATAGTTATCCAATGTCCCAAACTTATATTTCTCTTAGGAAAAATTATATCTTTTCTACTACTGCTTATGTTTTTCAATTTTTAATGTCTTCCTGCAGATTTCCTTAATTGACTGCTTATTTGTAGATGGATATGCCTTGATATGCCACTGTTCCAGTTGGTGGAAGTCAAGGTTATTTAGGGATAACAATGCAAATGGGGCTGCATCTGAATGAATGCCACTCCTCAGATTGTTTTTATTTGTGAAACATTTTAGAAACTATTTTTCTTCAATGTCACAATTGTGGTGTACCTTTAGTTAGTTTATAACAGAGAGTCCCAGGAAAATACATTGGAATTTGCTGTGAAAGTGTGACAAAATGTGAAAAAGTATGCATGAATATTGTATGACACTAATATATTATTTATGACACCACAGGTACAATTGAATCCTTACCATAAAAGTGTTATTTCATTGTAGTTATATTTAGGCATAACATCAACTCCACATGAGGAATTATCATCCTAAACTAAAAGCTTTGACTTTCAACAATGGGATAAAAGAAACTGAAAAAAATTACTGCATTTAAGAATTATATTTTAAATATAAACAGCAATGACAAGTAACATTATTTGTTTAGAGAGAATGATCTTTGAGGTACATGCAAGATGGAATGTGGATGGAAAGAAGGCGTTTCTCTGTATTTGAATACTTATTTATATGGTAAATTGACTTGCCATACCAACGGAGCAACCCAACGGTTCAGACCTTCTCTTTGAGCCGCACAGGCATCCGTACTGTCACTCGAGTCATGGCTGCTCCCATGTGCTAGTTTGAGTAAATTGCAAAGCAAGCAACGCAGCAGAACCAAAGACATTAACACTGTGGGACAGAAAGACGTTTTATAGAGCAGAATAGAAGAAGACCGAGAGACGGAAGTGTCGCAGGTAAATAAATAAATAAAATGGTAGCACTGCCTACTTAGCCTGACTAGCATCATTTATGTGACGAAGTATGAAACAGTCGGCTTGTTTGCCTGCTTGCTTAAAAAGCTGCTTCGTTTAATAAAACACACGTAGCATCGCTTAAATTTACAGGCTCTTTGTAACTAAGTTTTACGTAAAAACAAACAAAAATAAAGCACCAAACTGAATTTAAAAGAAGGTAATGTATAAGAGAATATCTAGAAACGAAGGTAGGGGAAAATCGTTTTAACTGGATTTTTACAACTCGTACGACAGTTTCCCCCCATAAACGCTTGCTAAATAATATAATACGCTAATTTACCAGGTGTCCTGCATTGGAAATAATGAAAACTGACTCAGGCTGTTTCTGTGGCACGTTGTAGTTTTTGAGGTTTTGGAGTAAAATTTCATCTTTAATTTTTTTTATTTACTGACCTCTTTCATATCTAGAACAGATCCTGCCAGAATTGGCTATAAACATAGAAATAAAGACACACATTCTAATTTATAGTAGTGTTAATGTCACATAATCCCTGTTATTTTATGTCCTATATTATTTACAATCTTATTGTTTTATAAGTTGCTTATATGTCACTCATTATTCTCATTTTTTCATATTATGTTTTTATTTATAAATATTTTTTATTATTAGGTAAGGTTCTGAAACAACATCAAAAACTTTGAGCGTTGCACTGATTACTTTGTCATCCAACATATTTGAGAATGGGAAAAGTATGGCATAACTAAAATTTTTTGACTAATCATTTGTGCGCTTTGCTAAATGCTCTCTAGATGAGTAGATCTGGGTAGTGGAAAACCTGCTGGTTTAATTGGTCCTTGATGTGGTTCTATAAAGTACTGACACGCACACGCCACACTTGTCAGATGCATTGTTTTTAAAAAAATGCATAAATTTCCTTCCTCTTCAGAAATATGAAGTATATAGTCTATGTGTATGGTCTATCAAATAAAACCTTAATACAATACAGTGAATTTTGTTGTGGTAATGTGACAAACATCTCCTTTTGCAGGCTGCGTCCCATGCTGGCGCGGACGGCCCGGCGGCTCCCTCTCATCACCTCCAGTCGGCTCCATCCTTCCCCCTCGTATTCAGCCAATCAGACGTGTCGGAGAAGACGGAGCTCTATGGACCCCCAGGTCTCCGCCGCTGACCCCTCATCCGGGGTTAGTTCTGATTCGACGCACGTTTCAGAGGAACCGCCCACCGCCAAGCTGTTACCTGGAGAGACCGTTGTGAAGGAGGGAAAGGCGGCCATCTTGTTTCCCAACGCCAATGAGGTGTTTTACAACCCGGTCCAGGAGTTTAACAGAGATTTAACGTAAGGCAACTTCGGTGTTGGAACAAAACATGTGGAAAGTATTCAAAACAAAGGCGTTTATGTTACTTGGTTCCGCTTATATAGTTTTGTTTTTTTTTCAAGGTGTGCCGTGATCACGGAGTTTGCTCGAGACGTGTTGGCCCAACGGGGGGTGAAGGTGCTCGTTCCTGGAGAAAAAGATCGAGTGGTGGTGTCTCTATCGGAGGAGACGAACGAGGCAGAGATGGCGGAGAAAAACGGTGCAGAGGAGCCCAAAGTTACAGCAAGAGTAGGGGAAAAATGTGAGGTATGCACCGAGTTCCCACTGGTGAAAATCTAAAAAGTAAGGTGGATGTTACCACCATACAGTAAACACATGTTTCTGCTGTTGCGTTTTGTTTTAATTGTGCACATGGAGAACCTGGAATATTGACAGATGTTGAATGGAAAGGAGCTGCTGTTGTCGTGATGGAGCATTAAAAGGGCAGTGTTTTGTAAAATCAACTTTTTTTTGAGATTCTTCCATGTACGTTTGAAAAAAAATCCCTTAATCTCCATGGCAACCAGTCAGCTGTGCAAAATGCCTGGATGACCTAGCTCCGCCTTTGACCACAAAGCTCCTCCTCTGAACTGCAGCTTCTGAAGTTTCAGAGCTTCCCCCTACAGAGCAGCTCTCCCTCACTCAGCTCCTTCAGACTAGCCAGCAGCAATTAGCAAACACCTGGTGGAACTGAACCACCTGAGCTCATTATACGAGTTATTTCTCAGAGCAACGCTGGTAAAAACGTTGTTAACGGGTTAATAGAGGAGCCATGTTGTGATGACTTCCTGAAGGCGGAGTTTCAGAAAGAGCAGGAGTTTCTTAAAGAGACAAAGGCCCAATTTCAAGGTGTTAAATAGGAAGTAAAATTTCTTCCAAGTCATTATATGTATATATATATATAGCAATTTTATAACAACTGAAGTTAACATGGTTAACTGTACTGTGCTCTAAAATAGAACCTTTAAAAACTGAACTGGTGGAGATGCAAATGCTTCTGAAGTGAAGCATAAAGTCTATCACAGAGTGGTCTAATTTCCACTGGGAGGAGTCTTCCTATCTGGAAACACACACACACACACACACACACACACACACACACACACACACATATAGTGCTTCAAGTGTAAAACCTCTTTTAATAAAGGCTTCCATCAAGCTGCTTATATTAATCATCTACTAGGTAATTTCACACTTTGGTGGCCCCAAGTGGTCAGGAGAGGTAATTGGAGAATTTCCTGAAAGTTGAAAGCATTTATTGTACGATACTGTCCCAGTTCTCACAGGAGATGAACTAGTTGGAGTTGGTGCTGTGCTTTTTTAATTGAGCACTTTTATTTGTTTGTTTTTTTCTTTGTAGATTTGTTGTCTTTAAAGGGAAGAAAAACACTTTGAGAGTGACTTATTCATTCAGAAAAACTTCATGTGTTGGCCTTAAATGCAGAATGCTGCACAGGAAGTTGGCAGCAATTCAAGCTAGTAAAAATGTAGCTAAAAATCTTAATTTTTTTATAGTATTTAATCCTTTTAAATTAATTTATGAATTATTTAGATCATTTTCTTTTTTAAATATCAAAACCCTTTTATCTTGCTTCATCTATCATTGTTCCAATTAGTATAAAATTCCAGTAAATCGCGTTTCTGGACTGAAATAACCAGAACAGATTATTGTGTGCTAGTGTTAATTTTTTCTTCTTTTTTTTTCACTCGTCTCCTCAAACGTTCAGAACGGTCTCCGTGTCCTGGAGGGCCTGGCGGCCTCCGGGTTGCGCTCGGTGCGTTTTGCTCTGGAGGTCCCCGGCCTGCAGGGCGTCACCGCCAACGACTTCTCCAGCAAAGCGGCGGCGCTGATCGCCCGGAACGCCCAGTACAACCGGGTCGACCACCTGCTGCAGCCCAGCTGCAGGGACGCCAGGTCAGCCGGCCGCTGCGTTTACGTGTCTGGATTTCCTTCACTGCTAATGCTCCGTGTTTCTATGTTGAGCTTTGCATTTCGTGACCCGACTTATCTCCTTCCAAATCTTTGATTTTAACTAATTTCCCCATTTTTTCCCCCCAATTAAATCATTCTTTCTATTTATGTAAGTTTAATTTCAATTTTCTCAGCAATTTTCATTTCTCATTGTTTGGTGTCCAGCATGCTCATGTATGAAATGCGAGGGAAGAAAGAGCGATACGATGTCATCGATCTGGATCCCTACGGAAGCCCGGCGGTGTTCCTGGACGCAGCAGTGCAGGCCGTCAGTGAAGGAGGTGAGTTGTTGTTCAGACTGACTGTCGTCTGCTTCGGTTCCATCTCACCGATTACAGTTTTAGCCGATCACCGACCTTTTAAAAAGCCTGACCTGTCGATAATGTTTGTTTTTGTCTGAAAAGTAATTAAATTTACCAGCTGATTTCCAGACCGTTGTGCAGATCAATACGATCGGTTTTTCATGTGAGTATTGATCGATCCTCCCAAATGTTAGAAAATCTGGCCTGATTTATTTATTTATTTATTGGTGCAATCCTAGTAAACGTTGAGTTTCCATAAGTGTAAAACGTCCTTATGGTTTAATTTCTGTCAGATTACTGATTTTGAAGATCTATTAAAGTATTAAATCAGATTCTTTTATATGGGATTTTAGGGATTTTATTTTTGTACAGATGTAGCACAAAGCTCAGTTTACTAATGTTTTACCTGTAAAATTACATAAATAAATTCTCTTTCCTTTATCTACTAAAATCCAGACAGACTCAGCTGGAGCTTTTTTAGGCATCAAATATGTTCATGAGTTATAGATCTACCTAAAGACAATGTTTCTAGTTTCAGTGCTTTGTATTTCTGCAAAGCAGAAAGCAGTGACAGTTTTTGGTTGTGAAAGAGGATTATTCATTTCAAACATTTGATTCCAGCTTTTTCTTAAGACAGTTGCATAAAACCAGAGCTAACTGCTAGACAGTGTTTTTTTTAAAAGTGTAAATTTAAAACAATAAAAGCTTTGTTTTAAACTGAGCAAACATCCATCTTGATATTGATTTTTTTTTTTTTTTTTACTGCTGAAAAATGAAAACTTTTCTGCTTTGGTCTTTAAAGTACACCCACAATCTGAAAGGACTCTGTGGATTCAGCTGCATCGTTGCAGTGTGTTTTGTTGGAACGTTCTGTTGATCGGTGCCGACCGTCTTCTCTCCGCCAGGCCTGCTGTGTGTGACGTGCACCGACATGGCCGTGATGGCGGGAAACAGCGGGGAAACCTGCTACAGCAAATACGGCTCAGTCTCCATCAAAAGCAAGTACTGCCACGAGATGGTGAGTTCACCGGAGTGGGAAAACGGAGGCGCTGCGGTCGTGACCACGTTGTATCAAAACGGGCCGGTTACTGTAACGCTAAAAGTAGTCGGAACCTAAAACAAAAACAAACCGGGTTCTTTTCTTTTTTCAGTGACGTTTTAGGTAATAACCCTCAAATCAGAGGAGATTTTTCTATTTGTTGTAGAATTAAATTGCCAGTTTGTTTCTTTTAAGCACAAGGTTATGTCTTTTATTTTTCTTATTTTTATTCTATTTATTTGACTTGAATTTGCAAGAAAACAGAAATATTAGTTTGATTGGGGATAGAGATGCACCAATCAAGCTTTTCCTGACTGATTGCAGCTCCTGGAGATCTTTAAGGTCTCATCTTTCATGTCCAAAAAACAAACAACAAAAATACAATATTACACTCATGTAACCATGTCTCTAAAGTTCACAAATGATTTTTTTTATATATTGAACTCAAAAGAAGTGCATTAAAGTTCATGTTGATGTGTTTAAAGGCTGAAGAAAAGGTGGAAGTTGTTAGTTTTAATGCTTAATAAAAAGGATTTTTAGGTGTTTGGTTTTCTGATCAGCCTTTCCTGATCTCCACCTGATTGATTTGATGCATCTCTGATCTACATTAAATGTTAAACAGATGTTTCCTCCTCTGCAGGCTCTTCGTATCATCCTCCACAGTTTGGACCAGCGGGCCGGAGTGTACCAGCGATACATCCAGCCGCTGCTGTCCATCAGCGCCGACTTTTACATCCGGGTCTTTGTTAGAGTCTTCACAGGACAGGCTACTGTCAAGAACTCTGCCAGGTACTTCCTCCGTCCGTTTGTCTCTTTCTCACACACACAAACCTGTTAGCTGTCCAAAAAAAGGCTGTGCAACGGGAGACGATTGATCCTGGAACTGGGCCGACACAGAAACCAAATCTGGAAGGAACGATGAGAAAAAACTGAACAATATTACAACGCTAATATTTTATTTTATTTTCTTAAAATAAGTTTTATCTTAATTTATGTTGTTTTTTTCATTTAGCTTGAACTTAATATGTTTTATTCTATTGAGTCTTTTTATAGTTAGCTTATTTTAACATGGATGGAGTTTTAGTTTAACTTTTTCTGATTTGAAAAGATCAGCAAAAAAGGAAATGTGTTTTTATCGTTTTCCAGATCTCTGGAAAATTAAGTCTTCAAACTTTATTGCTTATCCGTTTTTCCAAAAATAAAACCAGAATTTTCAACAAAAAATTCCTATATATCCAGTTTTAATCCTTTATCTTTAAATTAAAACATCTCAACTTGGTTTTTTGTCAAACCTTTTGATTGGTTTGGTTTTACAGAGTCTTTAAGATGTATTATAATAAAATAAATGGCATCAGAAATGCATTGTTTTATCAGAAAAAACAATATAATGCATTTTATTGTGCCATATTTTTAACTTGAATTTTTGTGAATCAGTTTTTAATCAATTAAATTTCTTAAAATTTCACTGTTATCAAATATAACTTTTTTTTGTTTTGCTAGTTTATTTAACTTACATGGCTTAATAATAATAATAATTTTTTATGATTTTATTTTACTAGTAGTAATTAATGTTTTTTATTTTTTAAGTTTGGCTTTTTAGCCCAAAGCCAAACCAGGTGATCTATTTATTTTTGCTCAATTTGAAAAAAAGATCTTTGAGTTTTAAACCTGGAAAAGTTTGTTTTGACCTGAAAAACATGTACAGAACCTAATTATTAATTTCATTTTTACTTTTTTTCCATTTTGTTTTTAGCTTATGTATGTTGCTGTATAAGATAAAACTCATTTGTTAGATTAAGAAAAATAAATAACAGCAGAAAAACTGGTTTATTAGCACCAGTATTGACAAAGTCATACTGAATCATGTCAATATATAAAGCCACTACTAACACACATCTTATGCTCATCCAGTCTGTGAAGAAAAGTTCATTTGACAGAAATGTGAATAAAAATGATGCAGAAGTGACGTCCGTTTGTCTCCCCATTCTCTGTTGGCAGTAAACAGGCGTTGGTGTACAACTGCGTCGGCTGCGGCTCCTTCCACGTGCAGAGGCTGGGTAGAAGAATAAGCAGCGGCAAACAGTAAGAAAGACACGATAAAAACTGAAACTCTGCAGACGTTCAGCTGAAGAGCTGAGGCAACGAAACAGAAACTTGTTCTCTCTCTACGGGCTGCAGGGGAAAACTGGCTTCATTCTGGTCGGGTTGTCTTTGACACGTCGTCTGGGCAGAACTGTTTTTCTTTTATGTTTTTGAATGGTGTCTGAGAAATATGAAGTGTGTGTGTGTGTGTGGCGGTGGAAGAAACCAATGAAGACTTCCTGATAGTTGTTGTGAAGTATGAAATGTCCTTGTTCTTAAAACAACAAACCTCTCGGTTCTTTCTAAGGCTGTATCGGCCTTTAAATGTGGAATACCTACACTAGGGTCTTCGTTGCACTTCCTAACATGTCTAGGTTGCATCCTAATACACATTTTTGACATTTTAAGAATGTTTCCCTCCTATCTAAGTGTTAAAGTTGAATGGTGTGGTTGCAGCATGAAGTATTCTGCTGCCACTGGACCGCCGGTCGGACCAGAGTGTGAGCACTGCGGACAGAGACACCAGGTAGCACACAGATATCAGCACTCAAACGCAACATCACACCTCATCAAGACTCTTTCCTAACGTCTTTTTGTGTTTGAGAAGCTTGAAAAGTGGTCTGGGCGTTTGAACAATCTGCTGGTTGTGTCTCATAGCTGGGCGGTCCCTTCTGGGCCGAAGCCATCCACGACCTGGACTTCGTCCAGAAGGTTTTAGAGGCCGTGTCGGGGAACCCGTCCAGATTCGGAACGTCCAAACGTATCGAGGGCATGCTCAGCATGGTTACCGAGGTAACCCCCCATCTGGTCGGTGAGGCCGCGCCGGTGTGGTTGGGGGTCGTGGATGATGAATGTTTTCTCTGTGTGTTTCAGGAGTTGGAAGATGTTCCTCTCTACTACACAGTGGACAATCTGAGCAGCACAATACACTGTAGCACTCCATCGTTGCTCCAGTTCAGGTAGGAGACACAAACACAGCCATGTGCATGATTAATTATGATTTACAAAAATACCCTAAAACAAACTAATATGGACAGTTTTAGGAGTCTGGGATGTTTGCGTGCGTCCTTAAAAAGTCTTAAATTCATGTATCTAAAACAAAGGCCATAAATTCATAAAAATAAATGTAAGTTGATCAGGTCTGACATTTTGGTGTGGCAGGAATATTTAGTCTCGTGTACAGATCTGGAAAAAATTAAGAGACCACTGCAAAACGATCAGTTCTCTGGTTTTACTCTTTAAACATATATGTTTGAGTAAAATAAACATTGTTCTTTTATTCTATGAACTACTGACATGTCTTTGAAATTTCAAGCAAAATTTTTTTACTTACTTGCAGAAAATGAGAAATGCTCGAAATAACAAAAAAGATGCAGTGATCTCAGACCTCAAATAATGCAAAGAAAACAACAATACTAATGTTTTAACTCAGGAAGAGTTCAGAAATCAATAATTGGTGGAATAACCAGGTTTTTTGTCAGGCAAAAGCTTGAGTCTGCAGACATCTTGGTTGAGGCTACCGCTAGCTAGCTGCTAATATACCCTTCCTAGCTAGCTAGATAGCTAGCCTTTTTGTGTCCATCATGGGTAAGGGCAAATTTGGCTGAACCACGTTAGTTTTCACCACTGGCTCGCACCACTGCTAACAAGCTGCTAACATACCATTGCTAGCTAGTACCAGTAACTAGCTGCTAACATACTGTTTAAAATGTCCTAAAACGTCTTAAATTAGACTTGTTGAATCCTCAGATTTGGAAGACTATTGGAGCAAAAAAGATGCAGAGCGCTGTGAAAAAATAAAAAACAGATTTAAGATGCGAGTTTAATCTTATTTGAGCTGCTTGTGAAAAATTATGCGGTCAATGAACAGACGGAAAGGTTTGGGTTTGGGTGTTATTGTATTAACACAATAAATTATGAAACAAACATGACTAAATCTGAATAGTGTGGATGGTTGAACTGATGTAGCGTCTTGGACTGACTGGATCTGCTCTCCTGCAGGTCGGCTCTCCTCCACGCGGGCCACAGGGTTTCTCTCTCTCACGCCTGTAAAAACGCGGTGAAGACAGACGCTCCTCCTGGAGTCATCTGGGACGTCATGAGATGTTGGGTAGATGCTTCACAAAACACGTTTTCAGTTATTAATACATATTAAAGAGTCTCATGATAATGTGGGGTTTTTTCTCTCCCCCCGTTTTCGTCTGTGGTAGGAGAAAACAAATCCTGTAAAGAGGGAGAAATTGTCTCAGACCAGTCCTGCGTTCAAGATCCTCTCCACTGAACCCAGGTGAGACGAGACCCGATGTTTTATCAGAAGGTCCAGTGGACGGGCTCATGTCAGGACTTAATTTGGAAAATGTTTCCTTCTGTTGTTGTAAAAATTACCTGTGTGTATTTATGATGTGTGTGTTTAGCCTAGAAGCCTGCTTCACCGTGAGAGAGGATGCAAACCCTCAGTCTCGTAAACGCCACCTGACCCGGTTCCAGGAGAACCCTCAGGCCTTCTGGGGGCCCAAAGCTCGAGCCAAAGCAGGGTCGGTCACACAAACTCTCACATTCACACGCATCTCAGCATTTGTTGTTTTTCCCTACGTTTCAATTTAAAAACTTAAAATCATTAAACTTATTCACCTCTTTCTGACACAGGTTTTTCTTCCAATAAACTTTCCAGAAATATATCCTTGGAAACGGTGATCTGCCAAGTCTGCAGTCTTCCCTATGATTTTGTAGCTCTTAACATTTTATTTCTATTATTTACATATGTTTAATATCCTAATTTTCTGGGTTTGGCTTTTGTTTAGTTATTAGCCATAATCTTCAAAAATAATAGAAATAAACACATGAAATGCGTCAATGTGTAATGAGTCTACATAATAGATTATACATTGTAATTACATTACAAAAACACTTTACAATAATATTCTAATCTATTGAGAGTTCCTGATTATTTAAGTGCGGTAATGCAGCTGGCGCTTCAGATTCACTGACGTTTATTGAAATTCTCAGTGAAAATTAAACCCAGATGATGATGATTAATAATGTAAAACAACTTTAATAAATCTAAAATGATTATGGGTTTCACATTTGCTTGTTTGAGGCTGAAGGTAAAAAAAAAATGTTTTCCAGTTTGTGAAAAGAGTTTGGAGTTTATTGATTGTTCCTGTCTGTTCCAGGGGCGGCATCTCTACTGACCTGCAGGACAAGAGGAAGAAGTTCCAGAACAAAAGGAAGAACCAGATCACCGACTCGTCGCAGCTCAAGAACTTCCCCTGCAAGAAATTCAAGCAGGTCCGATCCGCCTCAGAGGAACCACGACTCGCTTTTATCCGTTCTGATCTCGTTTTGCTTCCTCCTCCAGGGAACGTGTCCGCACGGAGACGGCTGCTGCTACTCCCACCAGACGGAGCAGACGTGTGATGAGAAGACTGAATGAGTGCTAGCTATTTGTTTTCATTCTGAGGAGTTTTATTTTTAATCTTTTATTTTTAGTTGAAATGGTAGAGTCTGGATACTCTGAGGTTAGTTTTGGACCGCTGAACAGAATGGAAAGTATCTCTTCGGTTTTGCGCCAATAAAACATTTATTCCATTCAAATGAAGTCATTGCTTTGACTTTAAATTACTAGGGATGTACCGATTGAATTTTCTGACCTGTTACTAATTCTTAAAAAAGCTGAACTGCAGATTCTGAACTTTTTAATTCATTTTTTTGTCAGAAAAGTCCTGAATATTGCAACAGTGGGGCGACTTTTGATCATCAGATCTTTGTGAAGATCGGTTTCACAGGTAAATACTGGCCGGCCAGCGATCAGGCAAAATAAAAGAACTGGGCTGACCGGCTTATCGGTGCACTCCTATAAGTTACATGTGGAAAACAATTGTCATAAAGAGAAGATTTCTACAAGTATTAAAGTAATTGTAGGAGGCAGTAAGAATGACGTTGGATGCAAATGGGCAGATTATTATGAAGTGTGCTTTGGACTTTCTTATTCTTCTTTATATACATATCTAAATGATCCATGCATCCGTTTTCTTTCACCCTTACCCTGTTGGGGTTGGGAGAGGTGCTGGTTCCTACGTCCGGCTGTTAATGGGCGAGAGGCGGGGTTACCCTGGACAGGTTGTCAGTCCATCACAGATATCTAAATGATATAATTCTTTAAAAACCTATATCTTTGCATGGAATGTTTAACTAAGATATTCCTCATCACAGCTCAGGTTTTAGTCCAAACCACTGACTGATTTTGGTTTTTGTGTGACTGACAGAACCCACAAACGCTGCTTGTCCCTCTAAACTATCAGGGTTTCCCCCAGAAAACTTGCTAAGCCTGGTGGTTGGGCCACTAGGGCAGACATTTATCCAGCGGCCCGTCATGTTTTTGAGTTAAAAAATGTTTAAAATTGACAGGAAATTTGAAAATATCACTTGATAATCGTGATATTGAAAGATTGGAAGATTAACACCTGAACACCAACTACAAAGTCTTAAAAAATGCAACCATTTAAAAAACAAACTTAAATAAGCGATGCTTAGCCTGGTCGCCCACCAGGCTTATAATACACTGGGGGAAACCCTGACTCTCATACCTGCATTCTAAACTGGAGCTGATTTAGATGAATAAAGTGCATATTTTAATATTTGCAGACAAAATAAAAGCTGCAAAAAGTGAGTTTTAAGCAGTGCATTTACAGTGCAGCTTAATCCAGTGAAGACAAGTCAGAGGATTCTGAATCAGATGCTAACTTTCCGGAAAAACACTCCTAGCTTTCTGTAAAGTTAGCTTCTCCAAGCTGGGAAGACTCAAAGATGTCTGAGAAGTTTAATTTTATTTATAACAAGTGTAACAAGCCACATCTGTCAGTGCTGCTGATGATCATAAATTAAAGACTGACCCTGATTCCTTCATCATTTCAATGTGTTCAAATAAATGTTACCACTTATTTAAAGCTGTCTAGTTGTAATGTTTTACCGCTGCTACAAGGGGGCGTTAGCATTAACAGCAAACCCAATGGTTTAGATGGGTGGACCCTGACAAACAGACCACAGTGTGCGAGACTGAAGGACTGTGTGTCTAACCAGGTGGTCAGCAGTACAGGAACACCACAGGGCTCTGTCCTCTCACCATTCCTTTTCACTCCACACTTCAGACTTCCAGCACAAGTCCGACTTCTGTCATCTACAGAAATACTCGGATGACTGTGCAGCTGTTGTATCAGAGGAAGACAAGAGGCCGAGTACAGAGATCTGGTGGACCGCTTTGTGGCCTGGTGTGGGAACAATCATCTCATCTTGACTGTAAACAATACAAAGGAGATGGTTGTTGATTCCAGGAGAAACAGGGTTGGATCAAACCCTATTTCCATCATGGGAGAAGATGTGGAGGTGGTTCAGGAATATAAATACCTCTGTGTTTATCTGGAACACAGACTGGAGACGCAACAGTGAAGCATCTATACAAAGATACAGAGCAGACTGCACTTCTCCAGGAAGCTAAGATCCTTCAAGGTTTGCAACACGATGCTGCAGATCTACAAGTCTGCTGTAGAAAGCGTCGTATCTTCTGCTATCATCTGTTGGTGCAGCAGCATCAGAGCCATGAGCCTCAAAAGGCTCAACAATCTGATAAGGCTGGATTTGTTCTGGTTCTGTTCTGGAGACGACTGTGGAACCTCTGGAAATGGTGCAAAGAAGGATTCTTCATAAGAGTCAAAGCTATGGACAACTCTGACCATACTCTGCATGAGTCTGTATGGGGAAAACAGAGTATCATCACTCAGAGGCTTCTTCAGATTTGCTGAAATACAGACTGCTACAAAAGATCTTTCCTGCCAACAGCAATCAGCCATCTATAATAACTCTATGAAGAATCTGAATTAATGAGCTACAATTACAATTAATTTCCCTTTGGGATCAATAAAGTCAAAGCATGTTTGGGTAATACTTGCACACTACTCAAAGTTTGATAGAAAAATATATTGAACAATTGGAAGTTATGGTGGAAACATTTTTGTGGTTTCAATGAAACGAAACGAAAAATGTAAAAAGATGATTAAGTTTCTCTTTTCCTGGGCCGTTTCACCCGTTTGCTGCTCGTTTTCCTGTTTGCTGCTCGTTTGCAGTTGTTGGCCACAGTTTCTGATCAAGTCATTATCTCATCAACCTTAATCTGTTACAACCAGTAGATCAGTAGATGGACGAAGTAAACTGCTTTAATTGTTGATCAACACATGCTTGGTTTGTTATTGAAGGACCTACTTCACATGGTCCTTCTTTATTCTGTGTCCTGCTGCACCAGGAAACTCCATCTCGGGATTTCCAGCAGGATTTTCTGTGTCTCCTCAGCCCTCTGTGTCTTCTCTCTGCTGATTGGTCCAGTGCTATTGATGATGCTGGAGAACCAACACATGATCAGACACACATTTCTTAATCTCTGACTAAATAACAGATGATTAAAAAAGACTTTCTGATCAAGTCATCGTCATGTCCTCACCTTTTCCACAATCTGTTACACCAGTAGATCAGCAGATGGAGCAGGCCTTCTTCTTTAATTGTTGGTCAACTCAAGTCATGTGACATGAGTTGACGGAGAAATTAAATAAAAAGAAAACATAACAGTGTTAAAAAACAGAGAATAAACATCTAAAGAGAAAAAAAAAGTTTGAAATTTGATCTCAATTTCATCCATATTTAAAATGAAAGTAAGCTTTCTTACTTTTTTTGTCAACAGGGTTCTCTTATCTACCTCCATCTGACTGGTGGTGTTGAAGGTGGAGGTTTGCAGGCTGAGGAGATCCAACCTGGGATGATCAGAGATATTATTGATCTGCAGAATCTGAATCTGGGATCAGAAACCAATGCTGGGTTCTCTACAATGTTTCTAAAATTATTTAATATTCAACATCTGACTAATGAACAAATGAAATTTCAACATAAGATTTTATGGCGATGCTTGGTTTGTTATTGAAAGACCTACTTCACATGATCTGTCTCTTTATTCTGTGTCCTCAGCTGTCCCACTGTTGCATCAGGAATCTTCTTCTATGGACTTTCAGCAGGATTTTCTGTGTCCCCTCAGTCCTCTGTCTTCTCTCTCCTGATTGGTCCAGTGCTGCTGTCTCGTCTCACTGATGCTGGAGAATCAACACATGATCAGACACACATTCCTTAATTTCTGTCTAAATAAGAGATTACTGAATCAGACTTTCTGATCAATTCATAATCAGGTCCTCACCATTTATAAAATCTACTATAGCCAGTAGATCAGCAGGTTCTCTGCTCTATTCCTGATCCTCCTTCCATCAGCACAAAGCTCATCAAAGCTCTGCTGTTATGAAAGGACTCAAAAAAAATCACACAAAGCAAAAGTGTCAGTGAGGAGAAAGTACAACAGAAAATAGGAAATAGATTTGAATGTTGAACACTTTTTGTTGTGTAAAAGTGCATGTCCTTACATTTTTTTCCAACTGGGTTCTCCTATCTTCCTCCATCTGACTGGTGGTGTTGAAGGTGGAGGTTTACAGGCTGAGAAGATCCAACCTATGATGATCAGAGAATCAGAGATCTGCCACCAGCAGGAGGCAAGCCGTATCATGTGAAAGTGGAATGCAAAAACTTACAAGCAGTGTGAAAGACAAGAGATCCAGAAAGCAGGAACCACATGGACAACAACGAAAGGATCCAGCGATGAGCAGCTACAACCTGAAAGATTAAAAACTTGGAGAGTGGATTAGTAAAGGAATAGGATACAATAATTTACTATACTGGAGAGCACTGTGTAGGGAAGCACCACTGTCACACCCTGAAACATGGGGGAGTAGAGAGGAAAACGCAAAGATGAAGAAAAGCCCGGTGCACGGCGCTACCTAAGGCTTCCTCAGTCCTGCCAGAATCCTTAACATCTAAAATGCTAAATCTAGCAGCGGGATAAAGAAAAGCCCCGGTGCAAGGCGCTACCTAAGGCTTCCACAGGCTTGCAAGAAAGCCATTGGCTTAAATAAAAACCAAAGAGAAATGATGATGTCCTAATGTGACTTCCCAAATAGGTCTTCGGTTTTTACGGATCCCAATCTACTCCGAATCACTTGACAAGACGTAGCGAGGTCTAAACCACAAGTATCTGGAACTCTCTCTTGCTGTAATTCCACTAGATGTTGAAGGTTTTGGTTCCTCTTCTATGTCACATGGCATCCTTGGTGGGGGACTGAAAACACGGGGTGACAAAATGGGATCTTCACAGTGCGTCAGTGGTGAGGGACTGAGGACAGGGGGTGAGAAAATAGGACGTTTACGAGCCATTTTACAAGAGGGTCCGAGGACGGGGGATGACAGTCCAGGATCCTTACACGATGTACAAGGTAGGAGACTGGGGACAGGGTGTATCAGAATGGGATCTTCATATTCCATCTTTTGGTAGGGAATGAACAGAGACTTACCACATGTCCATGCCACCTTTCTGAGGATGCTGTGAAAAACCTCATCCCAACTGGCATCATCACTATACTTGGTCCTCTTGGTGGCAAGCTCCTCTTCAGCAACAGTGTCCCTAATCCTCTTGGCTGGGAACTTCACTTCAAGAATACTGTCCCTGGTCATCTTGGCGGGGAGAGTGATCTTAGTCCTCTTGGCAGGGGGCTCCTCTTTAGCAACACTGTCCCTGGTCCTCTTGGCAGGGAGGTCCTTTCCAGCAAGAGGATGTGGCTGAAAAGCTGGAAAGAGATCACCCCTTGCAGGAAGACCGATCTTGGTCCTCTTGGCAGGGGGATCCTCTTTAGCAACAGTGTCCCTGGTCCTCTTTCCGTTTATGCCAGTCACAGATGTCACTTGAGCCACGTCCTCTTTCAAACCTACCTGCTGACTAGGCTTCGATGATGGGTCGTCCGCCTTTGCAGGATCCACCTTCTTTGTAGTTCTCCTGGTGCGGCCAAAAGTCAAAGAAGCCACTAAATTTTTCCAACCCCCGAGAGGTTGTGACGAGATACCGATAGGTCTGGAGTCCTCTGGACGCAAAATTGGCTCTTCCTGTTTGTCAAGTCCAGATGTGAATTTAAAGCTGGAAGGAAGCACGGTACCAAAACTAAGCTTTGATGGTTGGTCTTCCTCCTTCGCAGCATACACCTTATTTGATATTCTTCTGGCATGTCTGGAAGTCAAAGAAGAACCATTCTCTTCCAAACCTACCTGATGACGTTGCAAGGTAGCGATTGGTCTGGACTTCTCTGGATGCAAAACGGGCTCTTCCTGTTTGTCAAGTCCAGATGTTAATTCAAGTGAAGTGCAGGGAGCCGTGTCTTCTTGGGGCTTCTGAGCCACCCCGATGTCCTGTATGTATTTGAAATTTGGGGGAATAATCTCAAGCAGCTGTGACGCAACATCGGCCACTGTTAGACTACTGTCAGCGGAGCACAGCTGATGAACCTTCGAATTCAGAAGTTTCAATGACTCTTCAAGAACTCCTATGCCCCACAGGAATTTAATGTTTGGTCGAAGGACCTGGACAACCCGAAGTCGGGATTTAAAGTCATCCTGGTCTTCATTACCTACCTTGCCTCCACTAGAGCTGGTAGAACAGTCCACAGACTGTGGAGGTGAACTATACCTCAACTCCTCTCCATGGTCTTCAGAAACCATGTCGGCTTCATTTAACCACACCTTACCGTGTTCCTTACCGTTGTCTGGATGTCCCTCCAACGTCGGGGATCCATCTGCTGGAAGCGCCATGGTATGGGCTGTGAAGGAAAAAAACAAAGCAGAAACAGCTATAATTCAGTATCTTGACCTTCACAAAAGTCCAAATCAATGTTTAGAGGGAACACTGAAATACTAACAATACAATAACCCAGGTTTGTGAATGTGTTTGTTTTTCTTGAATATATTTAATTAACAATGTTATTGTTATGCCAGATGTGATCATGCAAGAAGAACGGGAATTAAGAGATAAAATAAATAAAGCTCATTTTTAGGCACAAAAAACAGCAAAAAACACAATTTTACATAAAAACCAGAACACACTCTAAAACTCAAGGATCAAACATGTATAGACCATCACCACTCAGACAAACAAACTTGCAGCTTCATCTTGGTACCAATCAATCATTAAAGACAACAAATCAAATTTAGACTTATTGGTAATTTATCCCTAGCCATAAACTCTTAAACATTTGGAAACATAAATTAAAGAGCTATACACTGTGTTTAGGACTTTTTAATAGCTAATGAAACACCTGTAATCTTAGATTGCGCCATTAGTGTGAATAAAATAAAATCCTGCAACAAGTTACTCAGTTTACCCTTCTATAACAACCCATCCTCACAAATCTTTGATGCTACAGGAACATTTTATCATTCTTAACAATAGCCAGGGATACGATACGTGATCCATTCATTACTACTTAAATCACTGCTTACACAACTTTAATACTTTAAAGTTATACATATAGCCAACAGCAGAAATGTACATCTATAAAATTAAAAGTTTTATAGACATACAGCTTTTAAAGTAGGAATCTAAATAGATAGGCCAACATAAGTGGCTTTTCCTCCGTTTCCAGGGGCTCCTACAAAACATTAAACTGCTTATTTGGTTTAGAAATCCATATCCAGTATTAAAATGGCCATTGTATTTTCTCTGGAGATAAGCCAGACAAAATAATTGAAATAATAATCTACATCCCTTATAGATAAAAGGTAAAGGCAATTTTATTTATATAGCACATTTTCAGCAAGAAGGCAAAGCAAAGAGTTTATGTGTGCATGATGCCTCAAAGTATTAATATCACATGTTAATATTACTCTATGGGTAAGTTATGGCTGAAGGTAGTGTTATGAAATTCATTATGTCAGTCTGAAAATCATGGCTGCACACAACCCAGCAAGAAACTCAGATGAATGTTCACACAATTATATTGCTCCAAATGCTTCTTTCAATATTACCATCTCCATGGAGTCAAAGAACATCAACAAAATGGATTCTAAAAGTAATTTTCTTAAACTAAAATAAGTTTTCCAATCACCACATCACTATTAATATTGCTGACTCTTTCTGAAAATTCAATCAGCGTGAAAATATATTATATGAAAAAAAAATTATATATATATATTTATATATAATATAATATATATATATATTATATTATAATATATTATATATATATAAAATATATTGAAAATATGCAAAGGACCAACACAGCATTTCATAAGCAACTAATTATTCAAAACTACAAAAATAAAACAAAACAAAACTACTTAGAAATAATACAGGAGAAATACACTGCTCAAAAAAATAAAGGGAACACTCATATAACACATCCTATATCTGAATGAATGAAATATTCTCATTGAATACTTTGTTCTGTACAAAGTTGAATGTGCTGACAACAAAATCACACAAAAATCATCAATGGAAATCAAATTTATTAACCAATGGAGGCCTGGATTTGGAGCCACACACAAAATTAAAGTGAAATGTTCCCTTTATTTTTTTGAGCAGTATATATATATATCTAAAAACTTTTCTAATATTCAAGTAGAAAGGTTTTATTTCAAGCAACGTATCCAAGGAGACCAAATTTGTTTTTGAGGCATTTTTTGAAACCTGGACCAGGGGCTGACTTCTTATTCCAAAGATCTGAATAAAACTAAACAGTTCTTCTAAAACCAGAAATAACTTTTCAAACCACATAAGCAGTGTAAACCTCCAGAATCCCCCCAAAATTTTAACTAACGAATGAATCACAACTAGACTAACTGAAACCGAGATCATAGTTTTTCTAATGAATTTTAACATTCACTGTTAACATTCAAGTAACTTCTGAAAATGATACGTCACTAAAATGCGATGGAGCAAAACATTGTTTTTCTGGTCTTGAGGAATTACAATAAATAATTTATTTACTTTGTGAAATCAACAGGCACACACTGATTGTTCTTTAATGATTTTTGTAAGAATAAAGTTGTGTTTTTATTTAATCATTGTATCCATGGAGACTACATGTACCACATTTTTCAAAAAGCTGATTCCAAAACTTCTTTCGAACCAAAACAACTGCAGTCAGCATTACTCACATTTTCCAAAATTTCAAATAACTAGCATATAAATCACAATACAAATTAAATTAACTCACAAATATGTTGCATTACAAAAAAGCAAATTATACCTTCCTAACAAAGAGTTGCAATTTCCAAACAATGAACACCAAAGTCATCAAAGCTGATTTTAACCAACTCAAATGTTTGTTTTTTTTCTTTTAAAATCAGTTCACCCATGTAGGAAAACTAAACATACATATTAAAGTCTATCATTAGATAGGAGGAGGCACATGTTTGCAAAGTGTTTCTTAATTTTTTATTGAAGTCATTTTAAATAATGTCACCAATGTATCCATGGAAACTAAATATGTTTGTCTGGGCATTTAATAAAAAAAATAAATAAATAAATAAATAATAATATTATTAAAAAAAAAATATATATATATATATATATATATATATATATATATATATATATAGAAAGTAATGACAAAGAACCTTCCAGTTTGCCAAAAATTGGACTCCAAAGTCATCAAAGCTGATTTTCACAAACAAATCATTATTTTGTTTGTGAAAATCAGCTTTGATTGATTATCACTACGACTATACACGATTCATTGCCTATTAATGGTCTATCATTAACGTACACACACACACGTATGATGTTTATTACTGGGGCGACGGTTTGCCCTGCAAACTCTGTCTCTGTCCTTGCCTCTGTCGTTGTGTCCTGGAGCAAGACACTTCTCCCACCTTCAGCTGGAGTTTATCGCTGGCACGATAGGACATCTGTGG
Organism: Poecilia mexicana; assembly: GCF_051168715.1. Taxonomy (NCBI): domain Eukaryota; kingdom Metazoa; phylum Chordata; class Actinopteri; order Cyprinodontiformes; family Poeciliidae; genus Poecilia; species Poecilia mexicana. The sequence goes on along the minus strand of NW_028263371.1, from coordinate 5,289,001 downwards.
CTACAATCTATTAGCTTATTATCATTAGTGTGTGAAGGCGTGCACACACTGATGGAAATTTTTATGTTAAGCGTCTTCAAGTGTCCTGATAAATCGTTAGTCTGCTGTAATTACCATGGAAACCAAGTATGTTTGTCAGGGCATTTTTCAAAAAATAAAAAATAAAGGCCAAGAATTGGACAGAAATGTGACTGTTTTCTCAAACCAGCATAACAGTTTTTTCTCAAACACTAGTGTTGATATCCCAGACATTTATCCACAAATGTCAATATGCTAACACATAAGTCACAAAACAATTTAAATTAACTTTTAAATTAACTCACAAATCTGTTTCACCCCACAATGCAAATGAGACCTATTAAAGCTATATATTTCAAAGAAGTCATCAAAATTTCAAAGAATTGGACACCAAAGTCATCAAACCTGATACTTTTAGATTAAATATCACCATTTTTGTTTTTTCAAATCAATTCACCCATGTTTCCTGGCTATGCTAAAATAACAAAAGACAGATAAACATGTCCCTGTCTTGAAAAAATAATTAAACTAAACAATTAAAATATAGGCTATTATAAGGGTAAATGCTATTTTCTTAATGTTTTTCAAAAATAATATTAAATATTTAAGGTATTTCATTTAGCGTATCCATGGAAACTAGGTGTTTATCACAGCATTTTTCAAAAAATAACGGTCAAAAGATGAGATAATTTTTCAGGAATTTGACGTTAATTTAACTAATTTGACTATAATTAAGTAAAATACACATATTTCTTAAATCACTACACCACAGTTTAACATTCTCGACATTTCCAGCGAAATTCAGTTAAGAAAAAGGCTCATTAGTTAAGAACGATCTATGCTAGCAAAGAATGCTACTTGTCTTTTTTTTGTACAGCAGTCAGAATTTCTTTAAAACACACACACAAACACAAAATAAACTAAATAAGTCACTGATATATTAGTAATAACTTGCTTTCGTTTATTTAAAATAGTAAAAGAATGATTTTAACCTTCCAGCCAATCTCCCTGCTGGTGCTTCTCCTGGCCAGGAACCGTCTTTCGCAGGCTGGTTAACCACGGGCTTCTTCAGCAAGTGCGTATTTCAGCAAGTGCTTCTTTAACAAGTTTTGCTAGCAGACTTCTCAACAAGCTCAAACCTTCCGAGGCTCCAAATGCTTCTTCAGGCGTCTCTCTCAAAAGTCCCGTCGCAAAGGGGAAGAATTCAGAAGGTCAGCGTCATTTATACGGTTGAGAACGCTAACGTCGTTTCCATGACTTTCAATGACGAACGCACGCACTGGTGCGCGAGAGAAAATGGACTACAAATAATACAGATAATACAAGTATCGCGTTGTCTTGTTTATCACTGCGTATGCTGCCACCTACTGGCTAACCAGTCTAAGTTCACAATGGCATTTTTGAAATTTACACTACTGGTCCGACATATTTCTGCTTTCAGTTTCGGTCCTCCAAATGGGAAAACTTCTCTCTGCCGTGAAGGCTGGATTGGAAGAAAAATTTAAATTCAAAATTCAATTCAAAAATACTTTATTGATCGAAAAGTAACGTTAAATGTTGCAGAATTGTTGTTGATTCTTTGAAGAATCACTTCAGATTCTTCAAAGATTTATTGAATGCAGATGGTTAATTACTGTTGGTAGGAAAGATTTTTTGTAGCGGTCTGTATTACAGCAAATTTGAAGAAGCCTCTGACTGATGATACAATGTTTTTTCAAGACGGTCTCATGAAGTTGCCCAGAGTTGCCCATAATTTTCTTAAAAATGCTTTATTTCTGCATCCTGCAGCATTCTCTTTCAATCAGCTGAAATTTGGGTGATTGCTTTTCTGAAAATAATTTTGTTGCAGCAGATTCTGAAGATGTTTTCTGCTAAAATGTGACAGTAATGGTGGGAAAGTAAAGATCTAAAGTAGATAAACCTTTTACCCTGGCTAAAACAGCTGCAGGTTTAAATAAAAAGCAGCGAGCTTTTTATTTAGTTAGTGAGTTTAAATTTTTAAAAATGGATTGCTTAGAGATTACACTCTATGGGTTAAAACAAAATCCAGAAATAAGCCAACAACTTTTCTCTCAGCTGTTCATTTGGATCTTGATGGAGGAGCAGCCATGTGTTACAGATTATTATTTGAAATTTTAAAAAAAAAGTAGGTGTGTGACTTTCTTTTGTTTCTTCTTGAAATTCCTGTCCCTAGTGGAAAAAGTAAAAAGACAGGTATAAATACAGTTATTTTCTAATCCTTTTCGATGCAGATTTAAGTGAGACCTCAGTTTGGAGCAGAGGGACATTTAGCTGCCATTTTGATGGGCATGATTGGTTATTTAAAAGTGACCCTGAGTGAGAATGTTCTGATCTCCATGGGCCTCAGGGTGATTTCCTTCACAGACGGATCCTCAAACGTCTTCAGCAGCGGTTTCTCTTCTGACAAATTATCAGAACATGTAAAATATGCAAAAGGCGTAACTCAGTCTGCTTTATGCCTTATTACCATCAAGCAAACTAGCCTGTAGTAAAACAGTCCTTCCTCAAGCAAAGAATGCCTCATAAATAAAACAAGTCTTTATTGAACCACCCAGGTGTGAAACAGTAAAAGAAATTCATGGCTCATTATATTCCAGTTTAATTAGAGCCTTGGGGGGAGTGGGTTTGTTCTGATTGTAATGAGGCAGCGATTACTGCCGCTGTAGAGTTAAAATGTGACGGGCACTTCCTGTTCATCCTCTGCTCACTCTGCAGCCGGAAAAAATAAAATAATAATAACAAATTTCTTCGTTTCTCAAAATTAAGGCATTTTTGTCTAAAACATTTTGGCATTTCTCAAAACTAAAAAAAAAAAAAAAAATCAACAAAAAACATTTAACAAAGTAAGGCCTCGAAAGAGGAGGTTAGGCACAACAAAATTTGAGAATATTTCTTTAAAATTTCTCAAAAAGGATTTTTTTTTTTAAGAAAAGTCCTTTTTGAGGACTTTTCAAAAAGGACTCAAAAAGTATAAAGGCTTGTTTTTGTGGGGGGTTTGTCGGACAGTGTCCATGTGGTTCTCCAGAGCTCTCACAGCATCAGACAGCTCATAAAAGGTTGCGTCTCTCCAACGTGTTGAATCTCTTTTGTAAAATCGCCGACTACGTAGCCGCTTTCCAGTAGGCGGGGCTTGTCACTCCAACGCCTAAATAAGACGCCGACGTCTCCTCTGATTGGCTGATGGATGATTAGCCTCAGCTCTGTGGCTGAATAGTGGTTTGTTCTTAACCAAAGAAAACAAAAAGAAGGTGAGCCACTGTGGTCGCCGCGGACTGGCGCCATGTTGACGCTTCTTCCTCCTGGATCCAACGAATAAACATTTAAGGTTGTAGCGTATTTCTTGATCTTGCGCTCTCGAACAAGATGCAAATTTTAACATTGCACACTTACAGTCAACACAATCAAAAGGTTCACACAATTGCCGCAACGCAGTGGACAACAACCACGACGGTCAAAAGCTGTTTCAGCCGCAATCAGCACACACAGCTGAGGTTACCTGTGACTCTATTAACCTTAATACGCCACCCACTGTGACTTTCAGGTATTACACCAAACAAAAATACAAACACTTTATTTGAGAGAGAGCTCAGATATACAGTAGCTCTCTCAAGTTTTATCTGACGGCCACGAGCTTTATCCCAGCCACTGCTGCCATGATTTTTGTTGACTTATCACATTAACAAGCGTATTCACAAATGGTTTTATTTTAATTTCATTTTTTTAATGGAAACACGGCAATTGCGAACTTGTTTTTATTTGTGTTTGTTTTTTTCCGACATTGGCAGAGTATTGACAAAAATTTGCACACGACGTTTGTCATGGAAACGCAGCTATGAAGTTATTGGAACCCAACTGATTGATGTTTTAATGGTGAGAGATTAGAAACCCCCAGTGAGGCTCCGGTGGCCAGTCTCCTCCTCCCTGTGTGCTGTAGGCGGGCCCCGGGCCCCTCCCTCTCCGTCTGCATTAAATCCTCCAGCTCCTGTCCGGGTGCAACACACTGCAGTCTCCATCAGCCCACCGCACTGCGCTCTCTATGCAGGTGGGAAATAGCTACACACACACACAGGACAGTCACAATGTAAGTATTTACAACATATCAGGAGATTGAAATACTTTTTTTTTCTAAACTCCTCAGTAAGGTACATTTGATTTCTAATGTTGTTGAATTCGCTTTACCGGCTTGACGTGCAGGTAAAATTGAGGTTTACGTCATTTATTTTTTCTTCTTAAGCAGCGCACGCATGTATGCATTATCTGAAACGGTGCGTTGGTGCTTCAGTCATATTTAGAGACCTTACTTATTATCATTACTATACATTTTAAAGCTCCTGGCATTCTTTGCTGGTTCCAAACATACTCGGGTAAGGAAGATGGAGTCCTTCTGCTCGCTGCTCCTTCCTGACCTTAAAACGCCTTTGGTTTGCAGAGCAGACTGATGATGCAGCAGATTTCTCTCCCTCTCTCCTCGGTGCAGCAGCAGCAGCAGCAGCAGGAACACGTGTCCAGTTTCATCTCTGCAGTGATGAAACCCAGTCCTGACTGCAGCAGCAGCAACAGCCTCGTACCTGACAGACACCTTCCTCTCTCCTCCTCCTCATTTGACTTTTTTTTTTTTAGTTTTACATCTTTGTTTTCTCCGCCATGTTTTCTTTGCTTTTCCACTTTCTGAACGCTGTGTGCAACATTTGCAGCTACTTCTTTAAAGCTTTTTTCAACGTGGCCTGAGCCAAACAAACAAGAAAAAACAGATTGTTTATATGAAGAAATGTCTTTATGTGCTCTTTTTCCAGGGCTTTCTTCATTGCCGTAGCTATTTTGTCCCTGGTGGTTTCCATTGAAAGCAGCGTGGGGTAAGTTGATGGCTTCAGTTATTAGTGCAAACACAACATAGATCACGATCAGTCATAATTTCAACCTGAACTCTAAACCAATGCTGGGGAAAATCTCGTAAAACGGTCCACTTAGGGACTTTCTTTGAGATTTTACAGATGCAGCTCAAATCAATCAAAATCGATCAATGTTTAATTAAAACACTAAATTATTTCAGTAATTCTGTTCTAAAAGTGACACTGTTCTCAGAGTGGTGCATCCAAGCATATTAATGGAAAGTTCAGTGGAAGGAAAAGCTGTGATAGAAAAAGACTCACAACTGTTAGGGTTATATTTGGGGCTAAAAATACAAAAAAGTTAGTCCTGAGTCATGGTCTAAAAGTGTCAAAAGTGTATGAATTGTCACTTTGTTTAGGTGTTTGATTTTGATAAACAAAGTTAAACACTAACACAGTTTTGTACAATCCAGACTGGACACGTTTTATTTCCCTTTAGCCGCAAAGTTTCATGGACTGACAGACTTCCTGAAGCATTCTACATGCCCAGCTCCATGTGGATTTTATTAAGTGGACACGTGTTTACAGTATAACAATTTATAATAATTCACAAATGTGTATTTAAGAGGAAAATCAGCTGAACGGATTTAGCACAAATATGGTTCCCAGCACTACACTGGCAATGAAATATGTTTAATATCTACTTAAAGGCTATTTTCAAAAGGAACTTTCGACTCATTGGGCTTATGTTCTAATTTATTGATTCCGACTGTAAATTAGGGCGTTTATCATATCGTTTATCGTGAAAAATTTATCATGATCAGAATTTTCATTTATCGTTGCCTTGATGAATTCCAATTAATGTTAAATAGAAAACCAAACTGACAGTGTTATGAGAGAAGTTATATTTAATGTTTACTCCACTGTTCCATGAGAGCATCAGTAAAGACGAGTACATTTGAAAATATGATTAAATACCATTACTTTGTAGTTTTTATAAGTCACACTTCTTTAACTCACTGTTGTCTTGAAGAAGGCAATTTTAGGCGGGAATGTTTTTCTAGAGAAATATTTCTGTTTGATGTCAAGCAGTCACAGTTTAAAAAAAGAAAGTAATATATACATTTTTTTTTATCACAGTAGCACCACAAAATATCACAATAAAATTCTAAAACACTGTGACTGTAAATGCTTGTTTCCCCCCCCCCCTCTATGTTGCAGACCAAGCACCAACACCAGCTTCTGCACCGAGTCTAAGGAATGTCTGGAATATGAACTGGTTTGCAAAACGGACGAGTATGAAGTGAGTCTGAACCTCCAACAAGAAGCTAAAACACAACTTTTTTTCCCTCTCCTCACATACTGTGTGTGTGTTCAGGTGCGACACCTTTCTCCCACTCGCTGGGTGTCGACAGATGCCGAAGCCTACTTCATGGGAGTGGGAGCAGCCATGGCTTTCAGGAGACTCTTCCAGTACATCAACGGAGCAAACGATGAAGGTGAGAACACAAGAGGAAGAGTGCGACTGAGCGCGTAAACACTGTTTTATTTGATTTATTTATTTTTCTTTCTGTGGCTGTGTGGGGGTTTCCGGGTTTAGGCTTGAAGATGGAGATGACCGCCCCGGTACTGGTGAAGGTCCCAGAGGAAACCAAGCTCTGGGAGCCGGCCGTCTACACGCTCAACTTCCCGCTGCCGGCGGCCTATCAGGACAAACCGCCTGCGCCCACCAACGACAAGGTGAGCGTGCAGGAAGCTGGGACTGCAGAAGGATGCGGTTTCCTTTGTGATTGTCGGTTTGAAGGTTAAACTCTGCGGCGCTTTGAAGGGCGGTGCAGAATTCGATCAGGGCGTTTTACTTAGAGATCAATAGGAAGCACCGAAGCAGAAAACTGAGCTTGACGGCAGAGCAACTTTCACTCAGAGGAAGAGGAATAATGGGAGTAAACGTGGCACCTGAAAGGGAACGTTTTTAAGAGCTTCACATCATGCTATAATGTGATTGCTTCATCCTGGAGTGTTGTTGATTCTTTCATGCATGTTTGAGAAATCCTTGAATCTCCCGTGGCGACCAGTCAGCTGTGCAAACACCGGGTGGAAGCACACCTGCTGAGCTCATTATGAGAGTACGACGACCTTTCAGGGTCATAGTACATAGGAAAAAAAGAACCGGTATGTTTCTGACAAAAACTCTGACATTTTGAGATTAATCTCAGAAATTTTCTAGAAAGAAATGTGGAAATTTCTGAGATTGATCTCAAAATATCAGAGTTTCTTGCAAATTTTGGAGTTTTGGAGCTCAGAAATGTCCTTGTTTTTTCTAGAAAAATTCCCAGATTATTCTCATAATTTCTTAGTTTTTTTGGTGGAAATCTACTCCTTTTTTTGTCTATCGACAAAAGCCCTATATGTCTTATACAAGCTACTTCTCAGTCCAGCACTGGTAAAAATAATTGTTAAAGGGTTAATAGAGTATTGATGTTGTGATGACTTCCTGAAGGCGGAGCTTCAGAAAGAACAGGAGCTTCTTAAAGAGACAGAGGCCCCAATTTCAAGGCGTTAAGTTACATTTCTCTTACATCAGATTTGATACATATATAGCAACTGAAGGTAACATAGTTACTTAATTGTGCTATAAAATGAAACTTTGTGGCTAGAAAATATGTAATAGCCCTTTAAAAAAATATTCACATTTTCATTCAGGACATTTGGCTTTTATTGGGCTTTTGTGCACAAAGCAGTTGATTATTTTTAAGTGGATAGAAAGTGGTTAATAGGTTTTACAAGTAAAAATCTTAAAAAGAGTGGCATAAATATTTATTCAGCCCCTCCAATTAAATACATTATAGAACTTCCTTTTGCTGCTGTTGCTGTTTTAAATCTTTTTTTATGTGCAAGTCAGTAATACTTTATTTATATTGTAGGTCTTGATCCATGGACCTCAAGGCCCTAATCCAGAGATGTAGATTGGAATCAGTCCATAAAGAGATCCCAATATGTTGAAATGCACTGGCAGCCAATGACGTTTCATTAGAATCTTCACATGATTTTCTGACTTTTCAAACTCAAAAATGTTCAAGTTTTTCTAGAAAATTTCTGAGATTAACCTCAAAGTTTTAGTTCTAGCAAATTTTGGGCTTTTCAAACTCAGAGATTCTCTTGTTTTTCTAGACAATATCTGAAGTTTTTTCTGGTGGAAATTCTGTCCTTTTTTTCTGGCCTTAATACGCCATCGTACATGGAAGACCAAAGGTCTCACCGCCGCGGGTTGGTTGCAGTTTTTGCTGCTCACTGGTGTTTTCCTCGCTCTGGCTGCCCAGGTGTATTTTACGGCGATGCCGGACATGGATGTGTATGTGAGGAGCTACGGAGGCTGGATGCTGTCGGTCACCTCCAGGCTTCACTCCCACCTGCTGACCAAAGAGCTGGAGCGAGTTCACGCCTCCTACAACCACACCTACCACTATGGAGTCGGTTACGACAGGTAGGACGCGTGTTGCTTCCGTCCCGTTTGTCCCAGCAGTTTTTGTCTTTAAGCTTTCCAACATACTCCTGTTTTGCTCTCCCCTGTGTTTCTGCAGTCCCTTGAAGCTGCTAAACCGGCATAACGAAGTGTGGTATGTGGCCGAAGGGGAACCGGTGTGCACAGACCCACGGGAGCCCACTCCCGCACACACTCCCCGGCCCACGCCGACCCAGCTGCTCGCGGACTCGCCGTCAGAGATGCTGTCCGACTCGCCCTACCTCCCTCCGTCCAACCTGTCCTCAAACACCACCTTTAACTCCTCCTCTTCCTCCCTGCTGCCCTCCGACCCCTCAGCCATCCTCCCGTCCGAAACCCCGGCGAGCAACTCATCCGAGCCTCACACCGAGGCCGCGTTCAGTCACCCTCCGTCCTCCGCCCTCATGGCAGAGGACCCGACGGTGGCCAACGCCTCGGTCCCGGCCTCCGCCAGCCCTTCACTGGAGCCGGAGCGTGGGGCCGGCGCGTGGAACTTCACGACCAGTAGCTCCGTGGACACACAGGCTAACGCTGGCACCGAGGTCCAACCAGACGACACCCATTAGCAACACTGAAGCTTTCGATGTTAGATATACAGAAGAGATGCACTCTTTGGTTGTTTATTTCTCTAATATGCAATCTGCTCTCATTTTACCACAGCTTTGTTCCTGCTCCACCCAGAGTATCTGTTCACTGTGTCACTCCCAAGTTACCTAACTGCTGCATTACAGGTAGATGTGAGGTTAAGCTATATTAATCAGATTTAACTGTTAGGACTTCAATCTGCTTTAATCTGATAAACACAATGCAGGGATTAACTACAGTAGACCGTTACGTCTGTAGAAAGTGAACTGTCTTGATGTGAAGAAGTTTGACTTTCTGCTCAGCTCCATCGCCGACTTTCTTCTTCTGCTGTAAGTGTGGCGACATATCAGTGCAGTCATTGTAAAACCAGCGTGCGCTTTCAACGGGATCTTTGCTGCACAAATAATCACACTAAAGCGTTAACATAAGAACAAAGTAATAACATTTTAGCATGTTTTCCTGCATTTTATTATTTAATTTAGCTTCCAGGGAAGGAAAGAGCCATCTAAAAGTGCAAGTGAAGTAAGCAGTCCTACTTAAAGCACTAAACTTAGGTGGGGCTACATAAATGCTTAGTTTTTTCTTCAAAACTGAGCATGGTTAAAACAACTCCAACACAAGTTAGTCTGTCTTTCCCACAGAGAAGTATTATTCACTTCACTCTGCTTCAAATAAAACCGTTTAACAAATCTTTCTGCTTTCATTAAACTGGCATTGTTCTTGAAAAATGTCTCTAAAAAAGTGTAATTATGTTCTTTAAAACTGCACCAAAGATCCCAGAGAAACACGCTGCATCAAACCAATGCAATAAAATGTATGTATGTAACTTAAAAAGTAATCATTCGGTAGCAATGCATCTCAGAGCTACGTGGTAAATCTACTGAGGAAGCTGCAATAAAATGGTACACACTTATGAATTATTGACTTGAATCAGTTACACATCTCAACTTCACTCAGTTGTTCTCGGTTTTTCCCGACAATCTGAAAACAAGAAGCTTCAGGAGGGCTGTAGTGACGTACTAATGATTAGTTAGCTGTAAGTGTAGGCACTTTAAGTGTGAATGCAGTGTGACGTTATTAAATGTGTGGAAGGAGAGAATGGCAAATAAATGTGGGCAAAACTTCAGCAACGAATAGCTTAGTCTACTTTAGCATACAGATTCAATGCCTCTGGCTCTGCTAGAAGGAAATTCATGCTAGCTTAGAAGCTACTTCAGGCCATTTACAATTGAAGTAAAAATATTTCAAGCTTTTATTTTTTTGTATTTTTAATGACTATAGGTAAGGAAAGAAAACCTCAAATTTGGTGTCAGAAAATTAGAACATTATTTTGGACCAATCAAAAACGGATCCTTTAAGTCTAAATGTCAAGCTAATGAAAAGTATAGATGTCAACACACTCAAATGTGGTTTTTCAGCTGTATCGAAGTTAGTTTATTTCGTAAAACTGCAACGATAAGCACTTATTTGCCTGGCAAGTCATGTGTTTAGCACCGGATGTTGCTACGTGCGGAAAAGACGAAGAAGACGACAGGAAGTGGTAGGAGGATGATGGCGCTGCATGTTTTTTAATTACTTATCGCGTGAACAGACTTATTCACGTGTAATTTTAATTGCGTTTCTAAGTTAATGAAAACACACAGCAGTTACGAAATTCGGTTTTTTACAACATTAGGAGAAAATAACGTTGTGTGAACATTTAATGAAAAGACGGTGGCTGTTTAGCCGACAGACATTTTAAAGGCTGAGTGAAACCTTTGCAGTTGTTTTGAGTTAATTAGCTGATTAACTAAATAATCATGAGTTTCCATTGTCCTTTTTCCACAGTATTCTAATTTTCTGAGATACTAAATTTTAGGTTTTTGTCTGTCAGCCACAATAATCAGGTGACTGGGAGGAATTACTGCACTTTAATGCAATATTCAAACTTTTTACACATACGAATAGGTCCTTAATTCTAGGAAATGTTACAAAAAATTACACGAATAATTCAAGCGACGTAGCAAGCTTTCCTTTACTCAGACTCAGTTTTGGTTTCTCCTTTTGAGATTTATTGTAGTGTTCAAAATGCATCATGCACATTTCTGAAATAAAAAAAATTGAATTAAGTAATCCACTCAGATCCAAGTTTGTATTTATTTGTCGGCTATCAGCACTCATCTCCACCTGAGAGCACGACAGTCCAGGTTCCTCTCACACATCATTCGGTATTATGCTGAAAGTTTACTGTACAAAAACATTTTTTTAGATCAGCATCTAATGCTCACACATGGTAAGTTTCATTAAATCACAAGCTTACATTGTGATATCGTTTCACCACATAGAGTAAAGAACCATTCATGCTGCAGTTATGAAAACTGCCAGAAATAAATAACATCCGAACGGCATCCTCCTTCATCTCTGCGTCACTTGTTTATGGCTATTTAATGTGCTTTCATCCACATGGCAACAGGTACTGGGAGAGTTAACATCAAAGTAAAAAAATAAGTAAATAAATAAATACAAAATCAAAAGTTCAGTCAGTCGATTTGTCTTCAAAGGCATTTTCAGAGGCCAAGAGAAACAGGAACTATCCAAAAGTTTTGTTTTTTTAATGTGCAAATCAAAAAGTGTTGGATTTTCTTTCAACAGAAAAGCTCGAGTTTGAACTTCAAACAATTAATGGGTATAAATTGAGTAAATCAGGAACCTTTTTTAAAAGAAATGCTCCACTTCCTCCTTTAGAATATGTTTCTGTTCTGCTATATTTGCACAGTGGACATTTTTAAAGATGTAAAGGGAATAGAAGTTTTTTTTTTGTACTTAAAAAAAAATTAACACATGAGGATCCATCTGTGTTCACATAAATATCCGAATAGCTTTTTCACTGTAATAATCTAAGTACAGCCGTCCTCACTTGGAGACGGCCACCTTCTTGGTGACGCTAGCCCTCCTGCTGCCGCCGCCTCCTGCTCCACCGACGCCGCCGCCCTGCCACAGCTGGCTGGGGATGGTGAAGGCGTCGACGCTCATCCCCATGGTTTTTGATGGGATAGAGCTGAACTGCTTCCTGTCGGAGCTGTATTTGAAGATGGACTCCACCTGGCCGGAGCTGACGTAGCGCGGCCCCACGCCCGCCAGCCGCACCAGCTCCTGGGTGTCGGGGTTCATGGTGTAAACGCCCCTGAACTGACAGTTGGAGTCGCGGAAGAGAATGAGGAAGTGGTTGGCGGAGCTCTTCTCCATTTCCTGGAGGAGCAGCAGAGTGAAGAAATTTACGTCTTTAATTACGATTTTTACACACCATCAGAAGAGTTTCTGTAAATTAAAAGGAAGAAGAAATTAAACCCCCCACCTCGACTATCTTGTTTTTCTGTGACTCGTTCACCTTTCCGGCCAGGCAGCAGCGCGACAAAGCGTTGTGAATAATGAACTTATTAGACTTGAAGCTTGGCTCTTTAAAGAGTTTTGGACCTGCAAAATAGAAAGCCATGACCAAAAGCTGAAAATTACGGCATTCAAACAAGTGATGTTTCCACCTTTTACTTTCTCCTTCGCTCACTAAGATCTATCTACAGTTTTTCTCTTTTCTTCTTATCAGTAGGAGTATTTTGTTTGTACTTTACCGCCAGCCTCAACAACTGACATCATGTCAATTTATTATTTTATAGATTTACATTCAGATGGGAAAAGTAGACGACTTTATCAACATCTTTAGGTGACATCTACTTTATCTCTGATTTGTCCAACAACAGAACTGATCAATATAAATGATAGGAATTGTTTCCTTGGAAGGAAAAGTGATTCACATTTACCAGCAGGAGACTCTGACATGGTGCTAATATTCCTTACAAGACTGAACACGTCTGCACCGTTTACTGCTGTACCTGTGTATTCTGGGGCAGGCGAGGTCCCGTTGGAGCCAGACTCCCAGTCTTTGTCTCCGTTCTGATTTATGGGTCTGCTTGGGGTCACACATCGTGAAGGTGAATCAACACGGCTGCTGGAGGGAACACAAACAGCACAACGCTGAGCCTTCGTCTCATTACACGACCCGATTCATCTGGAGGAACGAGACCCGGGGAGGGGGGGCCTCAGCTGCAAATCTTCCCTCTTTATTGAATATGGAAAGTAGCGTTTTGCTAAATCCGATGTGTTTACAGCAGTATTGTAAGTTATGTGTTGGGGCCATTGTTGATAGAAAAAAGAGGAGGAGTAAATTTACAGAAAAAAATGCAGGGACTTTCTTGAAAAAACGTGGAAAGTTTTGAGCTGAAAAAGTTCAAAATACATTATATGTACTTTGTTTTTGAATAATTGTTTACAGTAAATTGTAGAGATGTTCTTCGCCAAGATTTTTCAAGTTGTGATAGTTTGTGACCCTGTTGGCAGAAATTATATGCAAATTTCCTGTCCAATAACATTCCATGACCAAATCTCTTCAGTTTGAGTAACAAAAACGATGAAAAATCAACATTTCTATTTTTTATTTTTTTTGCTTGAAATATTGACGTTGGAACATTGGGTCTTATTTTGAGGAAAAGACACAGTCTGACACGACGTCGTACCTCTGGGCTTTCTTCGTGGAGTCGTTGTTGTTTCCAGGCTCGTCTGTAGCTGCAAGGTTTAGCGAGGAGTGTGAGTAGACCTTTGTCAGCTGAGAACCTGAGGAAACAAAAGTTCAGTCAGTTCTAACGATTGATACATGCCGCTACCTCATTTTTTTCTCCTTCTTCTTCTTTCTTAATTTACCAGCAGCTCCTTTGGCCGGACTCAGAGACAGCTTGGTTTCCTCCCGAGTCATGCTACGAGGCCGTGAGCGGGTTTTCTTCGTGGCCGTTCGACCCGGGTGGTTGGTCATTTTCTGCTTCAGAACTTTATCCAGGTCCTCCATGATTCTCAGCTGCTGCCGCCGCTCGTACTCCCCTCGCGTGAAGTCGCCACGGCGTGCTGGGGTGGCAGGAGGAGTGGGGGACGGCGAGGTGTTGGAGGGCGACGCCGCTCTTCTTTCAGAGGATGCTGGTCTGAGGACCAGAAGGAAGAAGGTTTATGTTACGTTAGCGGCTTGACTTGAAGCATTTAAATAACAGAAAGTCTGCAGTCGGTCCACCTGTTTTCTCTCTCCTGCTCATGCCATTGTCTCCTCCGTTTCAGCTCCTCTGTCCTCTTCTGTTGTCTTTCTAGCAGCAGAGCTCTCCGCTGAGCCATCTCCCCTTCACTGTGAACATCCTTCTGCAAACACACAAATGCACCATCATCCATGTAACTGCCAAAGTCCTAAAACGTGTAAAATGCAAAAATCTTTAACGGAAAACCAGGAGCCTTGAAGGGACGGTATTATATATTTTCTAGGCTTGTAGTGTCATTTTATAGCACAATCAAGTAACTTTGTTAACTTTAGTCGTTATAAAAATTTTATAAATATCAAACATGACTTTAAAGAAACTTGATTTTGAAATTTGTCGCCTTGAAACTGGGCCTCTGTCTCTTTAAGAAGCTCCTGCTCTTTCCTGCTCCCTGCTTTCTGCACAGCATCACAACAGTACTCCTTTAATATGCCATTTACAACCGTCTGCAATGAGAAGTACTTTGTAGTTTTAATAATTCATTGAGCTCAATGCACTCTTTGATAATTAGCATCAACTGGAATGCATGTGTTGATTGAACTGAAATGACTTTTTTTTTGCAAAGTGCCGCGAGGCAACATTTATTGTGAAATGGTGATATATAAAAATAACTGAATTGAATTAAATAGCTTTCTTTATATTGAGATTAAATTAGTCACTGGTTGGTTGCACTGGATTTTAGTTAACAGTATCTTTTCAGAGTTTTATTTGTAAAACAAAATGTTGAAAATCAAGTTTAATTTTCCTTAATCCTTATAGTTATGAATCAGTCTGCATTGGCCTATCATATGCTTTATGAGATAGGGAACTACAAATTCTATGTTTTGTTTTTCCGTTCTTATTTATGCTTGGAAAATACCTAAACAAACACTGTACATGTAGCGAGTAAACGGGGACTCAGGGAAACACTGAAAAGCAGAAACTTTTAGAAAACTACATTTGTTCCTGAGCTTTCAGATATGCTGAACTGCTGTGATTTTGTTGCTGTGCAGCATTTTAAACACTAACCTTAAAGAAGAACCCGAGTCCTCCTCTTGTCCCGTGTTCTTCTTTCTTCTCCCCACCTGGTTCTGCTGCCTCGGTGAATCCACTGCGCTCCTCTGCTGGTTCTGTTTGTGCTTCTGGCCCATCGCTGCCCTCTGCAGCTCGATTAAGTAGGTTTGTTGCGTCTTGCTGTTGAGGAACTGGTTCTCTTGCAGCCTCTGCAGCAGATTCTGTGTGGTCACTCATGGAATCAGAGGAAAACTCCTGGCCCTCATCAGTTGGTTCATCGCTGCCCCCTTCTGGCCCTCCCACAGATGACAGGGACACCTCAATCAGGCTGCAGGGCTGCCTAGGACCGTCGTCTCTTTCTCCTTCACCTCCTGCGCTGAACGCAGCAGAAAGGGACAGTGTGTCGCTCTCAAATGAGCACTCAGAAGGAGCACCGGAGCTGCTGCCTCCAGCGGCCCTCGGCCTCTCTTGTCTGAACTGAGGCAAGACCGGCAGTGCCCCAACTGACTCTGAGTCCTCCTGCTCCAGCTCCAGGCTGAACTGGGTGGGCGTCTCACTCGAGCCTGTGTCTGAGGTGTTCTCATCAGGAGGAGGCGGCGGAGGCTGCTGAGTGGGCTGAGGAGGCTCCTGAGGGGTCCGAGGTCCACCGATGCGGAAGGAAGACGATGTCTGGACTTGACACTTGCTGGGAGAGACACGGCGCAGGTGTGGGATGGTGTCCACGTTCTGGGTTGGCGTCAAAACGCGGTTGAGCGGAGGGAACTTGAGTTCAGAGGGCCGTGGGTGGGGCTGGTGGTGGTGGGGACGGGTGCTGTGTTTGGGGCTGCGAGGAGAGGAGGAGGAGTGGAGCTTAGTTCGAGGAGCTGGGCATGAGCTGGAGATGATCGCTTTGGGAGAGGCGGAGGAGGAAGGAAGGTGGGAGCGGCGGGATGGGGAGGAGGCAGATGGGGTGTTGGAAGCAGCAGGGATCACCCAGGCCTTAGTGGTGCTCCTGGAGGGAGTCCTGGTTGGTGTTCTCGGTGGCGTCTTTGTTGGTGTGTGAGGAGGAGTTTTGGAGCTACTTCGTGGGGTGGTTTTGGGCGTATTCCTAGGTCTTTGGTTGCTCATGAGCTGCTGCTGCTGTTCCGTAAGTTTCTGCATGTCTTTTTGGAGAGACTGCAGTGCTTCACTCAACTTCTGCACCACCTCATTGTATTCCACGATGACACCCTCCCCTCCTTTCTCTGTGCCTTTTTTTTCTCCCATCTCTGCTCCCTTTTCTTTCTCACCTGCTTTCTTACTGTCCACAGAGAAGGTGACCTGTTTCTCCAAACGAGGAGGGTTGGAAACGGGCGGCTTGTCTTTCTCCGTCTCTTTCTCCTCCTCCTGTTTCAGTTGCTCCTCCATTCGAGTCAGACGCTCCTCAAGGGTCAAGCCATCCTCTTCTGCGCCCTCCACTCCCCCCTCGCCTTGCTCTCTTTTCAGCTGAAGGAAAGCATTTTTTCCAAGTCTCTGCCTGTGCCTTGCAAAAATAGCTTCAATGCGTTTCTTTTGGGCCTCGATATTTTTGCGCTTCTCTTCAAGTCTGGCACCCAGGTCCCAGGCTTCAGAGCCCGGCTCTGGCCCTCTGGGACCCGGACTCCCCTGCTGACTGAACACTGGTGTGGAGGGAGTGTATGGAGTGCCTGGGGTTGGGGTTGTTGGGGTCGGAGCAGAAGTCAACTCTTCCCCGGGAGTGGCGGGGTGTCTCCGTCTGTTGTCTCGGCGCTCGGCGAAGTTCGTCATGCGTGGGCTGCTGTTGCTGTGACTCTCTCTGCCGGCAGATGGCCGAATATTCCCGGGGGCGTTTCTCGGAGCGTCATCCGAAGCTTCGGATGAGTCAATGCTGCCATCTCTCAAGACGGAGTCATCGTCACGCGACATATCAGAGTGCTTTCTTGATCTCTCTCTCCGACCTTGTCTTTCAGCACTCCCCGCATTCCCTCTGACCGGTCGGTACTGGACGCCAGAGCGACAGGGAGCTGAGCTGCTGAGCAGGGGGCCGTCCTCTTCAGGGGAGTGCAGAAAAAACCCTGCAGGAGCTCCCTCTGGGCACAGCCTTGGTTCCGGCCTGCTTGTATACCCATCTCGTCCACTCTTCTCAGTCGGTCTTCCCTTCTTCCTATCTTTGTCACCAGGTATGTGAACCACCTGCCTGGCCTCCTCGATGGTCGGCAGCTCTCCCAAAGGTGCCGTTTGTGCATAGGGGACCCAGGAGGAACGCTGTGAAGGGGCTGAGGCGCTGACCAGGTGGCTCAGGTCCTCTGGAGGGCTGAAGGGGACGCGAGTCATCCCTGCTGCCACTGCCGGTGAGCTCAGAGCCGGGATGCCCGTGGCGAGGTTGTCGGTGCTGACAGAGCGAAAGACAGAATCTATTGGGTTTCCCATGACAATGTCAACATCACTGTCCAGGCCGAATGGGATGCTGAAAGTCACTGCTGACAGAGGACGACTGCAGAGTGGTGGGTGATGACACAGAGATGGATGCCAACGAGCGTTTGAGAAGCAGAAACCACAGAAGCCAACATAAGAAGAGTAAAGAAATTAAAATACGAATACGACACATTTACAATACTAAAACAAAAAGCTTTCGTGTTTATGTACCTGATTTGTTTCTTTGTCCAGCTCTTGTTTTCTGCAAAGGGTCGTTGAACACAATCAATGAAAGTGTAAGAAAGTGTACAGTGCTGCTGGGATGCAAAGTGTAGATTATCATACCTGGACACACTGGAGAGGATATGGGCACAAAAGGTTGTTTGAAGATGAACGATGGAGAGCCACTACCAGAGAAATAACAGAGTTAGAGACATGCGATTATTTAGCTTTTAGCATTTCTGAGTGTTTACGTTTAACAGACAAATTTACTGATAGCAAGCAAACATGATAAACATCTCTTAAATAACTTGAAATAGAAAAAGGTTTAATATAATCCCTTTACATTGACTCCCTTTTAGCACAAACTAGACTTCACTCACACCTCAGATTTGAACCTAAATCTACGAAACTCTCTTTTCAGGTTACTCCAAATGTCCTTGTAGAATCTATCTATGCAAATGACAGCAATGGATGTCAAAACGTGAGAAGTCCAAAGCCTCGGCTATACGTTCGCACGTGAAATGCCTTGATAAAATTAGAACACGTAGAACCTTGAGCAGACTTTTTATTCCCTCATTTGAGGTAAAACATCATTCACTGCAGCTTTTATTTTAACAATGGATGTCTCAGCAAACCATAGCAGAAGTGCATGTCTAATTCAATTGTATCTACTAATTTTCTGTCATTTTAGAGTAACAATCGCATCTATGTGTTTTTATCAATTGCAAATGATTTTGCAATGTAATGTTTTCCAATACCAAATGCCTCAAGTGTGTCTAACAGGAAGCTGGAAGCTGGTACCTGTTGCTGTTCCCGCTGACAGGACTTGTACAGTCAAGTAATCCTGAGACATCTAGAAGATACACAAAGAAATACAGGGTGAGTGTTACCGAAACGCACGTAGCCATGATTAAAACAAATGAGGGGTGATGGAGGGACTAACCTGTGAGGTCAATGGGTTGGATGGGCTTCACAAAATCAGGTTTCTTCACCTCAAACCACTCCAGCAGCTCTGCTATGAAGCTCATCATATTCAGCTGCAGGGGAATGAATAGTTACACTCCCATTTATTACAATGCTGTCGGGCTAAATGATAAATACTGCTGATTGCCATTATCCAAAGAGCACAACAAACAGCATTCCCACTGAATCCTATGCTAAGGTCTCATGTTGATTGCTAACTAGTGGTCGCTAAGTGATCATTTCTTCTCCGCCCTGGTGCGTCTGAAAAGCTATAAGTCGACCACATCTCACCCGACTTTTGTTCTCCAAGAGGCTTTTTGTAAATACAAACATATACTTGAGAACATCTACACTCTTTCCATCTATAAAGCACTGTGCAAACATTTTAGATTTTTTTTATACTTTGATGTCTACTTAGCCCTCCACTTGTTCACTTTCCTTATTTATTAATAGATAAATGAGGAAATAGTTAATTTCAACATTAAGGAAATAGCCAGCTGCTAGGAATAAGTGGAAAGGCACCCAAAGTTCAAAATGTGAAAACAGTTAGAAAATTTTGAAAGACAGCAATACCTCTTTAAATGATTAAAGGAAAGTCTGGCATTGCTAGCTTAGAAACTAGCATAGAAACAAAAAGAGAGCTAGCATAGCAACAAAATAATTAGAAATCACAGATGACACAAGATCTTTGCAGAGTGCTTTATATTTGATATCTAGCAATATCGTCATCACTGTGAAAGATCTGTATGCCTACATGCAGCGCTGGTGGAGCGTAAAGCAGGTCCTCCACAGCCAGGGGGCAGCAGCTCTGTAAGTTGCTCTCACAAAACTCCTTGATCAGCTGCAGATTGTAGACGCTGTCAGCCACAGACATGGTGTCCTTCAGACAAACATCTGGAACCAGAGCAGACAGGAACACATGAAGGTGTGCTTTATGGTGGTAATTCATGTATTATGTTGAATTTATAATCATTTTAAACCTTTTCATTATTACTCTGACAAAAACAAAAACTTACGGAGTAAATTTTGTCTGCTTTCTAGTGCAAATATCCCTGTACACTTGAAATAAGACAAAACTAATAAGTAACTTTTCAGCTAGATATAGGAACTTGTTATAAGTAAATAATTCTTTAATACTGATGAAAAAGTACTAGTTAGCAGATGTAACATGGCATTTCATCCATGTAATAAGTGGAATAATCTACCAGCAGAACTAGTCAACATTAAGGAATTATTGACTTAAAACAAGTTTCTACACCTTGCTGTAAGTTAATTTTCTCTTATTTCAAGTGAACAAAGACCTTTGCACTAGAATTCAGACCAATAATACTTTAAATAATTTTGCCTTTTTGCAGTGTGTACATGATCAGATGTTGGCCAATATCTATTTTCCTGTTGTCATTGCTCGACTTCTACAAACACATAAGTTTTAGTTGAACGGTATGTTTTCCTATCTTTCTTAGTTTGATGTTTGGCCAAAAGAAGCAGATTTTCCAACATGTTATTTTTTTCCTTTTCATATAACATTCCTTGTAAGATTATGTTACTGCAAGAAACCATGATTGAGTCTCTTATTTTTGATTTGTTAGACTTTTAACTGCAGTGTATGTTCTTGTTAGTACCCTCTAGAGGTAGCAGGCTGGGGCAGTAGTAGTGTAGAACAGCAGCTATGGCGCAGCCGTTAGACAGATCTTTGACCGCAGAAACCAAAGGGAAAGTGGGAGTCAGCTTGGACTGCACTTTGTCCTTTCTATAGCGAATCTAGAGGAGAACAACACAGGACAGCAAAAGATGTTTAGACAGGGAGTTAAAAAAGGAAGTGCTCCCCCAACAGATACAGAAAGATGAGCTCAGACAGGACAGGAGACAGTTGTGTTGAGCACAAATACAAGTACAACTTTGAAGTAGGCTTAAAAGAAGCAAACAAAATAAAGTACAGGGTTCCCAGGCAGTCTGGGAGAGTCTGGAATTTGTTTAAAGTTATTTCCAGGAAAGTAGAGAACTCTGAAAATGTGCGGAGTTAAAAATACTTTAGCCTAGAATGTTGGCCATGTGGGAATTAAAGGTAGGAACCCTGTAAACATGAACCAGCCAGTGCAAGCCTTCCATCGCATGAGAACCAAAAGCAATGACTAAAACTGTGAAGCCAGGCAATTTGAAGTTAGAAGAAAATCCCACATAAACAAAGCACAAGCCGCATTTGATAAATACAAACATACACACACATACACCAACCAAATGGCTGCCGGGCAAAGCTCAATCGTGAAAAGAAACGGTCATGAAAAAAGCCTTGGTTAGAAAAATGTGTGTGAAAAACAAGAATGTGCTAACCAGCATCCATGCAACGAAAACAGAAAAGTTGGACCGCTTCTGGTAGTTTATAGTCTTTGAAATTAAATTAAAAAGCCGTGATTGTTACTGCTTAGATGGTTTATTGTCCAGGTGAGACAAACAGAAAGAAAAAGATGTCGCATGACTTTAAGTGCATTGACTGTAACTTCTGCCGCATTGTTGGAGGAGGTTGAAGATGTTCCATCATCAAACATCGACGATCTGCCTCCTTTAGCACGACTTTCCAACACATGAGTGGGAGTGAGCAGTGCTGAAAGCAGATGATTTAGATCCCAACCGTCCCCAACTTCGGGGTTGGAGAGGCTGTTAGTGCGAAATCCTACAGTGGCCACTTCAACGGTTCGCTAAACCCAACTACAAGTTCAAAAACAAAGTGAACTAAGCAAAATTACAAACTACAAAAAACAACGACATCAGCAAAACAGTGGAACTAGGTCCCAATAGGAAACTTCTGATTGGACGACACCACTTTCAACTTCAGGACCAGAAGTTATTCTGGGTTTTGTGCGTTTGTTGAAGATATGAATGCTAACGTAGCCACAGGTATCCAAGAATATTTTGAGTCAGGACATACTATGAAGCTCAGCCTTGTTCTTTTTCGCAGCTTGGGCAAAACATAGCGCTGTGACTGACTTTCCGTCTATCTAAACAAAGATTATTTTACGGTTCTAAAGACAGAAGTGGAATCGTCCAGTCTCTACTGTTTGGCTAATGTCGTTCTGTTTTCTTAATTTGTGCATGTGCGTAGTTAATGTTGCTGTGTTTTTCAATATGTGGTTGTGTTTTTAAATGTGTAGTCGTGCTTAGTGGTTTGTTGAAGTGGTTTGCACTTGAGGGCCACCGTAAAGGTCAGTCAGTCGGGTCGAAGGTGAGTGGTGTGGCGATGGATCGGTGGGTCAGTCGGATGGGAGTGAGAGAAGAGCAAGGTGTAATACGTTACCACAGGAGGCTTATTCCCCGACTCCTTCAAACAAAAAGCGATAGCATGCTGGATGGGGAGGGATGGCAGAGAGAGGGAAACAGGCATAAATGACAAGGGGGCCGGTCACTATGGAAACCGCCACACCACAACATGGCTCTGCTCTGAAGGCGGAGGAGGAGAGAAGAAGAGAGGTAGGTACTGGGCCATGCGGAAGTATTCAGACCTTTTGAGCTTTTACACAATTTGTCACATCATAATCACATTTGGCCAATGATAGAGGCCAATACAAAGTGGGATATATTTATAAAGCTGAGGCAAAAATGATTTAAGGGTTTGTCATGTGACAAATGTGGAAGAGTTCAGAGGGCATGACTACTTATATTTCACCTCCATCTTCTCTTTCCAACACCCCCATTCTCTCCCTCGACTCACTTAATCCGATGATTGAACATAGACATCAGAAACACATTTACAAGCATCAGTTTGTAACACAAAAGCACCTACAAATCACGTAACACAAACAAATGCTCCCTTTAACTCCTCAGAGGATGTTTTAACTGTAATGATCCTTCACAAATAAAATAAAATAACTATTTCCCAGGAGGACACATAGGAAATATGTGCGACATTTCCAGCAGGCACAGTAAGGTCAGCCACAGCAGACAGACAGTTTCAGAGACACGAACAGGACAAGAGAGGAGGACACTTACGGGGACTAGTTTCCAGTACCAGCGGTTGGACTGGCACTGCCGGGAAGCAAAGAAAGACAGACAGGCGCACAGGGGGAGAAAAGACACAAGCAGACCGAAGCTGATGTTAGAAGCTGCACCATCGCTAAATGTTAGCAATTAGCAATAGTAAGGAGCTTTTGTTATGGTTTTTGGCCCGGTATTAGCTGTTAGACAACCCAAGCTGCGTTTCCATTGACCATACAACTGCGCAATTTGACGTTTTGAAAACGAATTTGCTTAATGAAAACACGGCAATTAAAAATAAAATTAATAAGTTTTGGCACTAGGTTAAGCGATTTTTTTTTTCTTTTTGCAAAACTGCAATGAAAATTTCTTTTTTCGAGTCGCACAAGTCACGTGATCAACAACCGGATGTTGCCGTTTGCGCAAACCGTGAACGACAGGAAGTGACAGGAGAATGATGGCGCTGTATGTTTTTTAATGACTTATTATTGCGTGAAGAAACTTACTCAGGTGTGATTTTAATTGTGTTTTCTAACTTAATGGAAACACCACAATTGCGAATTTGTGGTTTTTTTTTTTCGATGTTAGCGGAATATTTGCAAAGTTTTGCACACATTTGTAATGGAAACGCAGCTACAGTGTGGTTAGAACAGTGTTTGGTGATGGTTGGGGTTAGCAGAGGAAGGCCAATGAAGGCATTATGCGACTGATCTGTGAACATGCTTTTGTTGTTTTGTTTGTTTTCTTTTACCGATTCTTGAACAGGCTGCAGATCGGTGCATGTTTGTGACTTGGGAAGCTCCTCTTCCTCTGTGCTTTCTCTTAACTTCTGGTTCAACTGAAAGTGCAAAACACATGAGAAACAAACACAAAGTTATTACCAAAATAAGAAGAGCATTCTTTAAATCCATCCATCTATTTGTTGACATTCCTTTCCACTGTCGCCATGTACTTTCAGAGGATGAGGGATTAATGCAAAATCAATGAGGGCATCAACTACAGGCTTCCTTACACAACACCTGTTACCAGCTGGGCTTTTATGATCAACTAGTTTTAAAGTATGAGATATAAATTCATAATGTGGACTTTAAAAGCCTCACCCGGTTGACCCAGAACAGCAGAGCGTTCTCCCACGGCGCCCCGACGCCGATCTGCTCCGCCTCGGCCGCCATCTTGACCTGCTCGGTCGTCTCTTTGGCAAACAGTGACATCAGCGAGTCGATGAGGGCCAGATGCGCTTTCTGCATCGATCAGATGGAGACAATCTGATCAGTACCGAGGGGAAACGGATCCAACACTGGCAGCAAACTGATCGATGTTTTTGCTCTTTTATTGTTTTACAAATCGATAATGATCAACAAAATTTTAATGTCAAAAAACCCTGCAATGTCAAAGTGAAAACGTATTTCTACAGGATGATGATTAAATAAAAATATTTGCATTAAGTGATTCACTTCACTAGATGTGGATTAGAGGAGGATATTTATTCAGTCACTCATTTTATGTTACCTGTTTTGAATTAAATGTCATTATTTTGTAGAAATCAGTTTCACTTTCATTTGAAGTTTTTTTTGTTGTCATTTTGTCAAATTTTGTTGATCACCTTTGATTTGTGAAAACAATGCAAATATTTTTTGTTTGCACTACAGCAGCATAATGTGAGGATGCACCGATATGAAAATTTGCGGCAATATCAATATCCAATATTAGTATTGCTAACCGATATTTACCAATATTATATGCGTTGACCGTCACAAATATCACATGATCATCCTCCTTTACTCCCCTCCAGAAACAAAGGGAAACATGATGGAAATAAATATTGATTGCAGTTTTATTGATCGGGCCAATAACGCTATGTTAAAAAATAACTAATATCGGCCGATACCGATGTTAACGCCAATATATCGCGCATCCCTGGTCTATTATGCATCGTTACACGCTGACTTTGATACAGTTGACGTTATAACAGTAAATGTTTACATAAATGTAATTATTTATAAATATATATTCAACTCTTCCTTTTTTTATTTCTCTTCTCTGGAAACGTAGCACACTCAGACGCACCGTGTTGATGGGGTTCTTGCTCAGGTCCTCCTCGGTGACGTCGGCCTCCTGCACCTTCGGGCAGAACCCTTTCTTGGTGAGGAACTGCAGGAGAGCCGAGTTGTCGGCCGGGGGCCCCTGCGACGCTGGAGCGGGGCCCTTGTGTCCCTGAGCCAGCAGGGCCTGGGTTCGACAGTAGATCTCTGGGGAGAGGAGCAGCTTGGCGACGGACGGCTTCAGGTGCTCTTCTTCGTACTGGTCCCTGTACAGCGGCTCCCGGAGCTCCACTGGGACGTTTTCTGGAAACGTAAAGAGAACCTGGAGTCAGACGGTCCGTCTGGATGCACTACTTTGAAATAGACCAAACTTCTAGCCAGATTTAGGATCCTTAATCAAAAGATGATCAAGGGCTACAGGGGCTTGCAAAGGTATTCATAAGCCTTGGACTTTTCAGCAGCTGTATTTGTACTGAGATTATGTTACACACAGGTGGTCAAGCAACATGTGAAGGCAACTCAGCAAAATGGGACAGGTGTTCTATTATTTCATTCGTAAAAAAATTTAAAAAAGGTAAAAAAAAATAATTAATTTTTCAGTCCACAGTTTTACACCACTTTCTGTTGGTTTTTCACATAAAATTCCATTGAAATATATTCATGTTTGTGGCTGTAAAGTGACAAAATATGGAAAAGCTCAAGGACTATGAATACTTGCATTAAGTTGTTTTAGTTAAAAGCAAAAAACAAGATAGCTGACGCGACACAAGAACATTTTCTTGAATAGGCTAAACATCTGGGCTTCGTAAAACACGTCTAAGGAAATATTTGAGTGATTGCAATGATTTTAAGAGTATGATGTAAATTCAGACTGTTTACCATACAGTGCTGGGAAAAGAGACGGGAAATGATGGAAGGTTTTCTTCTAATCTTTTGGGGAATTATTAAAGTAGGTTTTTGGTGAAACACATTTCATTTACTGGTTCTTACAGAGATACAATGAAATATCATTGGCTCATGGAACTGTGGACACACAAACTAATACAAACTCATTCTGAAACAAAAGAGGTGATTTGTTGATGTATTAAGATTTATATCAGTCAAGAGACTTCCTGTTTGGTCCTTGTTAGCTAACCGATAAATAAAGCTGAAGCTGAACGATGATGACATCATGCCTACTAAGGAGAACGATACACTTTATGCCTGAAAAATGAAAGATAGCATAAAAATTTGAATGAGTTCATTAAAAATGAAAAAATCTTCATTACAGCTGTTTGAAATAAAGGTACTGATCTCTCATTTTATGCCCAGCAGTTTGGTGCAGATAGAGGAAATGTTTGACCTTTCTGCAGATATGAGACGTAAAAAGAAGGAAAAAAAAAAGGTTAACTCTGCATTGTTCTCTGATAAGGAAATCCCTGGTGAGGCTCTGCTGCAGGTTGGTGCACATGAAACTGCAGCATTACTGCGCTAGAGGATGTAGAAGAAAAGGAAAGATAAAAACCAGAGTAAGTTCTGGAAAAAGCCTGAGGCGTTTTTCCTGAAAGCGGGAATTAGGTGACGGTAAAGTCAGGAGAGGATAATGTCATCAT
Organism: Poecilia mexicana; assembly: GCF_051168715.1. NCBI lineage: Eukaryota > Metazoa > Chordata > Actinopteri > Cyprinodontiformes > Poeciliidae > Poecilia > Poecilia mexicana. The sequence continues at coordinate 5,262,769 of NW_028263371.1, read as the reverse complement.
GTGCATGAACAGCTCAACTCTGATAAGACAGGCAGAGAGAGAGAGCAGTCATCTCAGACCAGTATGAGTGGATCTTTTTATGCTCTCTTCCACAGCTGACCCACATTCCTGTTCTGGTTGATCCTTAAAACTGGAAGGAAATGAAACCTCAGACTCTGCAGCTCTTCCAAAACAGCTGCTGTTTTGTGTCTGAACATGATATCTAACGAAGCCAAGAAGTGATTTGATCTTTCCTGATTTGGGTGGCGTTCCTCATGTAAGCCCTGCCTTCCCCTCATCCTCTGACCCTTCATCAGCAGGACTTCACAGCTGAGTGACACGATCCGCTGAGGGGCGGTGAGAGCGGAGGTGGGGGGATGCTGTCTTGCTCTTTCTGCTGCTCCAGGGAGGAAAAGGGGCCTTTGGTCGCCATGGAAACCATGCAGCCATTTGTCCCGATCAGGGCTGAGGCAATGAGACGGGACTGCAGAGCAGGGGCCATGATGTAAACAACACTAACAAGAGATAAGTTACATTTTGAGGCATTGCAGGAAAACACGCATGTAGGAAAACGAACACGTTTTCATTCTCAGCAGGGACTGATTTGTAGATTGTAGATTGTAGATTGTAGACTGATTGTTTTCAACATGGAATTGTAGATTCCATGTTGTGGAAAAGTCTACTTTTCTCATTTTTAGATCCGCAAATTAAGGAGTGTTTTAATGTCACCACCAGCGCACATTTCTGCTGAAGCGCATCGCATTTCACTAAAGAAACTATAATTACGGATAAAGAAACGAGTTACGGATCTCGGAAATGAGATAAGATCTCGTAATTACGCGAAAAGGTCCCATAATCACCAGGAGAGATTGAGTATTTACGCAATCTTTCCTCCAGACCAATCAGGTCTCCAAACATGGAGAAGAAATACAGTGACATCACCGTGTTACTCAGCAGAGTTTGGACCCTGAGACAAGCAGCCGATGATGAACGAAGGAAGTCTTTAATTCACAAGCTGACAAAGACAGAAAAAAAAAAAAAAGCTCAGCTAGGTCAAACCTCAGGTTTAGCTTCTATAATGTGCAGATTTCAGGCTTATCCACCCAAATACCAGCTGTCCCACTAATCTGTCACCCTCAGATGAAAGAAAATTGGGTAATTAAAGTCCAAGAACAGCCCAAGCTGCTGGAACAGCAGTGGGATTTTTCAAAATAAAGTCATGATGGCCAAGACAAAAAGAAAAAAAACCCATAAAATTTGAATTTGTCACTTTCACCAGTGAACCCAAAAAAGCTTTCATGGTCAGACATGCTATTTGATCACTACAACAAGCGGAGTGTTTGAATCAATCAAGGGTTAACTTACTAATCTCGCTGTAAGGCATGAGGGTGGTAGCATCATGCTGAGGATATGTTTTCCTGCCAGTAGTACTGGTGCATTACACATAAGGCTGTAGCGATACACTAATTGTATTGTATTGTATTGTAGTCATACAATACAATACAATATGCGATATTCTGCTCACGATACGATATATATCATGATATTCAACCAACAATACGGCTTGATGTGATACATTTATACAATTTTCTGAACGATTTTAGGGGGACAGAGTGATTTTGTCATTGTTCCATGGACTTGCATTAAATTAATTGAACTGATGGTGTCATATTGGTGTAATAAATGTTGTTTTTGTTATACATTTGCTTTGTTTAACTGTTAATTGTTTGGCTTTGTGTATTTAGTTATGCAGAAAAGTAACCTTTTTCATATTTTATTCACTTATATTAGATAATGCAATTAATCTATTTAATTTCATTATTTAATTAATTGTAACTGATTGTTTTAATACGTGACATTTTTAATAACTTATTTAACTCCTGGATTTGACATAAAACTCAAAGTAGGATTTAATATATCAATACTCATGGATGGAAAATCAATACTTCCTGGGGAAATGAAATATTGATCAATATCGTGTAATTGATAAAATTACACAGCCCTAATTGCACATGGCTGATGAAATGATAAAGGAGGACTTTTTCCAAAACCTTTACCTCTACCTTCGCTTAACTGGTCAAACAGCACAATAACCCCAAACACACATCAAAACTGCCATTTTGGGTAACAAAGGCTAATTAATATTACACTCCTGAAGGCCTCTGATCATAACCATATTTAACTATACTGAAAAACTGGTTCTCTGCCAGGATATAACCAATTTTAATAAAAATACTCACCCAGAATAACACAGAATTTGTGATTGCATCAAAATGTTCTCTCTCCAGTTTGCTTAAAGACTATATATTCATTTCGGCTGGACAAGAAATCAGTTACAATATAGACACACGATCAATATCAATAGCTAATACATCTGATAGAATATTCAATGTTCAATTTAAAGAATGTTCACTGAACTTTGACACAGCGGCACAGCATTCTGCTTTAGCAGCTCAACCTCAGTGAGGAAAGCTTGGTTGGCGGGCTGTCTGTGGTTGCCTACCAACAACCCATTGAGTAACTTGGGTAGCAGCAGCTTCAGGTTTTGTCACCTTTACTCATAACTGCTTCAAAATAATAATAAAAAAATAACAGTATGAAGAGAAAACTGGATAAAACAGGAAAGGCGACGACACAATTTTGGCAATATTTCAGTTATTGATATCGACAAAATTATTGACATTGAGTGATATGAAACGCTCATATCGTGATTTATCGTGATATTAAACTTGTCATCAGCACTACTCGTTTAATAGCTTAAACTAAAACATTAGATTCAGAAAGGACAGAAAAACGTGTTTCAATTAAAGATGTCAGTGTATGGAACAATCTTAGCAAGATAAAAAAAAACTAAATCTGTTTCTGCATTTAACAGAGCATTTGAAAAATCATTATGATGAAGGGTTAGCGTTGAATAAGCTTACGTTTAGTTGTGTATTTTGTAATAGTCTTCTGAGCTGAATAGTTAATTGTCTTTTTATGCTAATAAAAAGTTAATTCATGATTTCTTTTACTTGTTATACTATTTATATTTATTGAGTGAATTAAATTTAAAAAATGAATCAAATGAAAAATATGAAAAGAAAAACTGATTTTCGATCATATTCCAGGTGAGGAGGGTGGATGGACAGATAATAAATTAACCTAAAATGAAAACCAATGACGGATCGATACCACGTTCCCGATCGATAAGAAGAAAAACGTCAGCCAAGCATCAGAAAGGCAGAATGAAACGAGGCTGCAGCAGACTGCGCTTTATTCTGCGCGCGTGCATCTTGCAGAACAAATGAACGCGACATGCAGATTTCGAAAATGTGTCTCCATAGAGGTTTTTGCATTTATGGTAATTGATTTTTGTGGCAGATATTTCCTTAAAAAAAAAAAAAAAATACTCCGTTTTCTCACCGTGTCACCTTCACTATACACCAGCACGCGCTCCCGCAGTAACCCCGCGTGCGTGCGTAACACTGACACAATTATGAAGCTCTGACCCATTTACAGCCATGTGCAGCGCACAAAACCCGGTTCCTAACGGAGACAGACAGAAATAAAGCATCTTCTGTTGGGACTGACTCAATATAAATAAATTAAAAACGCTCCACGGGCCTGACGGACTGACTCTCACAATGGGCTTTGTTGCATTGCAGCCCGTGCAGCTACTTCACGCATCACGGTCCACGGGAGGAATTTCCTCCTGAGAAGCCTTATTTTCACGCCTAATAATTGGCTGAAAGCCTTGCAGCAGTTCAGCGCCCCATCTACCGAAGGGGGGGAGACGCCGGTAGGCCGCGGCGACAGGAGCAACGTCAGTCCGGGCTTCTTCACTAAGGAAGACGCTGAGCGGAAAGATGCTCACGGTTTCCTCCCCAGAAGAACAACAGCAACAACAACAACTCAGCGCTCCATTTATAGCAGGATCAGGCATTAAAGCGCCCCACCCCAAGAGGCGCCCCCGGTGATGGGGGAGCCCGTACCTGCAGAGCCGTACGACTTGGACAGCAACCACCGGACGCTGGCGCACATCCTGGCCCGGGCGAAGTCGTACTTGTCCAGCGGCTTGATCTCCGGCACCGTGAAGGTTTTCTTCATGGCGCTGGGAGAGTCCACCATGGCTGCGAAGTGGAGGAAGAAGGAGCAGCAGCAGCAGCAGGATGATGATGATGATGTGGAGGTGGAGGAGGAGTGATGAAGGAGGACCCTGTGATGCAAACACGTCCTCTCACAGCTTAAGAACTAAAATGTTTTAAAGAAATTTGCTGGTGTACGTCACTTACCGTTGGAATTTATTAATAACCACTATATGTGGAAAAGACACCGATTCACTTAAATCAATGAGGCTCCACGCCCCCCGAAACGTCACATCTCTGACAGAAAGCAAGCAGCGCTCAATATCTACATCAAATCCTTTATTTTTGCTTCGTTGACACTTATAGACGTCAAGTCGGACACTTTTTATTCATTCTTTGTTTTTTTGTTCTTAATAAATACGAAACATAAACGCTCTCGGTGACAATTTAAAGATTTGGGATTGGGGAGATTCCCGTAGCAGTGTCTCGATTTCTCCACAAGAGGGCACCCTTTATCAAACACATCTTCCTGATTCACTACGATTTCTAATCGATTCATAATCAGTTTAGATCTTTAAAATTACTTAATATAAAGAGTGAACGACACAGTTTTAGAATTTTTATTACATTTAGAATAAAAAAACACATTTTGATGTCACTTTTCAAATATGCCTTAGTCTATAAGATCCATTCAAAACACGTGAATTAGACAAAATGTGAAAAAGTTCAAGGTTTTTTTTGTTTTTGTTTGTTTTTTGCTGATGGATTAAACAGAGCTCTGTGAGATGTTCAAAACTTTGAATAGCATAACATAATATTGTATCCCATTTAAACAGCTAGCTTCTTCTCTGACCCGTTTTATCCATGATGATGTTTAAGGTTCTCAAATAAACTTCACATAACCTTTACAGAACCACGACGGCATATTAGGGCCATTGGACATAGAAAAGAAGAGGAATATTTCTGCAAAATAAAAAAAAAATCTCAGAATTTTTTTTAGAAAAATAAATCGCATCTCTGATGTTGAAAAACAAAAAGATTAATCCAAATATTAAAGTTTTTTTTTTCTAGCAAATTTTTAAACTTTTCAATCTTAAAAACATCCTTATAATTTCTGAGATTCATTTCTGAGATGTTCTGTATGCTGCACATGGCTGTAAATGGGTCAGAACTTCATTTTTACTGACACAAAACATTTGTGTCAGTGTTAAGTTTCTGGTGGAAATTGGAAATTTACTCTTTTTTTCTACCTACATTGGCCCCAATACGACGTGGAACTGAACATATTAATGTATCATGAGAACAAACTTTGACCACTAATCAGGTACTTTTGGAGGCAACTGGTGTAACATGATATTATTTATTGGTATCCGAGTAAAGGGGGCCTGAACACAAATGCATGTCACACACATGTCATATTTTATTATTTGAAAAAAATAAAATAAAATAAAATAAAATAAAATAAAATGGTGGAAAACATTCATTCCACTGTACCATAAAATCCCAACAAAACACATTTCTCCATTGCATTTTGGCACCGTACATTACTTCATATGTAAGGTGCACATCCATTTAGAGGCCAAACTCGTTTTCAGTGTCTTTAGAGCAGAAAACAGCAGCGTCAGCCCTGCAGAATGCAGAGGAACCGGTTTGTTCTCGATTCCTCTCAGCGCTCCGCGAGCGGGGAAACATCAAGGAAATAAAGTCAAGTGTCTCGTGGTCAATCTTTCCATCAGATACAGAGAAGGTGGATCTTTGAACGATTCTTGATGATGATGAGCGCATAGTCAGACTCAGACAGGTGTAAAGGCTGACCTCAGGAGGATCTAGGGAGGGAAACCAGCTAACCGGACTGAGGTGAGTCGGTATCCTTCTGTAACAAGTTGATGTGAAACAGTTTTGCTTAAGAAAACGCTGTGGCTATTCTTGTGTTTGGATGGTAAATTGAGTCTTAAATTGAAAGTTGTCTCACTTTTTTGCTAGCTTTAAATGTTTACTTCATGTACCTTTATGAAAAATTTAAGAAAGTTTGATTTTTTTTTTCTTCTAACATTCTCGATTTTAGTTCAAATACATATATTAGCCTGGTAAAGAAACCAGCCCCTTAACCTACTCTATTTGCTTCTTACATAAGGTCTGAGCTCACTATCGCTTCCTGGAGGGGTGGTCTCAGTTGAGGTTTTAAATTTGACCCAATCACTAATCGTTTGGTTGTGACGTAATGCACCAATTCAACACTATTGCGGTAACCTAAAATTTACTCCCAAAGAAATACCTAATAATCGTCTTTAAAGAACGATTTTTACTATACCGAAATATTCTCGTCTGAAATGTCTTTTTTTCCCCAGCTAAATAATCTGAATATTACTTCAATCAAAACGGATGTTTTATTTGATCTCGTTAAAACAGAATTTGTATATGGTGCTAACTTTATCATTTAGCGTAAATATATTCATACCTCCAAACATTAACAAAAGCATATTTTCCAGATTGTATCATCTCCAAATATTTATATAGAATTCTTAAAACTAAATTCAAACCAGTAACTATTCAAATCATACCTGTAACCCTCGTGCACCGATTTGACTTTTAACATTATAAACTATTGCTTCCATGCAATTGTTTGTTGCATTTGTGTTTATAACCATTGATGTTCGGTTTAGTGTGTATACTGACGTCATAATTCACAACTTCTTCTATTCGCTGATTGGCTCGTTGAAATTCTTTTGGCGGGAATCCAAGCGAAGTAAAGTCCAGTCTGAGATGTGAAGAGAGATTATAATTGGCCAAGCTGATATATTATATCCCAATATGTTTATTTCAATGTGTGTGTGTGTGTTCTTTTTTTCATTATTATACCCAACTTACCTGATTTTTTTAAAAAAAAATTTCCACAGACATGGGCAACTCCTCCCTGGAAAAAATCTTATTTTGGAAAAAGAAAAAGAAGTCGCCTCTTAGCAATGCCTTCAGAGAACTGAAGAGGGCGCTGCCAAAGAAGAAGAAGAAAAGCAAAAAGAAAAGCATTCTGAAACAACTTCACCTGGAGAACTTGAAGAAGGACAAGAAATCCAAGAAGAAGTTTGCCTTGATACCTCTGACCCGAGACAAGAAGGCGCCCAAGTCGACAAAGATCCTCTCGCTCGGCAAAGAGAGGAAGAAGTCTGACCCAAACACTTCAGAAGGACAGAAGGAGAAGGACAGAGAGGGGCTCGCTCGAGTGGGAGACAAGATCAAAAAGACGTTCTCTCCGGAAAGCAAAAAGGAGCCCAGCCCCGAGCCGGAGGTTGCTCCTCTGAAAGAAACGCATGAAGGCAAAATATCCCTGCAGAAGCTGAAGGACATCATGAAACCCAGACGCCAGTCAGAAACCAACGCCAACTGAAGAAAAAAAAAAAAACTGGAATTTGAAGAAAAGAGACAAACATGTATTTAAAGCTTTTAATGACAGATTTATATCGTCACTAATGAAACAAAGGCGATGAGAGCTGTGGTAAAAAGTAGAACATTTGTGACGTATTAGCTTGTAAATGTCAGTTTCACTTCATATTAAATCTACTTAACCATTCATTTGCTTTATTTCTAGTCCTGGTTGCTGCACAGCTTGATACTAAAAATAAAATAAAGTAAAAGGAACATCAATTTGATTTTGAATGAAGCTTCTGGGATATTGGCACAAAACAGATCATCTCAAATTAACCCTTAAAAAAAAATTTAAGTACAGAGACATATTGGGCAACAAAAACTTTCAGCGGCAATTGTTAGAAAAAGAAAAACACACAGAGGCCTTCACGAGCCAGCCTGATGTATAAAAACAGTTTTTAAAACCCAAACACTGCAACAGTATCCACAGGCGTTGAACTTTTCCCACATAAAACCCACAAAGCATAGATTTTACTGGGATTCTGTGTGAGAATCCAACATAAAGTACAAGAGGAAGTAAAATATGAGATTTGTGGCATCCATCTGAACTCCCAAACAAAATCAAATCCAACCGTTTCACTTCAAAAGTCACAATTAGTTAGCCTTTATTGAACAGCTGCAAGAAGAAAGTCATACGCAGCCAACATGCTCCATAAAGTCTATGCTAATGCACTTCTTAGTTATTTTTTAAAACATATTTTCATTTTTGCAGTACTCTGTGGTGATGCAGCACATAAAATCCCAGTAAAACACACTGAAGTTTGTGTTTGTAAGGTGACAAAATGTGTGAAAATTCAGAGGGTGTGAATACTTTTGCGAGGTGCTGTATTGGGATAAAAAAAAATGGTTTAAAACAAATTTTAAAATGTAGCTTCTAAAATATTTTAATCTGATAAATATGCGAGTCTAATTCTGATAAAATCTCCCAAATAAAAAAAATAATAAAAAAACCTAAACCATTTAAAAAAAACAACAACAAACAAATCCAGTTCTTAAGCTGTAAAATAAAAACAGTAAAAAGGAGAATTCCTTCCTCTGCGGGATCAATGTTAGATTAATAACAGCCACGGCACGAGACGGTTTCAATACAGTTTTAGGCACAAAAAAAGTGATAAGTTACAACGTTAACTATTTACAGTTAATGGCTTGCTTTATAAAATAATCTCTGGTGCAAACAGACATCATCATCTCTAAGCTACGTTGCAAACGATTAGCTGCCTTCTGGTAGAAAGAGCGGGAAACGATGGAGGGGGAAAAAAGTGTTTCATAAAATGGCTAATTATATCTGGATTCTTTGCAATGCGATGAAAATTTTATCTTTTACATGAGCTCCGACTTATCAAATCAACGTGAGAGAGCAAGTATTAAATGTTCCACAAAGCGTAATTCAAAGCAGTTTTTAAGCTGTTAAACTGTTTTTCACTTTAGCAATAATGTTTCTAAGCTACAGGAAGAGAGGTTGATGAGTTGATGTAGCAGCCTTTGCACACAGTGTGGCAGCGCTTACATTGCATTGGTCTTTTCCAAAAATGGCCACCTTAGTAACAGTCCTTTCCCTTCTTCTGCACGCCATCATGCTGTTCTTGGTGCTGACGTGTGGAGAGCTTCTTCTCTGAAGACCGAGATAAAACCGGAGTGCAGCTCGCATTCAGAAGCAGTTCAAGTCTATTAAGAAAAGTATTGGAATCACTCGGATTTCATGTCCGTCTGCCCGTCAGAGGCGCACCATCTTCTTTCAAAGCATTCGAACATCGGTAGATACCGTTAAGGGGGCGTTTCAGGTCGTGTCATTGAAGCTGTCTGAGGCGGCGGCGTGATCCTCCGACACGTGATTCATGAGAGGCAACCCGTTGGCCTCCGCCGCCTTCCGGATGGTGCGAAGCCTCGACTCCTGCAGGAAAGGGGGCAGGAGAGGCGAAAGTAGAGGTAAGATGGAAAAAAAAAGGAGGAGGACCGGAGAGGAGAAATAATGGGTTGTTTGCAGAAGGGTGAGTGGAGTGGAGAGAAAAAGAAAGAAAAACAATGGAGAGGGAGTTAGTCGAGTCCAAACCAGCAAAAAGAGGCAAAGAACCCAAGAAGAGAAAGACATGAAAAAAAAAACCCAACCCAACCAAAACAATAGCTAGAGAGTGGCGTTTTTTTCTTTTAAAATACAGTCTTCCCAGGGTGTTATGTCACAAGGGGGCGCCAAGAGCAAAAAACAAAAATCTTTAGTTTATGACAGTTATCGCTGTTATCCAAAACTAAACTAAATGGTTAAATGGTTTAATCTGGACTGTAATAATAGTTTAATCATACATATTAAAACTAATCCAACCGCATCTGGATTCAGAACCAAATTTGACTGAAACGAGAACAAAACCCAAAATAGTTGAGACTGGCTGAACATCATGGACTGAATAACAGATCACAGACATTTTAAAGTTCTTTGTCATCCTCAGTGTTTCTTATTAGATAATAAAGTTATTGTTTTCACTGAGCTGTGCGTTTGTTTTGTTGCAGCATGTCATAAAAAAAAAAAAGATTCAAACATTAAAATTTACCAACCAGAAGTTTTCGTTCATTTTATGCAGATTTTATGTGACAGACCAACGTAAAGTCAAACTGCAACGTGGAAGGAAAGCGAAATGGAACCGGTTTTCATTTGCTTTACCAATAAAAACTTCAAAACATTGTCGTGCGTTTGAATTCAACACCTCCCCCTCCCTGCTGAATCATCTGCTGCTGCAGTTACAACTACAACTTGTTTTTCTTTTGTTTATTTTGGAGGGGCGTTTATACCAGCTTAGCACATGAATTCACTGAAAGAAATTTGGTAATTCTTTTTTTCACAAAACCTGTCAAACTCAGTCAGAGAGGAAGGAGAGCATCTTTGAAACAAACGTAAAGGTTTCGCCACAGATTCTCAACAATGCTTTGGATCTGGACTTTCAAAAGCATAGATATAATTTAATCTAGAGGTTCAAATGTCTCAGGGTCCGTCTCAGTCTTTTGCGGCGTCTGCATGATGCTGCCACTACCATGATTCACAGCGGACATGTGAAACCGCCTTAAAATTAAAGTTAAAAACTTTTTCAATAAACTGCACGACTTCAGTGTGAGATATTTATATATGTAACAAAAGAAGTCCTAACCAAACACAGCAGGCGGACAATGAAATAAAAACACACACGTAGCCATGTTGGACATTTATTTTCAATAGTTGTAATGTTTTTACAAAAATAATATGAATATAAAATGAAATCCCAGCACCATCGGTAAAATATCTCTCTATATATGTATATATAAAAAAGTATATATGCGTTTTAATGACTTAACTGAAATATAGACAATCATTTTGTGTGGCTTTACAAACGTGGTTGTCATAAATGAATTATAGTTTTCTTTAAATTGCATGAGGGAGTGCAGATCTTGCCAACAAAAGCACAACGGAGGACGAGAGATATTCGTCTTTGTCCAGCCTGGACATTGAGCAACAGCAACAAAAAACACAGGAAAATATTCTCCTGGCGCTCTTACGTCAACACGTCGATGTGGACACAGACGAGATACGTGTGACTGCATTTTCCTGCTGGTGTTGCGTGAGGGCATATTTACAACGCACATGCCGGAGTATCAAGTCAGAGGATGTGTGGCAAGAAGCGTGACCTGGTATAAAACCCCGTAAACATCTGGATCAAGTTAAGACACTACAACAAAAGAACACAGAGACACACACACACACACACACACTCAAACACTGCACTGATGAGGCAGAAATGTTGTGGTGACGATCAACTAATTAACATTAGCATGAGGCAGAGGAATGCTTCCAGGAATTTGGGTGAGTTTAGCAAATAAAAAAAAAAAAAAAGAAAGCAGTAAAGCCCTTAAAAGGTCTAATCAAAGTCTCTCCGGACTTTTTCTGCCGGGAGAAAACATGTTTATTGAATTAGGTCGACGTGAACTGTAAGAGATGCGGATGGAAATATTACTACAAGGCCGTCTGACTAATCCTGACAGTGAATTACTGAGGCCAGTCGGTACTTGCAGAGTAACTGAATATCAACAGTAGAATGTACTGAACGTACAGAAGATCACTGGGATGGTAAAAACCCTAGAGCGTAGCACTCTAACATGCAGACATGATGCAGAAAGCGATCCTGCAGGTGTGACAAAAATGTGGATGGGGGACATTCCGTGTACAAAATAAGTTCAAAGAAACTCAAAATAGCCGAGTTTCCATTGCAAATGTATGCAAATCTTTGTCTATATTCTGCTAATGTAACAAAAAAACAAACAAAAAAAAAAAAACACTACAATTTCGCAGTTCCATTTAGTAAGAAATAAAAGTAAAATCTCCTATGAATAAGCTTGTTTATGAGACAAGTCATTAAAAATCATGGCAGCGATGGATGTAAACAGTTCCATGAAAATAAACAAGGTGACGTCTGCATGTTCGCGGTGAACAACAGGAACCTCCCCACTGTTAGAAACTTCCAGAAAGAAACCCGTTTTACTTACCGATGCATATCAACTGACAGAAAAGCAGACTTCGGTAAGCATAATGCATAATTGTTTTCCTATCAAGCCATATAGTCTGTCATAGGTTCATGCTCTCCTGCACATCATAGCAGCATTGAGAAGTCAATAAAGATGCAAAAAGTCGACACATACTTTACAGAAAGGCTGATGGGCTCGGATGCTTCGCTAATCAAGCTGAACAAAATGGAGCCAAGGCAAGTGGACCAGGTCGCGAATGGAGCGGATGAACAGATCACAACAATGAGGCTAAACGCGAGGCGACAGGTGAAGAGTTATGCTAAAACTGAAAAGCCTTCAGGCTGTTTCGTTGTTCTCTTACAAAGAACAGAAACACCCATCTTCTCACAGGAGAGTCAATGTTTCCACTGTGAAACTGCTTTTCACAATTTTATCAGAGAATTTGCGACTGAAACATAATCTTTGTAGGGCTGTTGTAAACGAATATTTTAGTAATCGAGTAATCTATCGATTATTCTTACGATTAATCGAGTAATCGGATAAAAAAAATTACAAAATGAAATATTGGTAAATCTGGCATAATACCGGTGTTACTATCAGATATCAATATCAGTCCAATTTTTCATATTTGAGCATCCCTAACAGTTGCTTTTTTGTAGTTTAGAAAACTAACCTGTAACAATAATAGCTCACTTTCTAAGTTAACCAGAAGAAAAGTTATAGAAAAATCTGAAATTATATTGAATTTAATAACAAAGAGGCAGGCTCACAAATATGCTTATAAAAAATGTCTACAATCCAGCTTTTAGTTTATGTATTCATCTTCAGTGAGTTTAATAGATTAATTAAACTCACCTTGCCACCTAACCTGTCACGCTTTGGGTTTGAAAATACGGGAAATGCCGCCTGGAGTGGGAGGAGAGGGCGAATGAACGAACGTAAGATGGGGTGGAGGAAATAGACCAGCGGACTGACGAACCATTAGACCGGGGGACGAACACGGGGGGAAGCAATACGGGATATTTACGACACCTTCACTGGTCACACTCAGAAACTCATCTACCAGCCATGTACGATGCGCTCCGCCACCCGTTTCTTCAGACCGGGATATGAAATGTATTGTGCGGTTCGTCGGTAAAGCTACATTTACACGGTAAGCATCAGCTACTCAGCCGCCCGCCCTGTTCAGGCTATCCGCTCACCTCAGCGCTCTTCCCGCCGTTCGCTTTCAACCAGCAGCCCCGGAGGAGAAATGCTGCCGTACTCCAGGCATCCCCCAGTCATGTTAAGGATGCTTATTGGTTCCCCAAAAACGATAAAAAGTCGGGCATTATCATCAATCAATAAAATCCCCACGGGCCAATCTTGAAGATTGGACTTTATGCCGCTGAGACTTAGCTTTTGTCAACAACTCAGAGGCGGAAGTGAGAGCTCCGCGCAACGCAAATGAAGTCCCGGCCGGAACACGGTGCGCTAACTAATAAAACATAAATTAACGAAGCTTCGAGGCAGGTAAATTTTCCTCGAGGAATTTTAGTAATCGAGGTACTCGAATCATTCGAGGAATCGTTTCAGCCCTAAATCTTTGCATTATTTTATGCCTCCAGATGAAAACCATTTATTGTGTTGTTGTGGATTTTACGTCCCAGTGAACTAACGTGACCAAAGGAAGACCAAATTCTGCACGCTTACATTTGAGATGAAAATCTTAGATTAAATGTGGTAAACTAAAAGTAAAGCAAATCAAAGATCAAAAATCAACTCTACATAGATTCAACTAAAACGTACTCACTACAAATGAACTTATTAGAAGACAATAAGTCTAACTTAATCTACAGACTACCTATGGATGCAAAAGCAACGACAAAAGACCGCTTGAGTTACAAAAAATTAAAGTTAATTAATAAACCAATTGTTGCCAAAAACATGAAGTTTCCAGCCAAGACAAAAAAGTCATTTTACGACATAATTTGGGGTTTTAACGTATTTTAGCATGTATTCTTGCAATATGATTATTGGTGTATGAATGTGTAAATGAGTGAAAGCCAGCGTGAAAAACCATTTCAGTGGTCAGTATGACTAGCGAAGCTAAAAATCAGCCTGTTTAGAACTTTGTCATAACTGCATTTTACCATTTATATTGGATGGCTATTCAGACCAGATACCTTCTACCAACTCCCTTCTAAAACAATAAAACACAAATTTGCTAGAACTAAACATTTGTTAGTCACTAACAGGTTAGCATCTGCTTCTTATTGTTCAAATTAACAGGTTATTTCAGTTTGGTTGGGTTTCTACAAGTCAGGACTTCATTCTATTTGACCCTAATCCAAAATCTAAAAGTACTTACAGTAAATTATTAAAGTCGTTTAGTGTAAAAACCGATATCCTGGCGAGATTTCTTTGCTTGTACTCCAGCTGGACATTTCTACTTTGGTGTTTAGATTTTCCAGTAAAATGGGCTAAGACACAATCAAACTGCCCAAAAGTTACTAGCAGCGCTCGGCTAAGATATCTGACCTGAAAACGAAAGCAGTTTTTACTTTGTATAGTTTTTCTGTTTGATATTGGTGTTGTCATCTTCGTTGGTTTCAGACATTACCTCAAGCGTGGTAAAGTCATTATCAGACTGGCCCCGGCGGCACAAGCAGCACAGCAGCTCCTTGAAGGTTTTCCTCATGTCTTTGTCCCTGAAACAGTAGACGATGGGGTTGACGAAAGAATTGCACTCGGCCAGCACCAGGAAGTACTTCTCGTAGCGCAGCACTTTGCAACTTTCGCAATCGAGACCATCGAGCATCAGAAGAACGAGACCCGGTGTCCAGCAGAGCACGAAGAGGCCTGTTGAGGAGAAATCAAAGATGTTAGAAGATCCTCAACTTAAAAATCGACAAACGTTATTCTGAAGTGAAGGTGAAGACGTTGCCAGGCGACAGTGTGATCTACAAATTCCCTGACGGACTCACAGCCGACCAACAGCCTGCTTGTGGAATGGGTTTAGTCTGTACGATCAGGTTTTATTATCATAATACTTGATTAGGGATCTCAGGAATGTGCACACGTGCGGCACACTGAGCACTAATATATGCAAACTCTGGACAGAAATGGTAAAACAATGTGGTAGTAAGCACTGGGACACCAAACATGTCATGCATTCCTTAGAAAGCCAAACAAACCCCCAGCGGTCACGGCCATCTGGCTCTATCCTCTAAGTTTAAGCTAAAGTTTCCCTCTTCTACTGCAGGTTTAAGACACCAATTAAGTCAGTTTTAAATGCAAATTATTCAACGTTGAAAGTGCACATATGCTTGGAGTGGACTACAAGCTGAGGCTTGCCCAGGGTTGTCATCCAAGCCTCTTTTGAAAACAGAACTGGAATTATGCTTGCAGCTCCGGGCCCGGCCGCGCTCGAGAGTTTACAGGTTAATCGGCTGCAGAGTGACAGGACAAAGGCTTGTAACACTTTTTAAAAATTTAAGGAATTCAACGGGTCTTAAGGAGCGGCAAAGGAGGCAGCGAAAATTTGGAAGAAAATAAATAAATAAGGGAAAGGCAGCAAAAAACAAGAGCTGAGTGAGAGGAAAGGCGTGAATGCAGGTATGTTGGGGAAGCAAGGACTGCCCTGACAAGCACAGACATGTCGAGGCATTTACAAAGCAGTGCAACTATTTTCAGTTCCCAGAAGAAGAAAGGAAATTTTCAATAAATAAAATAAAATGCCAAAAAAAAAAAAAATACCAGCTACATGCAGCATTTATTTAATACTTATGTGTATCCAAGGAAACCAAGTAAATAGATGAAATAATCACTATTTCAAAGATAACTTTACTAAATTCTGAGTTCATTTTGAAGACATTTAACATGCTTTTCTGACTCACCTAGGATCATTGAAACGGTCTTCATCAAGCCGAGAACAGTCTCTTTGTGTCTGGTCGGCGTTGTGTGCTCAGACATCTGCTTGCTCTTGTGCCTCACATAAAAAAAGATCCGGGTGTAGATGGCCACCATTATGGAGAAAGTAATCAAGTTGAGAAGCGCCCAGAACACCAGGAAGCTGCGACTGTAGAGCGGCGCCATGGTGGAGCATCTCTTCAGGTCGCACAGACAGTTCCATCCCATGGTGGGAAAAAGGCCCATAATAATCGACACCACCCAGATGGAAAATATGATGATGCAAACCCGCCGCATGCTCATCTTGCTGTGCAGCTGCATGTTGAAGATGGTCTGGTGTCGCTCCATGGCAACAGCAAGAAGATTGAGGACGGAGGCCGTGAGGCTGGTGTCGACTAGCCCTTGGCGAACAAACCATTGGTACTGACTTAGCTTTATGGTCCAAGGGCCAGTGTGAAACATCAAGTGAAGGTAGGCAAGGCCTGAGGAGAAAATTTGCAAGAAATTACTTCACAACCTAAAAATGGTTATTGCTTTTGAAGACCAGGGTTTCTTCAAAGACTTTCAAATACCTTTCAGAAAACAAACCCATTGTACATGATTCTTTAGGCTTTGCACTTTTTTTATTCATTATTTGCCAAGACTAGCCAAATTTTAGCATAGATGCACAGAAGAACTGGATAAGAAAACCAACTTCAAAGAAAAACACAAAATGAAAACCTTCAGACAAGGGGAGGTTGGTTTCTTTAACACAGAACTGAATGTCTTCTGATGTAATTTGAGGTTAGTAGTAGTAGCCAAGACCAACACTGTGAATTTAGAAGGAATCAGGGTTCCTTACAAATTGACAAACCAACACCACATTTGAGTACGTTTAGTCATTTATCTAAACAGTCATGTTTTCACTCATTCCGACTGATTGAAGAGATGCACAACATTCTGAAATATATGCAGATATAAAAGTTAGCCACCAAACTACGATTGCATTGAAATAAATATTAAAAAATGGCTCATCTTAACCCAATTCTCCTCCATTTCACAAAATACTGAAATCAAGCATTTCACTTCATTTCCTCCTGTACAATGTAGAAACTTTACCATATTGTGGAATACGAATTGCCATAATTTATTTGGTTTTAAGTGGGCATTTTGTCATATATTGACATATGATGTCAGCATGGCATGCATAACTGCATACCTGGAAACTTTTGGCTGCCTTGTACCCATCAATTCATTATTTTTTCTTTTGTTTTGCATTTAGCTGACCTTAATGTACTTAAATACAATGAATTACTATTCTAATGAAAACTTAAAATTAAATACATTTTTTTTTAAATTTGCTTTTTAATTTCAAAATTAAGGTGTGCCTATAGTAGTTAAGAAAAGCATGATAATTATTAAACTTTGTTTAAAACACTTAAACAATTTTAAATGTTAGTTTAAAACATCTAAGCAATTTAAAATGTTTAAAACATTTAAAATGTAAATTTTCTTTAAATTTCCATCAGCTGAAATTTAAAGAAAATATTTATGATATACATTCAATTAACTATATAAATATAATTATTTACTATACTGTCCCAATAATACATGTTACAATCTGACTCGTTTTTTAGTTCTGATGTCGCATGTTATTTTGTGAAAGTTTCTTTGATGAGATATACAAACAGAAAGACCAGTGGTGTTTTATCCAACAATTTATAAATTACCTCCAGCATTAATAATCTATGAAGGTGTGATTATAAAGAAGTCAATTATGGAAGATAAATTACCAAATAAAGAGTGCAGTATTTTAGGAAAAGCAGACATGTACTTAAATTCATTGAGTTTCACCTGGGCTTGCATAAAATTCACAATAATTAATCAGTCCAATAAAAATCATACGAGAGAACAACTAAAATGACATTACCTGAGAACAAGTCTGAAACAGCCAGATTACCCAGCAGGTAGTAGATGGGGAAGTGAAAGCGTCGGTTTTTGAAAATGGCCAATATGACCAAAAGGTTTGAAAAGATAACTATGAAGCAAACAAGCAGTCCCAAAGTGACGACCGCATAGTCCCGTTTGCGCCAGAATTCATTAATCGTTTTATTGCTATTCTTGTAAAAAAAAGTCACATTTTCGGTATAGTGGCATGTATTGCTATTAGTTGTGCTGGACATGGCGTCAGAGAAGACTTGAAAAAGATGGATGCTTTGTCGACAGGCAATAGAGCCCAGAGATTGTGGCAGCGTTTACAGCTGTGCTCTTTGGCAGGTTGGAGGTCGGCTTGCCATGAGTTGGAAGGCAGAATAAAAAGATCCAAAGTTCCAAGCCGTCACTTGCTAAAGCGTCTCCAACACTATCAGGGAAGTCTGCAAAGAAAAAAACAAAAAGCAGATTAGAAAGACAACAGAAGCATTAATTATAAAACAAACTTTAACACTAATGTATTTAGTACATTGATTCTAAAATAGCAGTGAAATCAGTAGAATTGGATCTTTATTGTCTTTATAATGGGTACAACAGAAATGCAGCCCTTATGGAGTTTTAAAGTATAAATAAAGGTCAGAAATGATAAAATCCTCTGTGGCATTTCATTGCTTTGTACTTGTGACATGTGCAATGACAATAAAGTTGAATTCCATTCTATTCTAACAAAGTTTTTTTTTACCATACTACTTCACTAAAATTTTCCAATTCACAAATGGAAATGTGTTGTTACCAAGGCTTGTAATGTCAAATGACATTACAAAAGACACAGACTATGATGAGTAAATAATGGAGGAGTTTCATTTGTGATTTAGCAGTTTGACTGACAAGCTTATCTAGTAAATCTTTTAGATAATATTCTGAGTCAATCATTTTCCGATTCAAATTACTAACTAATATTAACTGTGAAATGCAGTGGTGAGGAAAAAGTTTTTCCCCCTCCTATTTATTTCTTCTTGCCCGTTTGTCACACTTAGCTTATTTTTGTAGCAGCAGATATAATTGTTGTTTTTCTCTAAAAAAAAAAAAAAAAAAAATTATTCGATCATGGGATACAACTTTGACATTTTTTGCACAAATACCATGTTCCATCTTACACAATATTTTTCACAGTGAGATAATCTGATTCTAGCGTGAGCCTAACAGAAACAAGACAAACACAAACTAAACTTCACGGATGCGATTCAGGGAACAGACCACGGTTCCGAGCAGAACCGTGATCTGAAGCCATCTTCACTTTGAGACCCGGAACCCACTGTAATCTTCTGTTTACAGTAAACTTGCATTTAGAGTCACGAACACCGTCTGACATTACTTTCCAATCTCCCTTGACACCCAAAGCAGCACCATCAGATCCAAAATCAGCCCGCTTGGCAGTTGGAACAGCGGAGCAGCTCCAAGCAGGCTGAGACACGCCTCGCAATTACGCAATCCAACTATGTAACTCCATCTCAATCCAAACATCCAGTACGCAGCACACACACACACAGACACACACACACACACGCACGTTTGCATGGCTATCTTTGTGGGGACTTTCCACTGACTTCCATTTGTTTCTACAGCCTAAGCCTTACCCTTATCCTAACCATCACACACCTAACCCTATCTGAAACTCAATTCACACCTTAGTCCTAAATCTGACCCTTGACCCAAAAACAACATTTCCCCTATGTGAGGACCAGGCTTTGGTCCCTACAAGGAGCAGTGAGTCCCCACAACGTAGTGTCAGGAAAACAGTCCCCACACAAGGTATTACAAACACGCGCGCGCGCGCGCGCGCACACACACACACACACACACACACACACGCACACAAACACATGCGCGAGCATGCACACACACGCATGCACACACACACACGCTCGCAGGGAGGAGTCTTTCGTGATCAGCTTCCTTAACCAAGGGTGTGTGGAAAGAAGCGTCAAATCAAAAACAGAAAGAAATGAGGAGACTAAAAGGGGGGGATGAGAATGAAATATATATATAAAAAAAACACATATAACCTGAAAGCTGTCTTAGGAGAGAAAAAACTTCAACATTAAAAAAAATAAATACAGAGCAGAATCTCTGTAAACTTCAGTGTACGAAAGATGAGGGTCACTGAAGAAAAATTAAATAAATAAAAAAGAAATTTGACTTTTTCTCAGAAATCAGAATTCTTCTAATCTACTTCTGCATTGCAGGACACAGAAAGGGATCCACAGAAAATTACACATCATTAACAAAGTATATGTGCTGATCAGATAAGTGAAAAACAACCTGGTTTCTGTTGGTTCTGGTACTTTGTTTCAGAGATTAAGACCATGTGCTCTGTGTTCAATCTGCTACAAACAGCAGCAACACAGAAGAAAAGGTGAGTACTTGGCTTTAGCAATTTAAAAACAAGAGCAAATAGTGCAACAAAACCTGGATGCAGTACAATTACTAGATAAGATCAGCGCATTCCTTGTTGCCACAGAGCAGTCAGGTATACTTTAGCTGGTGAAAGGCAAAAGCTTCATCATATCTGGCCTGAGTAGTGATGTGGGCTTCTTCCACTGTCAGATATTTTACTTTCTATCTGGCTCAATATTACATTAGCATGAAAAATGCAAGGCCATAACAGTTGGCCTATGTTAGCCAACAACTATAGCGCTCCAAACAATTGTTTGCGGTTATGAGTGTTGCACATGCTGACAATATATTCTCCATATATCATGCGGCCACACCTTAGACAGAACAAGCTCCTTCACTGTGGTCTGAGGCCTTAAACTGAACCTACCAAACCTGCAGAAACCCTGAAAATCATTACTCTTGCTCTGGTGATCAAATATGTTTAGAAAACAAAAGATAAAGGTATGCATGTATTGCTATAGCTTTCTTATCTGAGGTAGCCAGTTTGAGCAGAAATGGCAATAATCTCTTGCAGAAATGTGCAAGAGGAAGTTAATGCCAAGAACTATGGACAGGAGAGACAGCAGTATCCTGAATTTCCTCTGTGTGTGAAGTGGGATGAATTTACAAGAATACAGACGAATTTACCCCAGATTGTTTGTAGATGTAGAAGATGTCTACGAACAATCTGAGGTACACATCCCCAGAATGGTGTAGTCCTCAAGCTCTGCCTCAGATTCTTCTCATTTCAGTGACTCACTCATTAAGATGTTTGTCATCACCTGCCTACCATCGGCACACAAAGATTTGTAGACGGCGGCTGCATACTGGATAACCTTTGCCCACTTGGTCGTCCTTCTCCATAAACAGGGATGTATCTCTATGGCGTTAATCAGATCTTTTGCTTTAAATTATTTTTTTTGTTCCAATTATTTGGACTTTTTACTGATGGAAATGTCGATGAAAACCGGTGACGACAGCGTTTCCTGGATGTTCCTTTTTTAACTCTGTGACTGGCACGTCGTGACATCACGATGGTTTTTTCCGAGACAACTTTAGATGTAGGGTTTAGTCTTATTCTTCTTTTGAGCTGCAGCTGTTTGCTATTGAACTTACTCGCCCCCCGTAGCATGTGCCGTTGTTTGGTGTCCTCTTAAATATAATAAAGATTTCAGACAGCAGTTTTTAGCTGATTGTATTCCTACCAATAATTATTTTCTGATATATAGAGACTTTAATATCCATGTTCTTCAGATCCTTTAGCCCTTGAATCCTGAAGGCTTTTGTCATCTCTTGATGTGATTCTGGTAGTAAATGGACCAACACATCATCTCGGCCACACTTTAGACCTCCTGATTTCTATGGACTAGCCGTCTCCATTTCTGGGAAATATCTGAATCTGCCATTTCACACAATTTCCCGGTGATTATTGATTTTGTTGTTCCACATCCAATCAAAAAAAAAAAAAAAAAAAAAAAACGCAGACAGCAGGTTTTTAATTGCAGGATCCCGGCACTGGCAACAACTGGACAATTTTCTGCTGCTTTTATGGACTAGAGGTCTGTCCACCAAGCACTCAGGGGACAGCCATAAAGCTGAACGAAAATGGAGGAAAGACAAATTAGGCATATAACTGGAGATGCTAATAAAAGTGTTTTGATATGAAAGAGCTTTCTGTCTTTATTGGCAAAGTGGCATCTCCACAACTGGCTACTTGTTGATTCATCTGTTCATCCTGTTTCAGCTGTTTTTGATCAGATGGAGCCCGTCACTCTCTTATTTGAAAGAATTCAATACATGAAGCCAACTAGCTCACTGGGTCCCTATTCATTACAGAAACCAGTTTACAGTCCTAATACCTGCTTTTAAGGCTCTGGTTATTCATCAGAGGCTTATTTATCAGATCTTGTCAATTTTTATGTTTCTGGGAGATATTTGAGATAATCTAATCAACGTTTGTTAGACACTCCAAGGTCAAGGGTAAAACACTGGGGTGATTTGTAACCTTTTCTGTGGCAGCACCCCAGATTTAGAATAACCTTCCCCTGGATTTTCGTTCTATTACAAATCCAGGCACTTTTAAATCTAAATTTAGGACTTATTGTTTTACTCTGGCTATACTATGCATAATGTATAGCCAGAGTTATTGAATTGCCCATCATTTATCATGATAAATTTATGACATTCTTATCACTCTCACGTTCCAAACAGCTTTTAAGCATTATAGCCATTTAAAACTGCAGTTTTCATGCATAATTTCAGAACAAAACCCAAAACCTCACTCATATTACCAAAAGTCAGCCAACATTTCCAATTCTAGCATGTTTCATATCAGAATTTAAAAGCTTCAAAACAGAGCAACTTTATCATCCTCCATCCAATCCTTCTTTCATCAGCTGCTCTCTCTCTTTGCCTGAACTACAGACATGTCAATGAAAGCATAGCTTCTTTTTAAATAACCTCCTACATCTATATCTCCCCTAAAAACTGAAAACTACCAACCTTTAGTCTTCTTCCTGCTGTAACAGCATGCACTCCAAAGAGTGTTGCTGTCAGCATGAAGTGGCAGAGCTAGTAATAAAAAACTTTAAGAAATCTCTGTTAGCAACAAGAGATTGAATATGAGTTCTCACATGCCAAAAGGCCTTTTACCTTCTCCATGGTCAGCACTTATCAGTTCATCATCCCGTCAGTAGGGACCATAACTTGAATATCTGATGTACAACAGCTGTACTTGCAAAATAGCAGATTATTATCTCAGTACAGTCTACAAATATCAATGCATCTGCAAGAAAGTCAAAGTTATTAACCGTGTATATACATTTGCACAACTGGACACCTCTGAAAAAAAAAAAGTCCTGCTGTGTTTGCAGGATTCAAAGTCCTGTTTGTCACCTGAGACGAATGAAAATCAGAGTATTTCAGTGAAACAAAAGTGTGACTGTGGATTGTAGAAGTCTGCAGCAGCAGTCAGAAGTGAAAGCACCAACCAAACCGCTGTCTTTGAAGCTGCTCTTATATAACTGACATTTCCAACTTTAGTGACGATAAAGATGTATCAGATCTGAAAAAACGGATCAAACTCACGTCTCACTTACTACGACAACGTAATGTTAGTTCAGTTCATGCTAGATACATTTTCTTTGTTTCTGTAAGGCAATGCTGATCCTTAGATGGTTAAGGGGTCAGTCAAAAGCTAACTTAAATTATAAAACTGACGACATGAGAAGGGTTTACAAAAAAATGTTTCATTAATTAATTACATTCTTCCAACACAGAGCAACTTTCACCCACACACGTGTTTGTCACGCTATCTTTGTGGGGACTTTCCATTGACTTTTCATTTCTGCAGCCCAACTCTTTCCCTTACGCTAACCCTTACACATCTAAATAAAACTCAGTTCACACCATACTCCTAACCTAAAAACAGCATTTCCCACTGTTCTTTGTGGACCCAGCCCCCACAAGGAGCAGTGGGTCCCCACAACGTAATACGTCAGGAAAATGATCCTCACAAGCTATGAAATGCATGGTGTGCGCACACACACACACACACACGCACGCACACACGGTCCTGATGCTAGAACATATTTTGGCTCTCAAAGTTCATTGTGACCTTCTAGACCAGATAGTGTTAGAGACTCCATTTAGAGGGACGCTGTGGTAAACAGAACAATCCTACCTCTTAATTTAGCAGAAGTGACGCCAATACAGGAAAGCATGAAACTTTAAATTTAAATTATGTCTTTAGTGTCAGAGAATAAGTGTGAGAACATAAAAGAGGAAGCTGATTTTCAGATAAAATATAAAAAAAGCTAAAGTTAAACCTTTCAACTTGAAGACGTTATGTTTCATAAAAACAAGTACAGCAATTGAAACTGGTTTGCCACGCAAATAGCCTGAGTATTATTGCATTATCAGTTACAATATTAGCTAGATGTCAAACCAGATTAAAGGGAAGAGACACCAATTTAATTTATTTATATTGATGCATTTATTTTAAAAAAGTATATTAATAGAAAGCTGCTGCATGTGGTTTGCTGAGCTGCTTGCAGCCTCTTAACCTCTTGAACTGTTTCTAACTTTGGCCATGTTACAGCTAGGCCTGTCAAGATTACAAATTTTACTGGGGATAAATTGTCCATGTAATTATCACAATAAACAATACTATTGTTTTAAGACCATTTCCAGTAATGTATTGATAATGGCATAATAATGCAAGTTCCCCCTCTCAAAGACTAATAAAGTCTTAATTTTGTACAGAACAAAATGAAACACCAACCAAAAGTGAATAGTAAACAAATAAAAACAACTGAAATTGATTATTAAGTCTCCAAACAAAATTGCCCATCAGTAATCAGAGTGGAAAAGATTAAGCTCGTTTTAATTTATCATGATTAATTTATGGTATGGTTTATTGTGGCAGACTTTGTTACAACTACAACTGTAATCTATTGAGCTCGCTCAAGACAGACCAATGTGAAGCTCAGTCAGATATGACTGAGACAAAGAGCGCCTAAAAATGGAAAATCTATCGCCGTTGTTGGTTGGAGATCCCACAGCATGATAGGGCTACCACTATGTTTCAGTGAGACTGTTGTGTTTTCAGAGTGCCTCATGGTATTAGTTAACACACAGTATTAAGTTTAAATGTAAACAACAAAACAACAGCTGTGGTCTCATCACCCTATCCCCCCTAATGTCTGTGGTCTATTGAATTGTAGTAAACTTTAAACAGGACTTCTCATATCCGTTTTGTTCTTCCTCTTAAAAATTACTTTCTTCTTGCTACTCCTCCATAAAGGCCAGTATAGTGGAACACATGACTAATACATGTCCTGTCCCTGACATCAGAACTGAAACTCCCTCATAGTACCTACTGGCCTTCTGGCTGCTTCTCTGATTAATGCTCTCTCCTTGCCTGCTGTGACGGTTCAGTTGGGCGAATATGTCTAAAGTTTTAAGGAATGCCACTCTCTTTCCAAGCGTTGTCATGATATTAACATTTTAAACTCAATAGCTATACAAAGAGGAATATTTAATTCTTGAGTTTCATGACTGCATGTACTCCCCCCCAGAGTCAGAATTACAAATCCAAAATCCAAAATAGAGGCTCATATTTAAATTTTGAACATAACAAATGAAAGCTTTTAATTATGCTTTAATCAATTCAACAATGTAACAGCAAGAAAAACAAATTAACATAAGGTCACATTGTACAGGGGAGATAAAAACATATCTCCCCTGTACTTTAGCACGGAAATCTTTAGGGGGAAAAAGTCCTCTCTCCGTTTCCCTTTCATTTTTAAAAATCCGGCAACCAAAGAGACAGTCCTTGGACAGTTCTGTTCCGACTGCATTTTTGTTTTTTCAGATTGTTTTCAGTCTTTTTGATGTGTAGAAGAAGAGCACCTGTTGCCTGTTTGGTTCAGCACTGCCCCCTATCAGTGTGGCACTGAAATTCCACTTTACCTGCATTAGCTACATGCCATGTATCCAGCTAGTACGGTCAAAAGAGAGTCAACATTGAGGGTAAACAAAATAGCACACAACCAGTCAAAAGTTAATCAGCAGCACAATATGCACAACTGCTCTAGAAATGCAAAAACATTGAGAAAAATAAAATGTTACATTCAGAGAAAAAAAGTTAAAGTATTTAAGTTTTTGAGGTTTATGGTTTTTAGTTTGTGAACCAAAAATGCTTTTGTAACAAGTCTGTCTCTAGCTGCGTTGCCATTGACCGTGATATTGCACAAACTGAAATTACATTTGCTTAATTGAAACACAGCAACATTCAATAAAGAGTGTCTGGGAGCAGAAAAGTGTTGCTGCGCAGATAGTAAAAGTACAAATCATGAAATATTTCAGTTATACTTTGACAAAAAAACAAACCACTACAGCAAGACCAGACAGTCAATTTCTGTGTGCTGCTGCTGAGGTAAGAGATATAATCTGTGTGATACAGAACAAACACACAGAGAAAAACAAACTCAAAAATCTAACCTTTATCAGATCCATGAATGCACCATGCAACTCACTGCCAGCTCATGAGGACAACAAATCTTTTCAATGTGCATGCCGTCACTGCACATTGACTCAAAGTTAGCTGTGTTCGGGATCAATCAAGTGTTTCGAATCAAACTCAGAGGAAGAACAGAAAAATAAAACTGTGTTTAAAAAGAAAACAGAGTTATACGACGAGCGTTTCACTCAGGCTGCAAAACAACAAAGAAGTTAACTGAGGTTTAGCGAAATGAAACTGAAGAAAATGAATCAACCTAGATGGCTGATGATTTAACAAGGGGGACAGATACTTTTTCCACACATGGCTGCATGAGTTTGTTGTTCAAAAGAGCAGAAAAGTGTTGCTGTGCAGATAGTAAAAGTACAAATCAAATTTCTGATAGACTCAACACTAGATATTAGGGGTGTGAATATTTTAGTGTCCAGCCATTCGATTCAGATTTTTATGGTTACAATTAAGAAACCATTTTCAATTTTCGATTCAGAAACCAGTCCAAGTTATGTGACTGACAGGAGGAAGAGAGTGTAAATAACTAGTACATTTATTTAAAACAGCTTTATAACGTTCCATACTGTAACAAATTCCATGGTTTGTGCATTAAATTCTAAGGTTAGCTTTAGCAGCTATTTTAGGTTAGCTGCTAAGCTAACGCTAACCTAAAATAACCAGTTTTAGGTTAGCTTAACAGCTACGCTAAGGTAAGCTAACCTTAGCTTAGCTGTCAGGACAAGTGGACGTATAATGTGATGTACAATATGCTTACAAATAAGCAAAGACATATAACTTAAACAAATTTTACAATCGATGTTGAATGCTTTGAATCCATTCAAAATTGCGAGAACTAGGAATCACATTTCTCTATAGAATCCAGATATAAATCTTGTCCAGTATTGTCCCCTAATTTACAAATATAGTTATGTGCCATAAAGATAACCACACTAATTATCCCTAAATAAAGGAATATCAGCCAAATCTAAACAGTTTCACAATTAGGCAAAGGGATGTTATTGTGTGATAACCGTAAAATTAAACTCTGCCTCAACAAAAGAAAGAAAAAACAGAAAACATGCACCTCAAAATTCTAGTCACAACATAACATAGTCATAACTATGGATATTCTAAACTGAAACAGATAAATGAAGCAGCGTTGAGGAAAAGGCTTCCTTCAGTCTATTAGATTGACATTTTAAAATTAACGACAAGTCCTCAGGGTGTGCTGGGAAATCCCACAGCACCTAAAGAGAGTCAATATGGAGGGTAAACAAAACAACAGCATTGTTAACTCAACACCTATCAGCTGCACATGAAAGTTACCTTTATTCTCCACAGAACGCTGGACAAAAATCCACTCAATACGAATGGGGAAGTTCAGAGCAGAAGAAAAAAAGAAACAAGGGTCACATAGCAAATACCTCTCAACCCCCGACTTCAGACACCATCACAGTTTCCTGTCACTTACTTACTCTTCCTCCACGTTGCAGTGGTTTGAACACTCACAATCTGTGAATATGTATACGTATGTTCACATATAACTTTTTCTTTTTATAG
Organism: Poecilia mexicana; assembly: GCF_051168715.1. Lineage (NCBI taxonomy): Eukaryota > Metazoa > Chordata > Actinopteri > Cyprinodontiformes > Poeciliidae > Poecilia > Poecilia mexicana. The sequence continues at coordinate 5,235,007 of NW_028263371.1, read as the reverse complement.
CAGCAGTGAAACATCTTCCTGCACCTCAAGCTCAAACTATTTACGTCCAAACTTCACGTTTTATGGCCATGCCGAGTCCACCGTGTCACTTATGCGGCTCCGAGGATTTGCATGGCTGCGGGATTTCTCTGTGGATCACGTGCCTGCATTTGTGTGTGAATGAACCAGCTTGGATCAGTAAACACCAGTTCAAATGCAAACCGGTCATTAAAGTAAGGAGCCACACCCAGGTCTGTTCTCCCTCCTCCTGTCTCTAACAGCAAAGCAAATGCGGCGCCAGAGACAGCTGGCTCTCTCTGTGAAACTCCTCAGAACGGCCAGGACTCTGCTCGCCTTCACCGGGGGGTCTGGCATCTGGCATGTCTTGGGGACTATTCCCTCTTGTAGTGAGAGAAAGCTGACATAGCTGGAAATCCATGCTTAGTTCCGTCTGTTTAATTATGTAATTATGCAAACAAAGGAGTAAGTGACTTCTCCCTTCTACGAGAAAAGAAGCCACAGCGGTTAATCTATCGGAGGCGTGATTCAGCTCGTTAGTTAGACACAAGGCTACTTTACATAAAAACGAGGCACACTTCTTGTCAAGGATCTCATGCAATAAATATTATGTGGCTATTCATAAGAAGCAGAGTCCACTTTTTTTTTTAAGTCATCAATGTTGGGAGAGGTACAAATTTGTTGTGTTGGTTATTTTTGCAAACTTTGACATTTCAAACTGTCGTAGAGTTTGTACATATAAAGTCAACTTTTGATTTCAGGTAGAAAGAGGAGCTGTTGGCGACACAGTTTTAATATTTACCCACTTGGGAATTTTTTAAAGAAAAGGATCAGCTATGGAAGCGTGTGATTTAAAGCAGTTCTTTTCTATAATCTTCTGAAAGGAAATGTCTTGAGATGAGCAAATAAGACCTATCAGGAGGTGGCCAAAACCAGGATCAATTAATATAAGTAGAGATTCACCCATCAGGATTTTACTAGCCAATAACTTTTAATTGTATGTTGTTTTTGGGGCATCTGTGCTTCAGCAACATGTTTTGCATCAAGATGCTATTTTAAGCTTGAATAGTTTCATTGATAGGCCATTAGGCTCAGCCTTACAGTTCTCTAACAATGTAAGATAATGGCTAATGGTTGATTCAATCATCATAGATTCTAATCAAAACGCTGAGTCAGGATTTATTATTAAACTAAATTAGCTAATCCTGTAAGAATCATGATAATAATGCAAAATGTCTGAGCTAAATTTGCTTAATTTAAATAGATTCGTTTAATAACTTTAAAAACAGTTTTTACAGTGCACAGATCCCTGTCTTTCTCAACCAGTTGTATGCTCGCTGTGTTGTCTTTTGGCGGAAAGTGCAAGACTCATCCGGGAAAAGGAAGAAACAAAAATGAAACGTCTTATCTCAGGAGATAACACGCGGGTTTTTTTGCGTGGAATACTATGAATTGACTGCTGCTTTGACTTAAACAGACAGCATGTTAAGACGGTGTAGAAGATGTTCAGGTTGTAATGAAATCCAGACTCAGTTCAGCGCTTCGACCTTCAAACACCATTAAACTGTCCGCGCGCGCTTTATTCAACCCCACTTTAAAGTTTCTCCCCACAATTTAATTTACGGACGAGAAAATAATTTTAAAAAGAATATGTATTAACTCACCTTTTCCTTGCGTCTATGGACCTGTCCCTCAGGTACATCCAGTTCAAATTTCGTGGAGTTGTTCAACTCTAATGTAGGTCAGAGTGTACCTACATCTGAGATCACCTGAGGGCTCTGAACGCCTCTTGAGCACTGAGACAAACAAAAAAAAGAAGTGGGTCGAAATTCAACAGAAACTGCTGTGTGGGAGGTTTCTACACTGCCGCTCAGTTTCAGCTGCTTCTTCTTCTAAGAAAAACTTTAAAGTGGTCACCGTCACCTCCACTGGCACTTTCCTGCTGCTTCCGGTAGTTTTCAGCGCGTGTAACCTGCTTACATTGATCCTTTAAAGGAGGAGCAGAAAGGGTGCGGCACTCTCCTGTGCTGCCGCTGCTGCTCTCTGTCAGCCCGGTTCTCTTTCACAAGGGAGCGGTACCTGGAGCTCTGCGCTGCCTCTGCCAATCTGAGAGCTCCATATCCGCCTGTCGCTGTCCCCCCTGTTGAGTGACGACGGGATGGACGAGCCAATCAGAGACGCGCTGAGGAGTGAGCGACGTGAAGAGGAAAAGCGAGGAATTTAAGGATGAAAGTGGGAGGTGGATTATTAGTGATAATGGTCGGCCAAGGAAGCAGAGGAATGTCATAGCGAAGTTAGTTGTGATTCATTTGAACAAGCAGGACATACGCAACCCACACATACTTCACAAAAAGCCTAGTTCCTTTACCTCTCTATATGGCATAGACAGAAAAATCTAGAAAAAACACTGACGTATCAACCATAAACATTTCAACATGGAGCTTTAGCTATCACAGCTAGAAACTAGTAAACAGGCCTGAAATAGGCGCAGTGGTGGACTCAGACCTTAACCTCCAAAGTCACATAAAGACAACTTCAAAGTCAGTCTTCTATCACCTAAAGAACATTTCAAGATTATTTTAAGACTCATACGTCTGTCTCTTTAGTCACACTGATTACTGCAACGGTGTCTTCACAGGCCTGCTTGTAAGTCAGTCAGATGCAGCTGAACCAGAACGCTGCTGCTCACGTTCTCACTAAAACTAGGAAGATAGATAGAGCACGTCATTCCAGTTCTAAAGTTCTTCCATATGCTTCTTGTAATTCAGAGAGTAGACTTTCAAATACTTCTGTTAGTTTATAAATCACTGGACGGCTTAGGACGAAACTGTATTGTGATCGTGTTAACCATCCAGGCCAAAGGCACCAACAGGACATTGTACAAAGACAACACTGGAACCTAACCCACACGAACAACCATACGTTGCAGTTGGCACACAGAAATATCGATGTAGATCCGACCACAGAATAGTGATTTCCTCCTGACCTTCATAAATATGCCACACAAGGCATGGAAACTTAAAATCATGCAGAATACTACTACACCCCTGTGAGATGCATTACAGAAAAATAAGTACATGAATTATCTCTGCTGCTATCCTGCTAGGGCAAAACATTGGCCTCCTTGAAGCCTAAATTAAAGCAGCCCTGAATGTGTAGTCGTATCAACTTTCTTCAAAAGACTATAAAGACGTAAAGAAAAACCAAAGAATAAGGTGTTTTTGTTTCGATGAAAGGAGTCCGATTTGATTTTCTTACCTTTAATTATATGTTGGATTAAGATGTGCAAACTATGCAGCTTATGAAAGGAGATTGTGAAAGAAAAAGAAAACCTTTAAGAGGTTTGTGGCCATCGTTGAGCAAAACAAAAGTGATGAATTTTCAGTACCTTTTAAGTTTAGCAGATACAACAAAACTTTGCTCTTAGCTCCATCATTTCTGGACTTTTTGTACTGTCCATATCATTACCATCGACAGTCATCTGAAGAAAAGTGTAGATGTTTGTCACAGCACCATCGTAACAGGCTGAAGACGAAGTGAAGTTTAAAGAGTTTCATGCCAGCCAAGGATGTGGCCACTTGGCGGAGAATGAGCTTCTTATCCTTCACAATGTAGCACAGCCTGACCGTCTGCTACTTGGTTCCAGATGCAAGGATTTACGACTCACATTGTCTTTACTTGGACACAAGATCATCACAGGCCTCACGTGGCTGCAACAAGAAACCACATGTAAACTACATGCAAACCATATGTAAATTATGTCCAGTACAGTCTGCAACAAAATGCTAGTTATACAACATTTACCTTGTGAACCACTGATCTTCAGCACTTCTGTCTTTGTAGGATGTCTTTGATTGGTTAGTTGCAGCAACTAACTAACCATCCATCCATCTGTCCGTCCACGGGCTGCAACTAACTATTGTTTTACTTGTTCTGTCAGTTAAGTAGTTGTGCACTACTTATTTATTTTAGTTCAGTTATTATTATGTAAGGAGTGACTGCGGCTCAGTGACAAGAGAAGTCTTTTTGCAATCAGAAAGTTGAAATCAATTCCAGAGTACTGCTGTGAATCTCAGAGGAAAAATAAACGTTGTTGCTCTTCAAAGACTCACCGTTGATGCTGATGGCTGTGGACAGAAGGATCTCCTGTAGCAGTCACTATCACATTAGATGTGAAGAAGCCTCTGACTGAAGACACTGTTGCTGTGTGACAGTCTCACAAAGAGGAGGCTCAGGGTTGTCTGTATTTTGCTTGATTTTTATGAATAATCTTTCTGTGCACCATCATCTTCCAGAGGTTCCAGAGTCGTCCCCAGAGCAGAACCAGTGTTCTTTAACACATTGGTTAGTCTTTAAGTCCTTGGTTCTGATGTAGCTACCCCAAGATGGAAAGAGATGACACTCTCAACAACAGATTTATAAAAGATCTGCAGCAACTTTCTGCAAACAGAAAAGGACCTATGTTTCTTCGAGGAGAGCAGTTTGCTCTGTCCTTTCTTTAAACAGTTTCACTGTTGGGTCTCTATTCCGGTCAGATGAACACTGAGCTGTTTGTATTCCTCGACCACCTCCACGACTTCCACCATGATGGAAACTGTGTTTGACTTAACCCCGTTTCTTTTGAAATGTACAGTCATCTCTTTTATGTTGTTCACATTCAAGATGAGATGACTGTTTCCACACCGTGCCACAAAGCTCTCAGCTTAGTGAGAATCTCTGATTTACACGACGACTGCCTAGTCATCTGAGTATTTATGCAAATGACAGGAGTCTGTTTTGTTCCTGAAGTCAGAGATGTAGAGACAAGAAAAGAATAATGAGAGTACAGACCCCTGTGGTGCCCCTGTACTGCTAAGCATCTGGTTAGACGCACAACCTTTCTGTATCAAGAACTGCGGTCTCTTTGTCGGGTCGTTGTGGACCCAGGCGATTGTTGAGGCCTCCACCTTTGTCTTCCAGAGTTTCTGACAAAGCAAAGCAGACAGAGGGTTTGTTGAGGCTGGTGTACGATGGTGACTTCAACTCCAACTCCATGGCAAAAAGCAAACTACAGGGGGTCCTGATATGTTGCTTGTTTGCTTTCTCAGGTGGGGCAACAGGAGCCTCCCTTAATGTGGGATGTCAAAGCAACAGATCTACAGTCGTTGTTGGGTGAAGGACGAGTTTTCTTTGGTACCAGAACAAGGCAGGATGTCTTCTCTGGGGTCAGGCTAAGGTTGAAGAGGTGCTGCAGAATCTCACAGAGCTGCTCTGCACAGATACCATCTGGACCTGCAGCCTCGCTCCGGTTCAGTCTCTCGTGCTGCCTGCTGAGGATGATTGCAGATTCCTCCCACATCGCATGTAGACCTGCCCTGGAGCAAGGCATTTTACCCCAAGTTTGCCGGTCCGCATCTTGGTTCATAAATGTTATTTGTAAGTGCAGCTTGGTCCATGTGGCTATTTGAGTCGGCATGACTTGAAAAGTGCGCCAATAGTTCAGTCAGTTTGCTATTATTTTTTTATGATGTTTTTAAAGTATGCTACAGAAAAAAAATCTGAAAAAATTAGTAGAAGAAGAAAAAAGATTTAAGTAGAGAAATGCAACATAACTACTTAGAACTTAAAAGTATCAGTAAAATGACTGGAAACTTCTTATTTAACACAGATAAAAACAACTTGATGCCTTAGTAAAAGCACACCCTTCCCCCCTACTTCCTGTTCTCAGCTGAGTTTTATTTACCACCATTAGATTACCATTTTGATTATCTCAATGATCTACTTGGAACATATCTGGTAATCATTAGTGAAAGTGTTTGCTACACCTAACAGCCTTACAACAATTCACCAGCATCCAGCGGGTGGCTCATCTTTAATTTAGATGTTTCACACATAAACCGCAACAAACATTATCATCCAAAGGACAAGCTGTTTATATTTTTCTAGATGTTATTTCATAAGACAGAAACAGGTAAAGCTTGTCCGAAACTGGGTCCTGCCATCCTGTTTTCTGTCATTGTTCAGAAACTGTTTGCGCTTCGCATTACAGCAATAAACTTTATGGAAGACAAGGGCCAATCCTCTCTGCAAATGAGTGAACTGTAATGAAAAGGAGTGGAGAATAGGAAGGACAGAGATAAGAAGGAAATAACATCATCTCTGCACTGAACACAGAGACAGAGTGACAATAGTAAAAAAAACAAAAAAAACAACACGCGCTGATAACCTTGTCCTGTTTGCAGCCATATGATGTATTCTGCAGACAGGAGACTGTCTCTAGTGTTTGTTCAACCTTGTTTCCTCATCAGACAGGTGACACCCAGTCAGAGTTTGAACATTTATAGAATATAATTTGTCGTGTTGTCCCCTTATTTCCTCTCAGGGTTGCTGACAGCTGCCTCGAAGGCAACAGTTGTGGTCGTTGTGATGATAAAGTCGTCCTATTCTTGTCCCTCCGACACCTGTTTGACACAACGGGACAAAACAAATATCCCATATTTGAGCATTAAATGATAACAGCCAAGGTTAATGGTTGGTCAGAGCAGTGTACTATTGAATTTAACATTTACAGTTATATCTCCTATTACCTAGAATCATACCTTCCAAGAGTTTTTCAAACGAGTTACCATCAAGCGATGTCTGGAGAGCAAAGTGCTGTCTTAAAAATAGGACATAAGGAAATGGTTTGCTACGCAGAAAAAGAGATTACAGCAACACTTTGAAACATTGAATCTATGGCTTTGAACTCAAGGCCCTGGAAATGGTGCCACCATCCAGGATAAGAAAGATGTTCTAATAAAATATGTGACTTGTAAATCTTGAGTGAATGAAACACAAATGAACAGCGATGGGCTATTTTAAAAGTTTGCAACAAATTAAACTTTTGATGCCAAAAGGTTCTTAGGCATGTACCAACACATACCTATGAACCCATGAAATCAGGAAGGCACTACTATAGTTAGACCAAGGTTTCCCCCAGTGTATTATAAGCCTGGCGGGCCACCAGGCTTTACTTGTGCCCCCACCAGGCTAACCATTGCTTATTTTTTTAAGTCTTTTTAAAATGTTTGCATTTTTAAGTCTTTATAGTTAGTGTTCAGATACTAATCTTCCAATTTTTCAGTAACACATAATTATCAAGTGATATTTTCAAATTTTAAAAAAATTTAACTCAAAAACACAACGGTCTGCTATATGAATGACTGCCCCTGCACCCAGCCACCGCGTCTAGCAAGTTTTCTGGCGGAAACCCTGGTTTAAATATGTTAAAATATGTTTTAACATGTTTATGTTAAAACATATTTAACATAAATATGTTAAATATTTAACATATTTATGTTAAATATTTAACATATTTATGTTAAACAACATAAATATGTTATATTTATGTTCAAATATAACATAACGTTATATTTGAAGTCTGTTGCTCTCTATGGATGTAGCCAGAAGAGTATTTTCTTGGCAAGTAAAACCTCTCATGGTGAATATGTGGAATAAGTGTGGCTTCTTCATTAAGTGTAGCTAGATAGCCAGCGAACAACTGGGTCATTCTATAATTGCAGATACATTTGATGTCCAGAGTCATTATTTTTGGTCTGGTATATTAAAATATTTCAATTTTTAAATGTTTTCATAATTTATTACTCATTTTAATGGATCATAATATTTAACAAGTAAAAACATTTAAGTAAATACATTTAAAATTGTTTTATATAGCTGAAAAACCAAGATTTCTTGTCGTCCGAGTTGGGTACTGTCTTTTTTATTAACCTGAAAAATGATGCAAAAACCTATGTTTTATTATTTTTCTTTGGTGAATTTGTTTTTTCTGTCTTTTTTTAAACTGCCTAAAAGGTCAATTTAATAACAACATCACATTAAATTAACTCAAAATACCCTTATTTTTGAAAAAATATGTGTCCGAGAATTTTTTGTCAACTCTGTTACCATATGGTTTTGTCCCTGTAAATCTAGGAAATTGCCTTCTACGGCTATATAAACTGCATAAAATTAAGTCATTTACTTTTACTGATAAGACCTGAAACACACAGAGGTCTATGTGCCATTCTCTGGGAAATATTTTAGTTTAAAAATCACAATCACCAGGTGTTATCGTTTTCAACGTCAATCTTGTTACCAAAGAATCATGAGAAAAATACCACAGATTTTTGATCAGAGACAAGTTTATTTAATGGTTTTTAAACCATTATCTCCGTGGTGTCATGTTTTTTCACAATTTCTACTCACAAGTGGAGTTTTTAATAAAAATGTTTGAAATTGTCAATTCTGTTACTGTCAACTCTGTTACCAAATAGGGTAACAGAGTTGACAGTAACAGAGTTTTCAGTTCTAAATTATTATGGTCCTGTCAATTCTGTTACTAACACCAACTCTGTTAGGTAACAGAGTTGACATGTTTATGACATACTTTCACAAAAAAAAAAGGAAAACTGTTGTCTAGAGCGCCATATACATTGTTGGTTGACTTCTGCTGTGATTTAGTATTACTGACCAATTTTATTTCTAAAAGAATGATGGTTTTCAATGAGTTTTAATGAAAAACGTTTGACCCTATGCGAACAACTCTGTGAAAAGTTGAGTATCTTTTGATTTTTTAAAATGTATTTTTAAGTAAAACATCTCCATTTAAAGTATTTGGGTAGTAGGACACTTGGTGTAATGGAATAAAAATATTTTAGTCTGCTAGAATTTATTGTTTTTTTCACTCACTGTCTATATTGTCCGTAACAGAGTTGACATAACATACCGCAAAATATACGTTTTTTCTGAGAAAAAATTATAAAATATGTAGCTAATGTTTGGCAATTACAGATTTTTTTAAAGTTTAATGCCTTTTCAATAGACTACCTAAGAAAATTTTTAAGAAATGAAAAGTTTTTTTTTGTCAATTCTTGAAGTGCCAAATGTATCTCCAATTATAGAATCACCCAACTAATAAAAGGTAACTTTTTAAAGGACTTTTGTTACTGAAACACAACAGAAAGCTAATACATTCGTCTTAATGCTGCACTTAAAGCATTTTTGTGCTGAAATACAGCAGACAGAAAATACATTACTAGCTTTCCGCACATATATTAATGCTACACTCAAAAATTATACAGTGCTCTACATTTTATACACCAAAGGAAAACAACAACACATGTCTAAATGTGTTGTCCACACACACAAATACTTTCAAAGATAAAAGTTTTCCAAGGTACGAAGCATATATAGAATATTCAGAATATTCAGAGTGTTTACGAGCTTTTATTTTCTCCAAAGGTTACCGGAGAAAAATACGTCAAAGATAGTTTGAGGCTAAGAGCGCTCACTCGGTCATGTTTCTGTAAATAACGACAAAGATTTCGTTTTCCATCAATTAGTAAGAAGGGTATCTATAACATTTGACAAATAATTTTAAAATAAAATTTAATGCGGGCTTTTTTTGATTTTTTTTCTTTTTCTTTTTCTTTTTTTTTTTAGCTTCACATCATTTTACAATGTTACTCCCTCTTCAAAAATATACTTGATTCTTTGATACGTATTTGAGAAATCCTTGAATCCCCGTAGCAACCATTCAGTGGTTGGTTGGTCAGCAAACACCCAGTAGAACTAGGCATCTGCTGAGCTCATTATGCAAACTACTGCTCAGTCTAAAGCTCCTAGGATGATTGTAAATGGCGAGATGGAGGAATGTTGACGTGATGACGTGCTAAAGGCGGAGTCTCTGAAAGCGCTGGCGCTTCTTAAAGAGACAGAGCGCCAATATCAAGGCGTTAAATCAACTTTCTTTAAAGTCATGTTCAGTATATACAGTATTTTTTATAACAATTGGAGGTAAACTAGTTACTTGATTATGCCGTAAAATATCACTAACTGCTGGCAAACTTGATACTTTTAAATTGTTTCATTATCTATTGTCTCATTTCCTTTCAGAAAAAAACTACTTGGTTGAATTAAAATTATTTATAAATCTGTGATGCAGATGAATATTTTTGGGCTTATCTGTATATGTGGAAATAACAGCTTCGAGTTTGCTTATAAATGTCTGAATGACTCATGGGCTAGAGTTAAGAGATAAACAAAATTCTTCTGATAATTGTCACTCTGGACTGAATAGTGTAGGGGAAAAATGCAACCGAAGCTCAAAATGAAAACAGAAAGATTTCCAGAAGTACAATTACATATTGAATTATTAAGGGAATTCTTAAAAATATTGGAGAAATCCCACATGGCCACACTTTTCATTTAGAGTTTTCTATTTTTGTACATTCCGCAATAAGAAAAGAAAAAAAAAAACTATGAACAAAAATAAATGTTACTAAATAAAAAAGTCTGAACAGACAAAAGGAAGTTCTGTTATAGTCCAGGATGCGGGAAAAAGGAAAAGGTTCGAGGATCCCTGAAGCTGAAGCGCTTCAGACTGATTTATGGCGCCGAGCGCATAAACAGCAGAGACAGAAATACAAGCGAAGGCCCAGACGACAGCCAGATCACCTCCCACAGGCGACCATGTGCAGCACACGGCGCAGCGTGAGGGCAAGTTGCGTGTAAGCGGCAGAGTGTGTGTCAGCCATAAGTGTGTGTGTGTGTGTGTGTGTGCTTTCCACGCAATTATATGGGGGGCTTGTGCAACGTGCTGAAAGGCTCGAATTGGATTGCGTGTCTATAAATCACACGTGGAGTTGCTTATTGCCATCTGGCGTGAATTTTTGGGAAAGGCCTTGATGTCCCTGTGATCACTCCCATCACCGATCTCCAAACCTCCCAGTTCCTCCCCCGCCATCTCTTTTTAGCGCAGTTGACGGGAACACTGGGGGTCTTCCAGGCGGGCCCAGATGTGTTTGTTCCAAGCCGTCGGCGGGGCTTCGCTGGAGCTGCCTCCTCCACCATTCTTCTCCAGATGGACACATCCTTCCTGCTCAGGGTGGAAGGAAGGGGAAATATGTTTTAAATGAGATCAGGAACTCGGTGTGACCCTGCTTGCTTCGTTTAGGAGGCGAGCAGAGAACTCGGTTTTCGCTCCAGAAGATTGTAAAGGTAAATGAACTTGGGGACTCGTTCCGGCGTGTTTTCTGGATCAGTGTCTGGGTGCGCTGGTGTTGGAAAAAGTGAGATTTTCGCGACATTCATAGCACTCCAACTGTAGGAAAACAAATGAAATTAGAATGGTGGCAATAGTTGCTCTCCATCTAAATTTAGAACATATTGTCACCTTCCTGCCTTTATGTCATTGATACGGAAGGAGATTAGGATCACTAAAAACAAAAAAGAAAAAATTCTGACTTTTTTCTGGTAATTCTGACTTTGATTTCAGAAGATTTGTGAGAATTCAGAGGAAAAAAAGTAAAAATTCTGAGAAAAAAGTCAGAATATTTTTTTCAGTGGCCCCAATCCTATAGACTCAAGATTCAAACACAAAGTGCTGCGACATTTTAAACATGGCGAATTTCAAAACGAAAAGCAACAACGAAATGTTTTATATCGAAGTATATTCATATGCTACAACAAGCAATGACCTAAACCAACCTTAAACTTGCGCAAGGCTTGAATATGTTTGGAAACAGAGGTGGAGCTAGTGTGTGAAAGAAACTATTTCAGTTTGGGTTGCAAAGCAGAGAGGCAGAATAAAAATGGAGGCCGTGCTGTTCATTTGTAATTTGTGAAATAAATTAATAACCACGTACGATTTTTTTTAGTTCACTTTACAATTATGCAAATTGTGGTGTTGATTCGTTACCTAAAATCAACAACAACAAAAATGCATAAATGCAGGTGACTGAAATGGGACAAAGCAAGGCAACCACATTTTGATTCTTCTACTGTCTAGTTTCCTAAAAAAGAAAAAAGAAAGTCATGATATGTTTTTGCCTGAGCTAAGCACATCCTCTAATCGCTGACTGTGTTTCTTTTTGGTAAAACTTTGTGGAAATCACTTTTTTGATTTTTTTCTTTTTATAATTTGAATAAGTACAGTTAAAATTCTTGACAAGTGTGGCAGCTTTTCTTTCTGCTTCTTGTTGCAAATAATCTCCTGATCTCCCAAAAAGGGTTTGCACGCACAGAACGCTTTGAATTGAGATTGAAAAGTACTGACTTTCATTTCGGGAGAGAAAAACATAAAGAAAAAAAAAATCCAAATCAGTGAGATAAAGAAATGTAGATAAAAGGGAAGAAGAGAGAAGCAGCAGCAGTGCAAAATAGAATTTCCTGTTTAGGCAGAAGTCAAACAAATTTGACACCGAAAGTCAAGGCTGAGAAAAGCTGCTGCTCACCAGAGTCATGTGACTCTGCCGTGACCACAGATTTCCTAGAGCCAGATTTCAACAGCCTGCTACCACAGACAGCACAAACTGGTGCCTCATAATGTTTTTCTTTTACTAAATTGTCTCTGAAAACTCTTGCTTCCACCGGCAGTTCTCATTCTGACAAATATAATCCCACAAACCCTCTGTGTTTTACAGATGACAACAAAATCTAGATGTTTCTCTCATGACTGTATTCTAAAGAGGCAGCATTATGTAAAATTGATTCTTTTCAGCTTCGCATCACATTACAATGTCGCTCCCTCATCAAATACATACCTGGATTGTCGCCTTGGTTCTTTCATGCATGCTTGAGAAATCCTTTAATCTCCATGACAACCATTCTGCTGTGAAAAACGCCTGGGTGGACATAGCCCCGCCTTCGAGGACAAAGCTCCTCCTCCGAGCTGCAGTTTCTGAGATTCTGCATTACAAATCACAGCTTCCTAGTGACCCCCCAGCTCAGCTCCCCAGACTAGCCTCCAGCAATTAGCAAACACCTGGTGGAGCGTCTGCTGAGCTCATAATAGGAGCTTATTCTCAGAGAAACGCTGGTAAAAACAATGTTAAAGGGTTAATAGAGGAGCCATATTGTGATGACTTCCTGAAGGCGAAGTGTCAGAAAGAAATTTCTTTAAGTCATACATGATATGTAAGGAATTTTTAACAACTCAAAGTGGCACTATGTGGCTGGAAAACACATAAATGTGCCCCTGTTAGGTTTTTTTTCATGTGCAGTGGCGCAGAGGTCAGCGGTATCCCTTATCTTAAAGCTGAACTCTCCTCGTTGTCTCACCTGATAAATCCCGAGGTCATCTTGGCAGTTTGCGGTCTGTCTTGAACTTTAATAAACCGTTTAAAAAGCTGAGTCAAACCACGATAGCCCCTCATTTGAAAGTCAAAAACCTGAAAAAACAATAAATGCATAAATAAAAACATTCGTCTTCACTGTAGGAGACAGAGGAACTAACTTTGAATAAAAATATTTCATGACTCGTTCGGCGGTTGTTATCTGACCGGGAACTTTCTTTTTGTTCTCTAATCTTTCTGAGCGCCGAGCAAATTTGTGATAACACATGATTAGGGGCTTCTCTTTAGCAAAGGAGGCACAGCAGCAACTTCTGTAACTTGGGTGTGAAATTTGTCTTTGCTGCCTCTTTCCAACCTGTAATTGGTCTGAACCTCCACTTCCTCCCCGGTGTTCTTCTGTCTATCTGGCAAAACCCTGTCAAACCCACTAAACAGTTTCTCACGCTTTCTCGTTTGTAGGCTCTAATTTTGGCTGCTGCAGGACGAAGTGAAAATGTGTGCTCATTTAGTAACTATGTCAGTAGTTTCAGTTTACTACTTGAGGCTGTTGAATAAAATTAGGATTTTACACAAATCAATTTAATTGTAATCAGTGTACATTTATGCACGACTGTAAGCTGTTAGAAAATATATTAATCTGCTCTTTGAATCATTCCAACTTACTCCACTCTTATTGTTTAATTCAAGCTGGTTGTCTGTTTATATGTATATATATATATATATTTTATGTTGAGCATTTTTCTTTGTATATTTCCTCTTTTTGCCCCAGCTGATGCTACCTCAGCTTGATTTTAATACCACTGTACAACACAGTTCCTCATTGTGGGACTCCAAAGTGTCTGGATTTGAATCTTGGTAGGATGTACAGAGTACCAGGCATACAGTTATGTGCAAACAGCAACATTATATTCAATATCAACATTTATTTTAATGGCTAAGAGTTTTGATCTCCAATGAATCACGTTTTCAAAAAAATCCAAACTTTGTCCGTATTGTCAGTATTGCTATTTTCTCCGCTGCTTGTTCCAGAAAGGTCCATCAATAAGTACCAATGAATTTGAAAATATGATGAAAAACAGTTCCTGTGTGCAGTTTATTGATATAAAATCACACTTATTAATGAAGTGTAATACAAATGGATGTTTCTCAGGAGCAGTATTTGTGTTTGTGGGTCCAGGATTGCCATGTCACGCAGTCACAGCCTAAAAAAAGTATTGAATTGTTTGTATCTTTACTGTTATCACAATAGGGTTATAATAGTTTTGGGTTTTTCATTGTAGTTTATTTTGTTGTGACTTTTGTTTGTCTAATTCAGTTTTAGTTTTTAGAGTGGGTTTGCTAGGTTTTATTAGTAAAGTATTGCTTAGTTGCAGTTTGGGTTTTATTAATTGTAGTTTTAGTTTTTATATACTTTAATATTTAGGTGCAGAACTCAAAAAGATAAACGTATTGCGATTATACATTTATCGAGTAATAAATACTCAGCTAAAAATAGCATTAAAAAATGGATTCAATTACTGACTTTCTCTCCCACATTTTGCGAGTCACCCATGTTTTATGCCGTTTATCTTTTTCTGTACTGAAATGAATTTTGTTGTGCTTCTGTTCGGTGACAATAAAGGCTGATTCCAAAGAAAAAATGGTGAGGACCAGGGTAAGGTTTTTAAATATTTTAATACTTTTCTTAAAAAACAAAACAAAACAAACAAAAAAAACATAGATGCTGTACTCCATTATATGAAGATGAATCTATTGACCTCAATGCCTCAGTCACCAACATACCAACACATTGTTCTGGGTAAAATAAATCATAGAAGAAAAAAAACAGCAAAGGAGAAATAGGACAGAAAATAGGAAGAAAAGAAAAAGGAGAAAAAAAAATACAGAAAATGACACAGCAGAAAACACTCCAGATCTCTGAGCCAAACCTCAAGGAAGCGGGAAAAGCTCCCGCTTCCAGATCAACACAATGGCACACAAAGTCCAAAACGCTCTCAGTGCGGACGACGACGAGCGCGAGGTCAGAGTGACGAAGGACAGAACGAAGAGAAGTCCATCAGACGACTGAAACTGTGATGATGGTGGCAGGTGAGATGGGAAAGACTGACTAAAAATATCCACATGAAGGGAAGAAAAATAAAATAAAAAAAAAAAACAGACTAAAACACTTAAGTGCAGATTTATCCAGTAAGTACAAAATGATGGGACCTAGGCGCGTAAAACTCCTTTGAAGAAAGACAAAACCAGTTGCATAACTTTCGATTTAAAAGGCCAGGAAGAGGGGGAGGGAGGGGGAGCAAAATTTTAAATAGCAATGATGACAGTCTTTAATATAAAGTGAAGAGACAATGCAATTTACATGTAAAAAACGTGAAACAACTTTCAGCACTCAATGGATTTGTTTTGGCATAGAGTTAAGAAAAAAATAAAACACAAAACAAAAACTGAAAATGTGAGAATAAGACAGACGAAACAACCCTCTCAATAGAATCATAAAAAAAGTTTTGTTTTTTTTGTTGGTTTTTCTTCTTTACAGTAAAGTCTACAAAATCAAAACCATAGCTCAGAGACGAACACAGACACGAGCTTTGCTCTCCACAAACGATATCCCTCTCATATTCTTCAATGACTTACTTTTTTTTGTCATATATAATATATATATTTGTGTATCTATTTTTATATATATATATAATATGTATAATTTGTAGGGCGTGATTAGTTTACAGGCCGGAGCGCTAAGGCAAGGGACGCACTTTGAAAACTTATGAAACATGGTTGCTTCTTCCGTGGTCACTCCTGATTGTTGCAGAGGGGGAAGTGGAAGGTGAAAGGAGGTCTTATAAAAAAAACAACAAAAACAAAAACAAAACACACTGTATCCTGAGAAAACAATAAGCTTCTAAATGATAGCTGACGAAAACCTTACAAACTTAACCACAAGAGTCCAGATTCCCCCAGTGAAAATCTGAGGGGAGAGGAGAAAAGTAAAAACAAAGCAGGCTGTTTTATTTGTTCTCCTGTTAGCTAAAGTCCCCCAGAAATAAAAAAAAAGAAAAAAAAGAAATTGCTCCAGTTTATAATTTAACATAATGAAGGAGATTCAATTTCGATTCTCTCCTAAAATTTTCAGACTGCTCATCCCGTCGTCCTTGGAGATCAATAAGTAACCAATGAACATCAAGCAGGAAACCCGGGAGGGAGAAAGCCGTTTCTCTACGTTCCCAATCACAACAAGCTAACGGGGCCGAGAGGTTTCTGCTAGGTCCGGGCGGTGATGTGGATTTGTGTCATCGGCAGCAACCATGTATCTCAGAGCTGTTTCTCGTGACGCTTGTACATTTGGAAACGTTGTAACTTATCAAGTCCTCGTTTCGTGCTCTCTTTTTTTTTTTTTTTTTTTCCTTTTCAGAAAAGACTCTCCTCGAAAATCGCCATCAGGTCGCTCTGGAAATTGATGTCGATGTTGTCTGCCATCTGCAGAGAAAACCGAAAAGGTAAAAGGACGATGAGACGCGATTTAAAGAAAAAAAGTGAGAAACAAAAAAACAGAAAGAAAAGTGCGTACAGCCTCTCTGAAGCGCCGGTCCCGTTCGCGGAGGCGCTCCCGGTCCCTCTGCTGGTCCAGAGCGCTGTGTGCTGCTGCTGCTGCTGCCGCCGCCGCGGGCGGAGGGGGCAGAGCTTGTTGTTTGGCGGGAGCCGGCGGCGGCTGAGGGGAGTGAGTGGGTGGAGAGGAGACGGGGGGAGGGGTCGGAGCAAGGGGCGACTGTCGCCCTCGGCGACCGTGCTCCGTTGTGTCGTCATCATCGCGGCTGTGACACGGAAACAGGAAGCAGCAGTATGTTTTTATTTGATCGAGTTACCTGGTGCCACTGATGCTGATTTAGGCCTTTTCAAAATGATGCAAAATTAAACCAAGCAACACAAAAAAAAGTTTTGGAAGGAAATAAAAACTTTTTGCATGGAAATGCAAAAAAAATCTGCGAGGGAATTTCTTTGCTAATGCTGAGTCGTTTCTTCATCATTCGGAGTGAGCTGCTGTCTGTCCCTCCTACTTACCGTAGCATCTCCTGCACTCTCTTGGCCTGCTCTGCCTGGGCTTTCAGCTGTCTCTCCCGCTCCTCCTTCTCCATGGCGACTCGCTTATAGCGCTCGAAGCTGTCGCTGGACGAGCGCAGCGATGACGTTGGCGCAGACTGGGAGCGTTGAGCCAGGCTGGCCCAGGAGCCCATGTTCTTTAGTTTCACATCCTGGGACGGAAACACAGCAGGATTAGTGGGAAATAAAGACGGTTTTTATTGGGTGCGGCACTATTTTATGCATTTATTTTGTATTTTTGTGTGTACCGGTGTCTTTTTGGGTGCGATGGGGGTCTTGGGTTCTTGCTTGATTTTGTTCTCCGGTTGGGAGGCGGGCGGCGACGGGGAGTTGGGGAGGCGGGAAACGGGACGAGAACCATCCAGCGGCTTCATCTCCAAACCTAAACACACGTTTAGGGAGAAATGAGGAACCAGAGAAAAGTCATCGCTTCCAAACTCAAATCTAAATTTGTATTGGTTTTCCCTCCAAATATTTCCAGATATTTATTAACGGTTTAGCACCTTTATACTCCACTTAATTTGAGAAACAATGTTTATGTTGTCTTCAGATTAGGACTGCAACTAACTAATTATTTTCGTAATCGATTATTCTATAATCTGACGGTTAATCAATTAATCACATAAAAAACATATTTACAGATGAAGAATTTTTAACATCTTAAAAACAAAATGTACAAAATGTTATGTTTTGTACAATTTTGGCTCAATTACTGCTCTATGTTGCTTTTACAGCAACCTTTTTTTTAGTCGGTATAATTCAGATAACGATTAATCATTTACTAAATTAGTCGATTAATCCATTTAATCGTTTCAGGCCTACTCCAGATTTGAGTACTAAAGGGATATTGCACTTTTTTAAAAGTGTTTGGACTCAGATCTGCTTCATTTTGAAATCTATAAAACTTAAAACATTTAAAATTTTCTCTGGCTTTGACCAATCTTACAGAAACGCTGTTTTACCCTTCCTTAGCAGAGAATAAACATTTCACTCACTGTGTTTGTTGTCATGTTTGTGTGCGTCTTGGCGGACTGCAGGGCTGAAAGGTGATGAAGGTAGACCTGGAGACTGCGAAGGCTTCTCCTCTTTGACTCCCACCAGGTTGGACCTCTGCTCCTACGCCAAGCCCAATCACACAGAACTCAGTGCAGTCGCCACACATCGACACAGTGATGCAACGTTCCTGATTGGCTTACATGCTTCTTGGTCTGTAAAGGTGACTGCTGTCCCATTGGATGAAACTGAGGCATTTGAGGCGAATGCATCATTAGAGGAGACGGGCTTTCACGCAGGCAGCCTAAACACAGGGAACAAGAAGTTCAGTTTATCTACAGCTGAGCTCTCTAGCACCACCGTATGGATGAATACCAAAATGACAACAAACAAACAAACAAAAAACACTAAAAACAAAAAATAAAATAAAATAATATATATATATATATATATATATATATATATAGCTAGTAAATGTAAAAATCTAAACATATGTATCTTAGATGCAAGGTTCATATGTTAATGTTATTAAGAGCTGTGAAACTTTCCAGCTCATCTCCAATCTGTCCTCTGTCACTACGCTGGTAGTTTTCAGCCGTTTCAACAAGTTAAAAAAAATAAAACTTCAACCATGTAAACTGACAGAAAGAGAAAATATTTATAAGGAAACCAAACAACTTGCAAAAAACATTAAGGCTCAGTACAATGACTTCAATATTGACGTTTATCAACTAACCTCAAGTAACTATGTTACTTTCAGTTGTTATGAAAATGGTACATATATATCAAATATGAATTAAAAGAAATTTTACTTTGAAATTTAACGCCTTGAAATTGGGTGTCTGTTTCTTTAAGAAGCTCCTGCTCTTTCTGAAACTCTGCCTTCAGGAAGTCATCACAACATGGCTCCTCTATTAACCCTTTAAAAAGGTTTTTATTAGTTTGTAGATCAGTAGATCCACAGTTCCACCAGATGTTTGCTAATTGCTGCTGGCTAGTCTGAAGGAGCCGAGTGGTGGAGTTGTTCTGTTCTGCTCTGTGATGATGCCTGGAAACTGCAGCTCTGAGAAGGAGCTTCGTCCACCCAGGTGTTTTGAACAGTTGAACGGTTGCCATGGGATACTAAATGATTTCTCTAAATTTGCATGAAAGAATCAAAGCAACATTCCAGGTAATGCTTTGAGCTCAAAAATATTGCCCCTTTAATGTTCTCTAAGCAGGAGGCTGTTGAAAGTGAGAATTTGTTCTCAATCAACTTACCTGGTTAAATAAAGGTTTAACAAAATAAAAAACCCCACTGTGTTTAATGTGGTACCTTTAGTTGAGAAGGCCTCTACTGTGTTGTGTGGGGACGGCTGCTGCTGATGCTGGAGCTGCTGGACCTTCTGCTGCAGGACGGCACCCTTCAGCTGCTGGGATGCCGCCGGCTGGGAATTCGGGAACAGCTGGGGAACGTGAGCTGGGACGTGTCTCTGCGTCTGGGTGGGCGGTGCCGCCGCCAAGACCTGCGTGTGTATCGACTGTAGGAGCTGGGAAGCGGCCTGCCCAGGCGAGTGTGTGTGCAGCGGCTGCAGCTGCGGCGGCTGCTGCTGCTGCTGCGGCGGCATGGTGACCCGGGGCTGCAGCGACTGCAGCAGGTTGTGAACCTGGCTGAGCGGCGGCGTCTCGGAACTGTTCGGCACAGGCTCTTCGTCGTCCTCCAGCAATGCCTGAGGAGGTTGAGCTGAGAGGGTACCCAGGATGCCGTGCGACGGCGGCGACGGGACGCGTGGGCGGAGGACTGGCTGCGGGAGGCTCATGGGAAGCGTGGGTTGAAGCTGGGCGGGGACGGCGGGAGGCGCAGGAGGCAGGGTAGGCAGCAAGGATGGAGGAGGCTGCGGCGGTTTGGGCGGAAGAGGCGCGGCGCGGTTGCTAGGTCTGGATGGTTGCTGGGGGAGGGCGTTGTGGATGGCTGCAAACATGGAAGAAAAAGAAGGAGGGGACAACCTTTAAAGCCTAATCCAACAATCTATCACGACATATTCTATTAAAAACGTAGCAATGTGTAGAAATTAGGGTTTCGACTCGGGCTGGACGATACGGCGGAGAAACAAACTGCCTTGCAAGAAAGAATCAAGGCAACACTCCAGGCATGTTTTTGATGATTGAATAACATTATAACATGATGCAAAGCTCAAAAAAGTTTAATTTACATAAAACGTCCCCTTTAAAGAATAATTTAGGCTGCTATGTGGATATGCTGAAGCCGCAGCTCTGAAATACCAACCTGGGGAAGGAACGATGGGATGCTGGTTTAGGAAAGGATGCGTGTCGGTCGGTGTCTGGTTGAGGGGTGCGTTTGCGTTCAGCAGGCCCGGGGGTAACGCTGCCCCGGCGGCGGTGCTGGACTCTGCGTTTGACTCGGTCAGGTGGGAATTCATGAAATGTGCCAGAGGGTCGAATCCCGAGGACAGCAGCTGAGAGGAATCCAGCGCTGGGACAGAGGGAGCGGATACAAACGGGGGCTTGGACTGGAACAGCTGGGGTTGTGTTTGAGGCGCGGGGGCAACTGGGAGCATCCCACTGGGAGGAAGAGGAGGAAGAGGAGGCGGCTGGTGGTTCCCTCTCTTGGAGTCCTTGTTGGGTAACGTCTTCTTCTGTTGCTTGGGAACCAGCCCTGCAGACACGAGACAAATGAGATTCAAGAGAGGACAAAAGACAACATTTACAGGCTGAATACTTGAGGGTGCCAATCAGTAAAAACACATAAGTGAAGTAAAGACGTTACCATTCTCAGAGTCCTCGCTGTCTGAGGAGTCGCTGCTGCCTGAAGATGAAGATCCTGTCTTTATCTTGGTCATTTCCAGAGACTTCTCTACTGCAACAAAAGCCATCAAACTTTAACAACTTCAACAAAACAAGTATTTAATGTTTATATCAGATTGGCACAAACACAACAAATCCTAAATTGAACAGTGTTTAAATAATCCGTACAGAACAAAATAATTCAGAATTCAGCGGCGTAAGTATTGTAGATTTTGAATCAGACCCAATCAAATACAGTCCAGTTTTAATTAATAAATGCAAAGTGAACACTGTACTATGCTAAATGAACCAAAACGTTTGGAAAAACCTGTTTCCCCTCCTCGCCTGTGGAGGCGCTGCACTGAGAACCACGGAGGGAAGCGACACTGAGCGCAACTTCTTTCCTCACGAAATGTAAACAAACATGGAGAGGCGTCAGATTTTAGCGGTTGCAGGATTTTGGTTTTATCGTTGGTAAAAAAACCATGAGCCAACTTAATCAATTTTATGAATTCATAATTTTTTTTTGTTTTTGAAGAATTAATTTTAGAAAACTGTGGATGTTTTTCACCACTGAGTTTCTATAAACTCAGCTTGTTTGACAAGCTTGTTTTACAATTTTTAATTATTTGGACTTTGAACAGACAGACGGGATGACTGAAATGAAAACCACTTTTTTGAAAATATTTTCAGGCATTTGTAATTTCTTTTTAAGAAAGTGAGAGAAAAAAAACCCTGATTAAAAAAAAGGGAAATCAAACACTTATTTTTAAAACCTATCGTCCAGACAAACTCTTGATAACAGAGTTAATGCTCATTGTGCCCACAGAACGGGTTTCTGAGATCCATCTTTTTCAACCAGAACTTGGTTCAAAAACCCACCTGATGGTTTTTTCTTCTTCTTGAGGCAGCTAGACACGTATTTCTCCAGCTCCCTCAGCGTAGACGGCTTCAGGGTCTCAAAGTCGATCTCGATCTCATCGGGGTTTGAGTTTTTCAGCGACGGCTCCCTCGTCTGGATTATGTGCACGACTCGGCCGAGCTTGTCGCCGGGCAGTTTGTTGATGTCCAGGCTCAGCTGGCGCTTCTCCTCGTACGACATCGGCTTGCAAGAGCCAAAATCTGAAGAAGAAAAAAAACAGAACAAAAACATTGCTGATGTTTACACTGGGTCTTTGATTAACCACAAATAAAAATTCACATATTTGATGTTCATTCTAAAATGTAAAAAAATACTTTAGATATATATTTATACAAGCTTGTTATGTGAAACTAAATGGGACAACTGAATAGAAATGAGTCTGGAAATGTAAATATTTGTATGATGTTTCCAGAAGCAGTCATGCTTCGCCTCTGCTCTTTATGAAACACACCGATGTCGTCCTCCGCTTCCAGAGAAGCTGAAGGCAGGAGAGCGATGGGTCCTGACGGAGGGGGCGGAGCTGGTCGGCTGTTTTTGACGTCCTCTTTCTTACTGCGATGGACAAATGATGGATTTAGTCTGACTTCAAGCAGAGACGTCGTGACTGAATTCTGCAAAGGAAAACGCACCTGGGCTTCTTCTTCTTCTCCTTTATCGTGACGGGATCTTTACTCTTGCTTTTCTTAGAAGTCTGAAGCGTCGCGGGAGGAGAAGTTTCTGCAGGTTCCTCAGGTTCCTGCTTCTTTTTATGCTTTTCCTTCTTCTTCTCCTTCTTGTCTCTCTCTTTCTTCTTGGGCTTGCTGGTCGGTGGCTGGGAGAGCGCCGCCAGCTGCTCATGAACAGCTTTGAGCTAGGAGGTTGAAAAACACACACATTAGGTCAGGAAACGCCACAAGACGTGAATAATCCCCTCTGAGGTTGGGTAAAGCCAGCCTCCATCCTCTAACCCGGGGATGGCCAAAGACTCTGCCTGACTGAATTCAACTGACTTCCTTTTTTTATGATGACTTTTGTTGTGAACTGTTGGAATATAAATTAATTGAAGTGATTTGAATTCAGGAGTACCACAGATTTAGCCTGAAGCTGAGACGGTCGATGCAGACAGAAACATAGAACAAATGTTAGCGAAATTTTCACTGCCGGACCAAAAAAAAAAAAAAAAAAGAAAAAATTTACATTTTTTGGGGGGTCAAAATTGAAAAAGTATTGGCTTTCAACTTAAATGAATTAAACCAGAAGTATCCAGTGATTTTTGCTGAAAACCCAAGTAAAATAAGAGTGAACAATTTCCTAATGTTGCAGAAAATACACACACCAAAAAAATCTAGACAAATATATTCAACCTGAAACATGCAAGAATTTATTTATTTATTTTAAATAACCTTGTCAGAACCTATTAAAATAAATCTAACAGGATGATAAACTCCTGCGATTGCATTGCTGTTTTGAGACCAACATATTCAGTAAATATATTGATAATGGCATAATAATGCAAGTTCTAACTCAAAAACTACTAAGCATAATTTTATAAAGAACGCTGAACCCTGGAACTCGGCTTATTTTAAAAATCAAAAATATTCAGGAATATCTTGGACAAATATTTTGGATAATATATAAAGCAGAAATAAAAACCACATAAAACCATAAATAAAAGGAACTAAGAAGTTTAAGTAAACATAATTCAGACAACATTGATCATCAGCATCAAATCTTGTTATGTGAAACTAAATGGGACAACTGAATAGAAATGAGTCTGGAATTTCTATTCAGACTCATTAGTCATCATGTGAGTAATTGCTTGTTGCAACAGGTTTATTGAAAATCATAAATAGTTTTTGACATTTTAATGTAAAACAAAAGCCAAAGGTTGAAAATGTTTGGACAGCACTGCTCCGACCTGCTCCTGTAGCTCGGCCAGTCGCTGTTGTCGTTCCTGTTCCGAGTCTCCTCTGGACGACTCGGAGTCGGAGGAACTGGAGCTGTCGTCTTCCGACGCAGCAGACGGAGGAGGGGCTTGTCGAGTGGGGGGGACGGAGAGGAGGGCCGACGACGGCGTGGGAACCGGGATGGGCCCTTCGGACTCGTCAGGCATTTTGGCGAAGCGCATCTCAAACACGTCCTGTTGGTGGAGGACAGCAGCAGAAACTCTCAGGTCAAAAAGTTTCCTACTTCAAAACAAGACGGACTGAGGACGTTTAGTTTATTATGAATCCTAAAGTAAAGAAAAAGTATAAATAAATTCTAGATATCGGTGACAATGTGCCTGATCCGGATGGGCAGATCTATTCAATCCAACTCTATGCTTTGTTTTCTGCGTGACATCATGCTTTATTATTTACGTTATATTTAGATTTTCTAATTGCACGTTCTGAACCATTTAAATGAAGGTTTATAGCAGTTTATTTTTACGTGGTTGACTGAGTGTGTGAAGCTATTGGTTTACTGATGGAGCATTAATAAATAAATTTGTAATGTTTCTTTTGATTTTAATCCAAGTAAATTCAGCGCTTTTCCTCTGTATTGGATTGACTGATACTAAACCTCAGATATCGGTATCGGAAGTTTAAAAAAAGTGGATCGGTACAGATCTGACAGAAATTAAAACTAAATTGAAACATTAAATCTTCTAATAAATGACTGTGGCAATCTTGTTTGTTTCCACAAGGTGGCGTTAATGCATCAAATTGTAGCAACATTGTGCTTTGAATTAAAATGTTATGTATTCATTAAAAACAAAACACAAAAAAATGAAAGCTTCCACAAACATCTATGCAGAAATTCTTGAAAATAAAAATGAAACCCAGTGAAGAAATGAGATGAAGTCAGTAAAGATGAACGGGAAGATTGGAATCAGAGGATTTTCAGCTTGAGTGGGCCGACCAGTGACAGGAAACTCTTTTAAATAAATTTTTTAAATATATATTTTATGTTTTTATTTTTTTTTAATGTTTGACATAAAAAGACAGTTTTCCTACAAAGTGCTGTGTGCAGAGAGTGTGTTCCCTTTCTGGGCAACTACATCAAAACAAACATAGCGAGCAGAGCATCTGTTTACCATCTAATGAGGAATAAAACCATTTTAATCTTTAATGGTTTGGAGTTGAAACGTTTTTTTTAAGTGAACTGCAGCTGATTGCAGAGTGAAACAGAAAAAAAACAACACGAGTCGTTTGTCTCTTGAAAGTGTTTAAAGTTCAAGTTAGACCGATCGTTTGCTACAGCTTCCTGTTATTGTGTTAAGTTTGTGTATTCATGCACAGAAACCCAATATAAATTTCTACGTCCCACTTTGTTAGTGTAGATAATGTGCATGTTATACAAATGCAACAAGCAACATTATAAAATACATACACCTAATAAATATGTCTTTTTTTCTTTGGAGTTGCACTCCGACTCGAGACTTATCACTTGTTTATTTCCAGTTGAGCCTCATAATTTTTGACAATTTGAATCTCTAGGATTTTTATTTTTAAATACACATTACACTGAGATGCACATATTTATTTGTGTCAAGCTGCAATGGCGCTTTTCACATATAATTCACTTTTTAAAGAGCAAAGTTTTGTGTACATTTTATCTTGTGGGATTGAAAAATGAATTCACTTTGTAAAAAAATAGATTGAAATAAAAAGCGGTCTTAAACAGGAAAAAACAAACGTGTAGAAAACCTTGATTATTTGAAAAATGAGCCAACAGATTATTATTAGTGGTGATCCGACCAGAAATAATGTGAACACAGAAGATTTCTTCCCGTAAAATCCCAAATAGCAGCACATCATAAGTTGTGTTTCTCTGGAGTCTTTCAGATTTTTTTATTTTTTAAAATCAGATGAATAAATTTATAATGCCAGATTGTTTTTGCTCCTCTGTGCGCGGCTGCGTTTACCTGTAATTTACGCGCCATGGAAACAACATCGTGATCTGGAGGATTGTACTTGTAACAGTTGGAGAACATCAACCGGACGTCTGCAGCGAACTCTTCAGCGTCTCTGTACTGCCTGTTATCCAGCTTTTTCTGAAGGAGACAAAAACCATTTGGAATGATCAGAATATTTATGACAAAACATAAATATCATTTGATTCAAATGAATGTATAACTAAGATTATGAGCCAATATTAAATGATCAACTTCTCCTGTTTTAGGTAATTTAGAATTGTGAAACTATTTCTACAAACTCAAATTATTCAATTCTTTTTCTAGATAACCATTTGGGATTAAAATTAGATTAATTACAAATCCTACAATTAACTTAAAATCTTTAATTGAGTCCCACCAATAGAATCAACCAATCAAAAAGTTGAAAAGCCTCGACATCATTGTTGGGCTTTCATACATTATTTAAAGGGGTAGTACATAATCTCTAAATTTGAAAAATATTTTAAATAGTCTAAAAACATATTCCAGTTGTTGACAAATAGAAATAATTTTGATTCTTCTCACACACCCAAAGCAGTGTGTTTTAATGTCAGACACTAACTGCGTTTCCATTCACTATATGCACAAAGAAATTTGACAATTTAGAAAAAACTTTTTCAATAAAAAGTGTTTGGAGCTAGAATGAGGTGGTTTTTCAGCTGTGATGACATTAACGTGTTTTGCAAAACCTTCAATGGAAACAGTATTTTCACATCACACGAGTCATGTGATCAACAACCGGATGTTGCTACTGGAGGAAACAAAGAAGAAGACGACAGGATGTGGTGGGAGGATGATGACGCGATTAGTTTGTGACTTTAGCGAAATATCGATAAAGTTCTGCACACATTTGTAATGAAAACGCAGCTAATGATAATATCTTCGTTTATTCAGTGTGTAAATATCTGGATTAAACTGTACAAAGCTGATTCACTCTACCCTATAAAGTTATTGCACAAGTAACCATAGACTTTAAAATAATAATAACAAGAGGTCACCTTGATGGTGCTGAGATCCATCGGGTGCTTGATGATGTCATGGTAGTCGTGCAGGCCCAGAGCTTTGGCGTCGACGGGTTTGTGAAAAGGCCAGGCGTACGCCATGTGCTTCTTGGACAGCATCTCTCTCACGAGTCGTGCGCAGAAGCGGAGCTGATCCTGGCGCTTGGAAGTCGCCGTGGCGCCCATCTCCAGGCCCCCGCCCATGTGATGTTGGGAGTCCGGCTGCAACGAGTCCCGTTTGGGCTGCTTCGACGGGCGGGCGCTGTCTCGGCGAGGCCGGGTCACGTCGGACACCGGGGGCGACTCACTCAACTGGTCATTGGCAGTGGGGGTGGTGGTGTCCGCTTTCCTCTTCTGGCTTTTCTTTTGCTGTTGACGGGAAGTTGGGGTTTTCCGTCAGAACAGAAACATTTGGATGCGTGTAACACAACGAAATGTGGAGTCATTGGTTACCTTGATGAGGGCCGGGGAGCTCTGCAGCACCAGCGGAGGATGGAGGCCTGGGTGTGTCATGGGTGGAGGGGGGACAGAAGTCATGCCTTGGGGTAGGACGTCAGAGGTGGAGAGGGTGAACTGGGGTCCGAGATGTGAAGTGTGGTTTGTGGGTGTGGGAGGCACCCGTGGGGGTTGTGTCTGGACTTGGGAGGGGGCCAAAGGCTGGGCTAAAGCCTGCGGTATGGTTTGGGGAAATGGTTGAGATAAGGAATGGATTATGGGCTGGATTAAGGGCTGGGTTAAAGGCTGGGTTAAAGGCTGGGTTAAGGGCTGGGTTAAGGGCTGGGTTAAAGGCTGGGTTAAGGGCTGGGTTAAGGGCTGGGTTAAAGGCTGGGTTAAGGGCTGGGTTAAGGGCTGGGTTAAGGGCTGGGTTAAGGGCTGGGTTAAAGGCTGGGTTAAAGGCTGGGTTAAGGGCTGGGTTAAGGGCTGGGTTAAGGGCTGGGTTAAGGGCTGGACGAGGGGCTGAGGTACAGGTTGGGTTAAGGGGAGGGTTGGTGTGCCACGGGTGTGTGGAGTGGTTGGGGGCGATGAAAAGCCTCTCGTATGCGGGGTCGTTGACGGAGAGGATGACTCTTGGCCTGAATCCGACATAGTCATCAGAGCTGGAACGAAGGATGGATGTGTGAGGACAAGAGGGAAGAGAAATACCAAATGAAATGCTGTTTTCAGGGTTCCTACAGCTTAAGGCAAGTTAAATTCAAGACTTTTTAATGCCAGTTGAAATAACATTTAAGACAAACTTCACAGTAAACACAAATGAAAAAAACAAAAAACAAAAACAAAAAAAGACACCCCAGTAAGCAACAATTTCCTCCCAGGTTTCCCCCAGAAATCTTGCCAAGCCTGGTGGTTGGGCCACTAGGGCATCGTTCATCCAGGAGCCCGTTGTGCTTTTGAGGTAAAAACGTTTAAAGCTGACAGGAAATTTAAAAATACAACTTGATAATTATCTATTAAAAGATTAATGCCTGAACACCATCTATAAAGTCTTAAAAAAATGCAAACATTTTAAAAAGACTTAAATAAACAAGCAATGCTTAGCCTGGTGGGGGCACAAGTAAAGCCTGATCGCCCGCCAGGCTTATAATACACTGAGGGAAACCATGTCCTCCTTGTTTTTTTAACATAGGACTGGACAATTTGGCTGAAAAACATAGCACAAAATAAACATTTAATCAGTCAATAGATAACTATTGATTAGTTTTTTTATTTAAATATTTAAAATACACCCCAGTGAAGACCCGCCTCCTGGCTCTGATTGGATGTTTCTAGTTACCACTGGAAGCAACGTGAGAAGGCAGAGGAGCTCGATTTTTCACAGATTATCTGTTTCATTCCATCACAAATTAGGGACAGTTTCAACAAATATGTAAAAATATTCTTTTATAAAAGTTACATACTGCAGCTTTAAGGCCTTGTTTTTAGATTCAATGCCTGTCGTAACTTTTTAGGATCAGAGGGAACCCTGTGTTTTACACATGTAAGACAAATGACATCATTTCAAATAACAGAAAATTACACACCTGAAGCGCTTCAAACAAACAAAACCTGATTTAACCATTAAAATTTTGTTACACAATGGCAAGTTTAAGCCTGCATGTGTCCTGACAAGCTTAACGAGTCAGGTTAGCACCATTTACACATCAGTGAAAACAAGTCTTCTCAGCTGCTTTCCACGTTGCATCTGCCAGAAATCAGATGTTTGTGATTAAACATGTATGTGAAGATAAATCTACTCACAGGGCTCTCGCCTCCCTGCACGACGACCCTTACTGACCACGGCGACCTCCGCCTCTTCCTGCGGCATCTCTGTGATCTTCTGCAGGAAGAGCTTTTCCAAAGCCTCGGCCATAAGGACGATATCATCCCCAGGCTGCAGAAGTAAGAGACAATATGAAAACCAGAGCGCCTTTCAGATTGACAGCATACTTTTACAATGAAATCCAATACATTGAGATTTGAGGTTGCGACGTGACAAAAAGTTTAAAAATGGAACAATTCTGCAAGATATAAACTTATTCTTAAATTTTTTTGAAATTTTGCTCATAGCAGATGAACTAAAGCCCTGTTTTTCTGTACTGTTGAAAAAGAAGAACACAATGTGTCGCTCATGAAGGTCAAGTGTGATTTCAGCGAGTGACCTCGGCTAACCTTGTTGTAGATGTAGCAGTTTGTGAACATTGTGTTGAAGTCTTGGATACACTCCTGGGCATTCCAGTAGTAGTTGTTCTCCAGACGTTTCTTTATGGTGCCCATGTCCATAGGACTCCTTATTATCTTGTAGTAGTCCTTTGGGGGGAGAAAACAAGGAGAAAAGTAAAGAAAACGACAACTCTGTAAGGTGGACTGAAGAATTCCCAATTAAATAAAAACTGTCCATATGATCAGGATTGTTACTCTTACTATTTTCTCCACTGTATGTTCAATAGGAGTAGCAATACATTTGAAAATATGATTAAATGCAGTTACTTTGTGGAGTTTGGTGGTACAAATCATATTTCTCAATGTGACTGGTGTCCTAAAGAAGCATATAACAAATGGGAATGCTTGTCAAGAGCAGTATTTGTGTTCGTGGGGTTATAATTGCTGTAACACAGTCGCAGCCATACAGTAACCTACATTAAAAAATAGTGATAAATTGTTCTTATAGCCACTTTTATTGTTATCAAAAAAGTACCACAAAATATGATAAAACTGAGTCCATATTGCCTCATTTATAAACTGATCAATTAAACTAACCATCAACTAAAAATAAAAGCTTCCACTAAATATTTTCACACATTAATTCAATATAAAACCCAACTACTACAGGAACAAAAACAAGATTAAAGGAGTCATATCTACACCAACAAACTAATCTGTTTTCAGCTAATTATTTAAGTATTTAATAAGCTTTACTCTCTCAATTCTGATTTGTTTACGAATAGAAACCAGCTATTTGCACGGCTGTGTGGTGTTCGCATGTAAAATGAAGTTGGCAGCAGCGTCTGCGGCAACACTGGCTATACATCGCAACTTCAGGTACGTAAAAAATAAAGAAAACACTACTCACAGGCAAATTAAGTTTCACTGCGTCTACAGGTGCTTGGAAGGGCCATGCAAACTGGTGTTTCCATAATGTCTTCAACACCACTTTAAGCAGGTACTGAAAAGAGCACAGACAAAACAAAAGGAAAATTATTGGTTCGAGGGGAACCGCAGGCTAATGGGGGCATGAAGACGAGCTGAGGTGAAGCTACCTGGAGCTGGTTGGTCTGTCGTTTGGGTCTGGAAGGGTTCCATGTTTCCGGAGGAGGGGGGTTGAAGGGGAGATGCGGCGTGGGGGGAGGGAGGTGCTGGCTGCTGCCCGCCTCCAGTCCGTCTCCCATCACAGCAGAGGGTTGCAGTGGCCGAGCAGACAGGTGAGATGGGTTGGACCTGGCAGGGGCAGGTTGCAGCGGGGGGAACCCCCTCAGGCCATTACATTCCTCCTTTGACCCTCTGAAAGGACGATTGTGAAACAACATAATTTACTGCTGGTTTTCTGTTCAAATCTTAAAGGATTCTGGGTGTGGCTGAAAGAAAAAGACTCAACTTTCTGAGAAAAACTAACAACTTAGAGTAAGAAACTGCAGCCAACGGTTTTTATGTACTTTGTGTTTCAACACTTAACAAGGCTAAAGAAAATTACAAAATAAAACGTGTGAACTTCTTAAACTTCACTGAAAAGTGCTGATTATAAGTAGAGATGCACCGATCCGATATTAATATCTGTATCAATACAGATATCAAAATAAAATCTACATTGGGTATTGGTGACAATGTGCCCAATCCAGAAGGGTGGATCTATACAGCCTAATTCTATGCCTTATGCATAGAATTAGGCTGTTCATGTTCTATTATTTATTTTACATTACATTTATAATTTCTGATTATACTTTCTGAACCAGTTGAAAGAAGGTTTGTTGCAGTTTATTTTTTACCTGTTGCTTTTCTCAGTTTCAGTTTATTATATTTTAGATTGGCTGTTCTTCTCCTAATTGCACTAATTGAGTGAACAAATTAAAGTTATGTTTTTACAAGTTTGATCAAGCTTGTGAATCTGTTTGTGTGTGTGCTGTACTGGCGCAGAGCTAGCAAATGAATTTTTAATTTGGTACATTTATGTCTGTATTTTAAAAAAACAACAACAAAAAAAAGTCAATTCAGCACCGTTTTTCTGTATCGGATCAGCCGATATTAAACCTCAGATGTCTGTATCGGTATCGGATGTAAAAAAAAAAAATCCCTACTGACAAATATTACTGCTGGTTTGGACACAAAGGAGTAAATACAGCTTCGACTCCAGATAAAATGCAAACACAAGACAACATTGTCAGTAAACATAATTTCAACCATGCAAAAAACAACAACAAAATGTTTCATTGTGCATAAAGCATGGCACAAACTCACAGCATGTATTATTATTATTTGTAAAAAGCAAGAGTGAATTCTGATCATTCTCCCCCAAAAGCAAAAAACAAAGCGCAGCGTTACCCAAACACTTCAATAAAGCCTCCACGCTGCCAGATGAGGGAGTGACAGCCCTATGCAGGTCCACTTACAGTGGACACCAGATATTAACATCAATTCTATAAAAAAACATCTTTTTAAATTCTGGCAGTGTTAGCAACATTTTTTCGAGTGCCAAAACCAAGAGTATTTTTATACTTTCTTCTTTATTTTTTCATTTTGCTCTTCTTATGATCTCACACAAACTAATAACAGATGTGGTTCAATTTAAATCAAATATTTTGAATTCTGTTCAATCATTCAAGAATTTAGCAAACAGAATTGATTTCAGCAACTCTAAATGATCTCAAACAGGCATTTAATCCTATTAAAGCTATTAAACAGTCAGTAAAGAAAATGTTTGTGTATATATGTATGTAAATATCTAATCTCCGCTGTATGCAGACGGTTTGATGCAGAGACGTCACGAAAGTGTCTGAGTGTCTGATTTAAAACGCAACACTCTGGGACTAGTGCAGAGGCCTGCGCCACACGCCCCATTTCTTTCCATAAAGACACGCTCAACATGTTGAGGTGACGTGCACCCACAGATCAGACCGCCGGACCTCAACCAACAGTAGTTTCTTCTGTAAAGGTGACGCCTGGAAGTGGAAATAAAAATTAAAAAAATCGAGAGGGAGTCACACGTCACCGATGGGATTTAAACTTTTTAACGTTTTTAGACACAGATTTTACATGTAGTTCTCTAAACCCAGTCTGCTAACTTCCACTCTGCATCCATGTGGTTCTGTGATGGCAGCTTAAGATGTGAAAACTCCCATGAGCGCGGAACGCGAGCTTCTCTGTTGCCGATTTGTGAAAAGCCAAAGGGAGCTTAGTAAAGATTTTATTCTTTCGGCTTGCTTTTTGACGTAGTACTAGTGATGTTGCAAAAAAAAAGAAATTTCACGGCTTGAAATTAGGCTTCTGTCTCTTTAAGAAAGTCGTACTCTTTCTGAAACTCCACCTTCAGTAAATAATCACAACATGGCTCCTCTATTAACCTTTTAACAATATTTTTACCAGCGACACTCTGAGAAGTAGCTCATATAATGACCTCAAGTTCCACTAGATGTTTGCTAATTGCTGCTGGCTACTCTGAAGGAGCTGAGAAGCTCAGAAGCTTAGAAACTGCAGCTGTGAGGAAGAACCAGGCCTCTCATGCATTTCTAAAACATGCATAAGAGACTCAAGGCAGGTATGTTTTTGATAAGGGAATAACATTATACAT
The DNA here is from genome assembly GCF_051168715.1 of Poecilia mexicana. Lineage (NCBI taxonomy): Eukaryota > Metazoa > Chordata > Actinopteri > Cyprinodontiformes > Poeciliidae > Poecilia > Poecilia mexicana. Next base: position 5,201,949 of record NW_028263371.1, on the reverse strand, counting down.
GATGTCAACTTAAAAAAAGCTGATTTTACATAAAACTGCCCCTTTAAAATAAAAGCACAGCACCGCTTGGTCTTGGATCAGGCATCAATTCCATGCAGGTTTTCCCAGGAGACCATTATAACTAAGTACTCTGTAACAGCCAGTCGTCATTTCGGTGCAGCTGAACAGCAAACTTTAAGTTGGCCTGACTAAATCACCAAAGCGAAAACTTTGGATTTCATTAGATGATGCTAGCGATGACAGCAGTGCTAACGTTTTCTGCAGCTTTCAATGTAACAGGTTCTTGCTGAGCTCCTCTCCGTTTACGCTTTAAACTTGAATAAATCGCTGGCCCAGATTTTGTAACATCTCTTGCACTTTTGTGTTGCTAATTTTGACCCGATCTGAGAAACGATCTTTGTGAAACTCACATGGTTGATGCTGTGCCGCTGTGGTCTACTCCACTAGTGTAATCATATCTCAGTTGGTGAGGCGGCACCTTTCTGAGAAAACTCGGGATGCTTTTCAGCGACACGCTGTGAGTTCAGGGAAACCACAACACATAGAGAGGCGAGTGTCAAACCTGCGAGAGAGAGAGACACAAGAGTGAGCGCCAGGGGTCTAAGACGAGACATGTCCGATGTCGTTAAGTAACCAAAGAGGGTAACGTTGAGTTAACCAATGGTGGTGCAATCTAGTGTACATGAAAACAGAATAATAACACGATATTGTGACCAGCAAACAGAGCTGTGTTAGAAAACAAATCTAATCAGAGTTTTAATTAGACAGATTTGTTGATAAATACATTAATTTAATTGTGCAGTTGAAATCTCTATTTCTGAGATCTCTTTTACTTGCTATTGCAAGTTGTAATTTTTAAGATCCGCTAACAGAATGGGGAAAACATACAATATTCATTAGTGAACACAAAATCCAGTTTCCACCAAAATAGGAACAAACTATTTCATAATTTGACTATAATTTTTACTCCAGTCATTTTCTATTTTCAACCACAGTTCTAAAAAGGTATGGCTTTAAAAACAATTAACATACTGTTCATTCAGTTTTTATGTCTAATAAAAGTCAAAGTTAAAGTTTGGAGCAGTGGTGACGCTTCCCACTTTGCTCTTCTTTCAGTATAAAGTCACTATAAAGTCATTTCTCTTGTTTATGAGAAAGACATGCATCATATTCATCATTCAAATAACAGGAGTCCCGTCTATTACAGTTATTAGGGTAAACAAAAGATTGCAAGCGCAAAATCTGGAGCAGTGCGCGTTTTTAGCTTAGAGCAGGTTAGCCAACAATGCCAATCGCCCGGCAAATTAGCTAGCATTAGCTTTCGGTTAGGGCTGGATGATATTAAAATGTATAACTGTGATATTAACTAGATACAATGATCTCACGATACGATGCACAATATTCTGCTCACGATACAATATATATTGGGATATTCAGCAAATGAATACACTTTTGCAATTTTCTGAAAGGTTTTAGAGGGACAGAGTGATTTTGGTGACATTTTGTGACTGTTATAGAGTTGGATTTAATTAATTTAACTGAAAACTGATTAAAAGCACCAACTACACAATACCTGGCTCTGGTTGGACATGGACACAGACTTAAAGTCGACAGCTGGACAAAATGAATCAAAGAAGTGGTGAGAAAACATGTTTATTTTAATTGAAACAGTACAAACTGTAGCTTACATGCGTTTGTAAAGTAAATAAAGTGCGCCAAGTACCCTGCTCTGAATAGTTTGACACCTTTTTAACCTTGACACTTAACATCTGAAGGAACCACTCTAAGCCTGATGACCGAATCACTCTCCCAGCGAAGCAAGCAGTGAGTGAGCAAAGTGACAGTTGGATGTTGCGATACTTGCGGATGACTATCAATTTTTTTCTAGGAAAGAAAACATCAATATATATCGCAAAAGCGATATTATTACACATCCCTAATATTAACATCTTATCATTTGTTTGCCGTTGCTCAATGTATATTTTCAGTATGTTCAGTGCCATTCTCTGGAATAACAGCAAGCTTTTTTATTTAAATGCTTCAATTACATCAGCAGGTGTTTATTGTATATTTTGATTCAGTCCTCCACTATTGTGTGTGCCATTAAAGGATGGCCTACTTTTTTGCTGACCATTTTATTCAACTACTTGTGACTAAAATAGAATTTAATTCTTTATTTCCAAACATTTTTAGCTCAGAAATAATAAAAAAAAAGTTATGTAATGTCAGAAGCACACTTTGTAAATGATCTCAACAGACAGCCAATTTTATTAAGCAATTTAATAATTTTTGGGTGTTTTGGTTTTTAAAGTTCATGCTTAGTTTTAAGGTGGCAACATTTTAGTCCTTGTTTTTATTGTTGGAAATATATCAAAAATAAACAGCGAAATGATCCCGTAGAATAACCATGATATATGGATTGAATAAACTGTATAATTTATCATTTTCCTTTTATGCTCATATGGACCAATTTGTGTCTGTTATAAAGATGATGATGAATCACATTCTAACATTTTTTTGTATGATTTGGGTTTACATAATTCTACAGATTTCACTATTTCAGTGAATCTGAATTTCATTTTAAATCTTTAATATATGCATAATCTTGATATCATTTGAAAGTTTTTAATCATTTTTTCAATAACATACTATAACTTCAGACCGATATTTTGTTGACCTATGAATGATGACTTTGTCAAATGGAGATAATTTTGCAAACAGTCTAGTCAAATCAGACTAGACTTAAGAGCGACAAATTGTGATATACTCTTAAATTAATAGCACAATGTTTAATATAGCACTTGATTTTTAAATATGGTTATGTTCATAGCATTACTTAAAAAATATAAGATTCTATGATAAAGAATACATTGCGTACTTTAAAGAAGGCCACAACCTCTTTACACCGAGGTAATAATAAACTATATTTTTTTCGGTTCGCCACCATTAAATTTGTCTAATAAAATTCATAACGCAATTTGACCCACACAAAAACTTAAAAACCCAGCTTGCTGCAAAGCTTTCCTCACTAACCTTCCATGATCGTGGGTCGCCGTGTTCACCGTGATCAAGTGACAGCTGTGTACGTAAAGAGTGTTTTAGAATACCACTCCGACAGCACTGGTGGTATTCTCGAAACACCGTACGTCGCGCTTCACATGAGTTTCTGCGCCATAGTGCATAATCTACGCACCCATTAGGACGTAACTTATGTCACGAATACGGCCTACGGGGCTACAAACAAACAGCCTAGCAGCTAATTGACTAGCGTCCAAGCGACCTGCCGCTAACATGTACACTGACAGCACCGAGTGACACCTGTCACGTAAGTCACCTCAACAGAAGTACCTAGACGTGGGAGATACGACATAGAACGTGCACGAGGAGACGAAACCGCACACAAAAATGAGGCAGAACGACATATATCCCGTGTAGCCAAACCGGTACAAGGCCTGCGAGGACAGCTCATGCTCCGCTTGCTGAAGCACTCACTGACAGCGCGGAAAATACACCAACGAAGACTATTTTAAACACTTCAGCAGACGCCCGCAGTCGTACGCTTTCGTTTGATATGCAGCCGTCATCCAAACGGGACCATTAAAGTCTATTTTTACCTTGTTCAGTCGCTTGTCAGCGCCCGTAGACCTTCCTCGCCCCAAATCCAGAACAAACAGTCCCGTTCGACGTCGATGACGCCAGACGTAAAGGGGGCGGGGCGAATGTGTGTCAGACGAAAATGTCACCTACAGGCTCGCTCCTCCCACTGGTGCGATCACGCAACACCTCGTAATAGCTCCCGTCCAGAAAAAAGGCTGGTGTAAACTTTAGACGAACTAAGCGCCAGAAGAAAACTGCCTCAACAATAAATTAATAGCTGCAGATAAATTCTTGAGAACAAAAGACCAAGCCACAATACAAAAAGTGAATAAACGCATGCTTATATATTTAATTACTCGTATTACAATTTACAGTTTACATCACTGTTCCAAGTGACATAAAAGCAGATTTGGTTGTGAAACAAAGAGCTGACAAAAAGCTCCTGTAACCCTTTAATAAAGTTACAGGATTCAATAAATTCAACTGGTAATAAATTAAAAACGTACGTTATCATCTCCAGATTGTGATGACTAGAGAATCTATTTTTATTTTAGCCCAAGTTTTCATTTGAAATTTCCCCAAAAAACTATAAACAAACATGCTGATTATGCTCTAAAAGCTATTATTTAATAAACAAAGGCAGTTATAATTCCAACACATACAAAAACAGTATAATATTGTTAGTTAAAATGTTTTTTTATTAAATGTACTCATTTTAATTTTTTTTACTGGAAATTTATGCAACAAACCAAATGACCTGGTCCATAGTTGTAAAGTGTGAAAAATGTAGTATAAACAGATGGAATCCATTTAATAATAAGGTGACATCTGAAGGTAAATTGATATAGATTTTATCAGAGTATCAAATTAAAAAGAGGCTAATCTATATGCATGCTGCTCTTTGTATTTTGGGATAATTCCTTAAAACATTTCACCTTACACTTAATTATATACTGTCTTGAGATGATCACCTCAAATCCAAACAATATAATTTGTAATCAATACATCAAACTCAAGCAATAAAAGAGTTGCATAAAAAGTTAGAGCACAAAATCACTCAACCATAATGTAGATTTAAAAAAAATCTAAAAGTTCAAAGGAACTATTTAAGTTTAATTGAGACACACTGAGATAAAACAATCCTGAAAGATGGCAAAGAATCAGAGATTTGTTTTGAATAAGTTTATTTCTCAGTTGGAACAAATAGTCACATCTTTTTTCCTTCCATCTATTCTGAATGTCAACAGTTAAATTCACTGCAAGATTAAAAAGCTCACATTGTTGTAAAATTTCAGTTGCAGATCACAAATGGGTCAATTCTGGGTCACCATGCAACTACAAAAATAAAATAAAATAAAACAAAAACAAAACAAAAACATCCTGGAACATTACAATACTGATTTCTTATAAAAGAAATTAGAAATATTCAACAAAAATGACAAAAGTTTGATATTTTCACAAATATTGCCTTTGAGGTTTAAATAAAATAAAAAAAGAAAGAAAGAAAAGAAGAAATCCAAGTTTCTGTTGCATTGAGAGTGAAGACAGCACAAGCATTTGTTATTTGATTTAAGACTGGAACCAGCAAGGCCACCTGTTTGTCCCGAAAAAAAGCTACTTTACAAGTTCATCTTAAACATACTGGAACGCAGTCATGCATCAGAGCTGCTTATAGGAACGTCGCCACTTTTAGTCGAGCTTAGTGAATAGTAGTACCTTAAGTGGAAAACTTATTCCTAATGCAATATAAACCAAAGAAAAACAGCAGAAGTATGTACAGCTGATGTAACTGGACTGATTCAGCAGCTGGTCCAGATATATTCACATTAAAACGCTCTCAGGAAGGAAGGAGACCTCATTCTTGATATTCCTCCGCTCCTTCCTCGTCGCCATGGAATACCTCTTCTCCTTCGTCGTGCACTACGTATCCCTCATCCTCCTCTTCCTCGCCAATCTCGAAACCTTCTTCTGCTCCATGGTTTTCCTGCGTTTCCTCTTCCTGGTTCTCTTCCTCCAGCTGCTGCTGCTGCTGCTCTTCATCCTCCATCCTCTCCTCTTCCTCCCCCATCCTATTCTCTTCCTCCCCTGCAGCAGCAGCAGCTGCAGCTGCTGGTGGTTGTTCCCCCTCTCCTTTCTGAGCAGCTTCTCCTTCAGCCACAGACTCATCTTTGAGCTCGGGGTTTTCTGGCTGACCTTCAGCCGCCTCCCCGGTCTGCTCCAGCTCTGACACGTCCATTGCCATGGAGTCCTCCGGGTCGTGCTCATCTTGGTTCCCAGTGAACGGGTTCTCACCCTGGCAACGAGACAATACTTCAATGCACATTTACTACAACGGTAATGAGAAAATAAATTATAGTCACGATTACTTTATGAATAGGAAAAAAAAATTCATATTGAAATATTTCACATTTCAGTAATAGTGAAGAAAAAATAATGATTAACAGTTAATAAAACATATAAACAATAAAAAACAAAATAAAATAATGGAATATAAAAAGATGAAAAATTGTAAAACATAGTGGTACATAAACAAATCTAATAGTACCAAAAAAACAGTAAATAAAATGCTAAAGTAGTAAATAAAACAATTGTTAACATAATAGTTAACACAATAGTTAATTCAACAGCAAATAAGACATTAAAATTATAGTAAATAACATAACAGTAAATAAATCAAAAATAATACTTAAACAGAACAAGATGGTATATGAAAAATATAATAACAGAATTGCAAATATAAAATAGTAAAGGTGAATAAAATAGTAGTAAGTAAATAATTCTAAAAATAAATTGCAAAACAAAAAAATATAGTAAATAAAATATATAATAAAATAGTAGTAAAAAAATCAAAAAGAGAATAAATTCAATGTAAATATAAACATTATCCACATACCTTGAGGTAGCTCTCCAGTTTCTTCCCAATCAGTTTGTGGTTGAGGATGCTTCGAGCCACTGATAAACTGCCACGCTTCGCTTGCTCCATCATGCCCTTAAAAACAACGGTTTGACAGATTTTACACGGAGGGCAACAAGAACAAAGAGATTACATGACAAATATTAATAAGTCTCCACAGAACACTTGCAAATAAACCAAAAAAGTAAATCTAGAAAAATAAAAACTTTACAGAAGAAAATGGAACAAAAACAAAAATCTGAAGATCTTTAAAACTATTTTTTAATATGTTTTCCAATTTCCATTGGAGCTCAAGAAAGAAAAGTTTCGAATCAAGGTGTGAAACAACTGTAAATGATCAGATCAGGTTTCAGTGGAAGCGTACCTTCCGGTTGTAGTTGTGGTCTGGAGACTTGATGTGTTTCTGAATGAGGTGGGGCTGCATGGGAATGAAGAGGTCACAGGCTCCGCAGTGCGCCGCCTCCACCTTCCTCATGAAGTGCTCCATTCCAAGCTCTGAACCACAGGACAAAACATCAACACACACCGCTGCTGCGTTGTCGTTCTGATGCACAAAAGGCCGAAGGAAGTGCTTACCCCGGGTCAGATCCTGCTCTCTGTATATCTGGCAGATGGTGGCGCTGTGGTTCTCTAACTGGCCGACCCTCTCTGCCGTCTTCTTGAATTTGTTCTGCATGTATTCCTACAAAATGACACACATAAAACATTTTTTAATGAGGACTTTAAGGAAACGGATCAATAGGAACCCAGTTTACTTTTTAACTTCATGACCATGCGACACCACCTGCAGGAAGTCTGTGGTTGGTTTGGACAGCTGGTTGGAGAGGAACTTAAAGTGGTCCTTGTGAAAACGGCTTTCCAGATGAGCGTCCATTTCTTCCTTGTAGAAGGAGCGGAACTTGCAGACGGAACATGCAAACATCAATCTGCCGTGAGAGAGAGAGAAAATATCGACTCAAAACTAGTGATGTCAGGCAAAGCAAAACAAAAGGGACCATATAAACTTACCAGAAAGTGAAGAATTTTCAAACATTTCCAGTAAAGAAAAAGCCTATTTTGCTTACATAAAAGAGAATAAAGAAAAAGAAAGCAGATTCATTTATTTAAGCCTCGCCCCCTCACCTGTCCATGAAGCCTCTTCTCTTCCTTGCTTTTTGCTGCTTCTCCTGTCCCTGGGTCGGAGGCTTCTTCTTCTCCTCCTGTTTGGCCGTAGCTGATCAACAGTTCAGACGTAACACGAATTAAAACAGGTTCACACTTCAAAAATATAGATTCTGACAAAAATATTAAAAACTCATGTTGGGAATTACCAGTTTTCCCTTCTTCAGAGGGAGTCGCTTCCTGTATTAAAAAAAAAACCCAAATACATTTGATAAAATATCAAGTTTAGTTTGTGGCACACAGTAATTCCTAATTTTATGTGCAAGTGTTAAACTTTGTCTTAATGTCACAAGAACTAATATTTAATGTGCGCCAGTGAGAAATGCTGTGTTCGCACAGAACAGCTCAACTTTACAAGAAAAAAACATTAATCCACAGATGGCGGCATCCGTCTCTAATTTGATGTGCAGTGCTGTGTAGGGCTGTTGTAAACGAATATTTTAGTAATCGAGTAATCTATCGATTATTCTTACGATTAATCGAGTAATCGGATAAAAAAAATTATAAAATGAAATATTGGTAAATCTGGCATAATACCGGTGTTACTATCAGATATCAATATCAGTCCAATTTTCCATATTTGAGCATCCCTAACAGTTGCTTTTTTGTAGTTTAGAAAACTAACCTGTAACAATAATAGCTCACTTTATAAGTTAACCAGAAGAAAAGTTATAGAAAAATCTGAAATTATATTGAATTTAATAAAGAGGCAGGCTCACAAATATGCTTATAAAAAATGTCTACAATGCAGCTTTTAGTTTATGTATTCATCTTCAGTGAGTTTAATAGATTAATTAAACTCACCTTGCCACCTAACCTGTCACGCTTTGGGTTTGAAAATACGGGAAATGCCGCCTGGAGTGGGAGGAGAGGGCGAATGAACGAACGTAAGATGGGGTGGAGGAAATAGACCAGCGGACTGACGAACCGTTAGACCGGGGGACGAACACGGGGGGAAGCAATACGGATATTTACGACACCTTCACTGGTCACACTCAGAAACTCATCTACCAGCCATGTACGATGCGCTCCGCCACCCGTTTCTTCAGACCGGGATATGAAATTTATTGTGCGGTTCGTCGGTAAAGCTACATTTACACGGTAAGCATCAGCTACTCAGCCGCCCGCCCTGTTCAGTCTATCCGCTCACCTCAGCGCTCTTCCCGCCGTTCGCTTTCAACCAGCAGCCCCGGAGGAGAAATGCTGCCGTACTCCAGGCATTCCCCCAGTCATTTTAAGGATGCTTATTGGTTCCCCAAAAAACGATAAAAAGTCGGGCATTATCATCAATCAATAAAATCTCCACGGGCCAATCTTGAAGATTGGACTTTATGCCGCTGAGACTTAGCTTTTGTCAACAACTCAGAGGCGGAAGTGAGAGCTCCGCGCAACGCAAATGAAGTCCCGGCCGGAACACGGTGCGCTAACTAATAAAACATAAATTAACGAAGCTTCGAGGCAGGTAAATTTTCCTCGAGGAATTTTAGTAATCGAGGTACTCGAACCATTCGAGGAATCGTTTCAGCCCTAGTGCTGTGTGACGTCTTTGTTCTCATTCTGTGAATCCAGGTCACACTGGGGTCAAAGCGTTCACGCGGGGGTTGATTGCAGTCACAATAAACCGATAATAAATGAATAAAAATGGATTTCAGAAAAATAAATAAAAATGAAAAATAGGATTGAGCATCAAGACAAAAAGCTTTCCCTATTCACCTCAGTAGCAGCCTCCGGATTGTTGTCGTCACCTTCTGGTTTTGGTTCTTCTGTTTACAACAGAATAAATAAATGGGCACAGACAAATGAGACAAGACTGCAAAAACTTCTCTAAAACGTGTCATCATCATGTCTGGGATTTCTGAGGAGTTACCTTGCGTTCCCTCCGCCTCTTCGTCCTCCGTCTTGTTCATCTTCGACTCCGGCTCATCGCCTCCGGTCTTTCTCTTCTTCTGTCCGTCACGCTGCGGCTTCATCTGCTGCTGCGAAGCCAAATTACGACACGACAGGATAAAATAAAATCATTACACATTTCTAGGCTTTAACCCGCACTGCATTTCTGTTCTCGCCGTCTTGAGAATTCCTCACAGAAATGCAGCCGAGACATGCAAACTACACATCTGCGTTTTGAACTCGTCTGACTTTCAGTTTCTTTAGGCATGGGCCGGTTACTGGGGTCAAACAGTAACGAAAGATTCTCCGTTATAAAAGTTTCTACTGATTCAACTCCCTTTCATGCCAGAAAAAGTGACAGAAATGAACAGAATTTATGGAACAAAGAGCAGCACTTGCCTTATCATTTATTCAGCAGACATTTAAAGAAATATTCAAAGTAATATTAGATGCGTTTCTCTGACAAACATTTGTCGATATTCAGCTAATGCCGAAAATTTTTAATTGAGACGTTTCCATTAACAAGAAATGCAAATTAATAATAATAAAGGAATAAAAAAGTTCCACGTGATTAAGTTTGTTAATGTGGCAAGTCATAAAAATAATTATCACGACTTGTTTGATGCAAAAACAAGCGTTTCCGTTGCAGTTTTGATAAATACACCAATTTTGAGACAGCTGAGGAAAAAAAATTTAAGCATTTCCATTAAGAAAATTAATTTTTCCAATTCTGATTTACACAATTATACGGCCAATGAAAACACAGCTTATAGCTTATGACAGACTGGTAAATTTTCTAATTATGATTTAAGTAGAAATGTAAAAATGAAACAATGTGATAAATAATTGTGAGTTTTGGACTCAACACCATAAAAATCTTGCTCATTTGTGAGAAAATTCTAGATTTTTCCAGGCCCAAATTATTTCCCGGTCTTTGATTTAGGATAACTTTAAAGTGCAAATAAAAACATAAAAAAATGGTTTGATAAAAAGATATAAAACATGAAAGGAGAAACAACAGGATGAACAGAGATACAAAGAAAGATTGATGTATAATTTGATAAAAGATGGCTCAAGTATTCAAATATTTAGTGGACAAATGAGTACGGCAAGATGGAAGGACCAAGAAACGGACGTTTGAATAGCACTTTTTAGAGAGTAAAATGAATAGTTTGGAAATATAGCACCTTTTCTATAATTATCCGGACCTGGAAAATACACATGAAATTCCAAACTTTTCCAGGAACATTTCGCATACCGGCCCATGCCTACTCAGGAGTTCAAATTTATTTTATTTTCCCAATAACTTTCTAGTTTCCAGACGTTCATGAATTCCCCATTCCAGCTTAATTAGTGCAGTTCACCCACAACTTCAACTAGACAAGAAAAAAAAATAAAATAAAATAAAATAAAAAAAAGAGGCCTAGCTAGTAAGCAGTACTGTGTGAATTTGGCTGAAAACATTAAAATGCACTTTTTAACGAGACTGTAAATGTTTCTTTAAAATATTCAAGATAAAAATGGTATACATTTAAAAACAAATGAACAAAAAAAAATTGTAGTGGAAAAATAATCAACCTGTAGCTAATTAGAAAGCATTAAGCAGCTGGGACTAACTTGTTGCACTTCACTGGACTTTTCAGGCCACTTTAAAATCAAAAGTAGATGAATTTTAGAAGTGCAGACATTTCTTTGTCATTATTATTATTATTATTATTATTTGTGTTATATTTCACAAACTGCTGTAGTTGGAAAGCTAGCATGGATTAGCACGTTGGGCTAATGTTCCAGCTAAGAGTAAAAGAAGGAGGGAGTCAGAAAGGGCTCAGCATTCGCCCAGCGTCTGAGAGGTGGTGGGGTGGGAGGGGTTTTCATTTGGCTGGAGGTACTTACTTTGATGAGGGGTCTCTTGCGGCCTCGCTGGCGACCGCCTCGTGGACCCCCTCCAAAATGCCTCCCGGGAAAGTCCTGAGGCCCCGGAGCAGAGCCCTGGAAGCCACCGCTCTCGGGGTACATGCGGTTGGACAGGAGGGATGGGAGCTTGCCTCTACCACCTCCTGGAGAGTGGCCCCGGTGGGACTGGCCCCCGCCGCCGCTTCCCCGCAAACCCCCGCTTAGTGGGGTGGGGTCGGACCTGCGGCCGCCAAACCCTCCTGCGGCTCCTCGGGCCCCGGCGCTCCCGCCCCTTCTGGGGGAACGTCGGCCGGCTCCGACCCATCCGCCGCCTCCGGAGCCGCCTCCCTGGCCACCGGCGAAGGAGTCTCTCATATTCGGTCGCATTTTGGCGACGCCATAGGAGGAGGAGGAGGGGCTGTCAAAGCCTCCTCCTCCCCCGAGCCCAATTCCCCCTCCGAAGCCGGAGCCGCCTCGCTGACTCATCAGCATGCTGTCCCCAAAACCGTAGCTACCGCCGCCAGATCTGTAGAGATCTCGGGAGGAGGAGAGCCCGGAGGGGCGCGAGTCGAAAGACTCGTACTCGTCAAACCTGCAGGAAGGGAGGGAGGGAAGAGGGTTGATAGCACAGCAGAGAGCGAGACAGGCAGGGAGGGCAAGCCAGGATGGAGATTTCTCCACCTGCTCTTTCCTTCTGCTCCATCATCTTGCTTTCTCAGAGTGTCCTGTCACATCCAGATGTATCCAAAAAAAAATAAATAAATAAAATAACAAGAACCACATTAGATCAAAACGTGATGATCTGAAACTAGCGAGTTTTCAATTTGTGGTCAGCCTTTAGACTTTAAACTCTTGCAGAATAAAGAAATGCAATTTAGTTTGGGGTTTTTACTGGCTAAAGGCTGGGAAAGAAAACTCCATCGGCAATGTCTTCAGACAGGGGCAAGCAGTGAAACATCCTGAGATGTGAGCAGATTACACAGAACACCAAAGAAATGGGATGATATATTTATAATGTATTTAAAAAGGGGTTGTCATTCATAAATAATGTCTCAGTAAAGCGGTAAACTCATCGCTCTGGGTAACCTAAAGCCGGGACACAGGTTAGGTCACATGGAGGATGAGGGAAACAAACCAGAAAATAAAAATTGTCTGGGGAGAAACTCAAAGGAACGCCTGATTCAGATGAAGAGTTTTGTTTTTTTTAAACAAATTGAAAGATTTATATTTCCACTTCCAACAAAAGCCGATGGCAGTACACAAAGACAAGTGTTTAAAGCTGTTTTTTTAATCAATAAAGTTCAAATCAAATAAAAAAAAAGATACAGGATCTTCCTGTCAATGTTTCAAGTGGCACTAGGAAACTTAATGTTTTGTAAACCAGCCAGAGCAAATTTTACCCCATGAATATTGACAGACAGCTCAATAAACTGGACTGGAAATAAGCTCATTTCAGGAAATTCATTCACAAAGTTAAACACTACCACACAGTAACATCCCCTCACTGTGTGTGTAATCACTTAAATTCCAAGAAAATTATCACCGTTACTTCTGTGCATTCCTTTCATTTTGGGACTTTTTTCTTCCACTCAACCTTTTCATGTTTTTTAAAACCCTGTGGAGAATATCAGTGACCGTCTACTGGACATATATTAAATTAGAAAACTATCCCCATGTTTGTAAAGGTCATAACACAACATTTTTGCCTTAACATCCATTTACTGATGTTGGGGAATATTCAGATATTTGGTTCTTAATTTATCAAAAACTTTGCTTCTCATTAATTTTCACAATAACTTTGAAGAAATTTGTATTAATATGAGTTACGTCAACATTTTATTTGTCTTTGGGATTTTTTTAAAACTTAAAATAAACTAAAGCTTACCTTATGTGTGTAATCAAAATACTGAGTTTAAATGAATAATGGAAATAAATTCTAATTTATCAAGATGAACTCATAAGTAGGTATCCGTCAAACCATTCCTATGTTGTGCATTACAATATATACTGTAGTATTTAACCTAAAATAAATTAACTAAAAAGAAAAACAATGTTACCTGTCTCCTCGAGGCCCCCTAAACCCCCCTTCTAACTGCGTGAGCATGTCCAGGCGCTGGTTAATCTTGGCAATGACTGCGTCTGCGTGCGTGCCAGAGGATGAGAGCATAGATCCTCCTGACGGCCCTCGCTTCATATGGCCGCCGCCACTGCCTCCACCTCCGTATCCTCCAGCTCCGGAGTCTTTATAACTTCCTCCTGCTCCTCCTCCATACATGTCAAAACCACCAGAACCTTCAAAAGTGAAAGGAAACAAGAACAAGAATCATCCCTTAATATCAAAGATTGGCTTGGACATTTTATTTTAAAGAGGCAGTGTGATGCATTTCCCAGGCACATTGTGCTATAATATAGCACTATCAAGTAACTATGTTAACTTTAGTTAATATAAAAATGCTGCATAAATCAAATTTGACCTTGTAATTTAATGCCTTGAAATTGGGCCTCTGTCTCTTTAAGAAACTCCTACTTTATGAAGCCATCACAACATGGCTCCTCCATTAACCCTTTAACATCATTTTTACCAGCATTAAGCTGAGAAGTAGCTCATATGAAGAGCTCAGCAGATGAGCAACTCAACCAGGTGTTTGCTAATTGCTGCTGGCTAGTCTGAAGGAGCTGAGTGAGGGAGTTGCGACAGAGAGAGGCGCTATGCAATGTGGAAGCTCGGCTTGTAAACTGCAGCTCAGCAGAGGAGCTTTGTCCTCGGAGGCGGGGCTAGGTCCATCCAGGTGTTTTGCACAGCTGAACGGTTGCCACGGGAGACTTAAGGATTTCTCAAACATGCATCAAAGAATCAAGGGAACACTCCAGGTACGTTTTGATGAGGGAGTTATAACATTATAACATGATGTAAAGCTCAAAAAAGTCGGTTTTACATAACACTGCCCCTGTAATAATCATTTCACTTTGCTTCAACAGTTTACCGTTCTTAAGTTTTAAACTAATTTTGAGTCACAGTGCTAAATGTTTCTGTTTAAAGCATCGAATCAGTTAAGCTTCTCTTCAGTTCTGGTAAACATGAATTAGTTTAAAGCATATTGCACAACACTCTATACTGCCCAACTGTACTCTTCTTACACGCACAGTAGCATGCATTAGTTGCGCGTTAAATATGCTTAAGCAATGAGAATGTGTAACAATTCACTTCAGACAGCTAGTATGGTTAGTTTGATTATCAACTTCCTCACCTCTGTTTCCTGAGCTTCCACCTCCCCAACTGGAATAACCTGCAAAAAAAAAAAAAAAAAAAAAAAGAAAAAGAAAAAGAAAAAAAGAAAAGAAATGCGTATGTATGAGGAAACCAACAAAATACACATACCTTGGTTTACTTAGACTGGTTTGTAAAATATTGTTGCACAAAAAGGAAGGGAAATAAAGAAAAATATTAAATTTCATAATAACCGTCATCAAATGGTGGACCAATACGTGACCAGCACAAGAGCCCTAACAAGTATTTTGACCAGACGATACATTTAAATTTCACTTGTGCACTGAGGCGGCCATTTTAACATTCAGTGTTTAAACTTAGGCTTTTTAAATGCCAGGTCCAGTCTAAATATTGAACACTATAATCCTCACACAGCACCACTATATTATTCACATCTAAAAAAATAAATAAATAACAGCAAAGCAGAACCATGATCACTAACCACAACGGTGCAGTAACGTTCATGGTAGCGAAAAGGCCTACGGTAGAGCTAGCAACATATCGTTTAAATTAAAACTGCCTACTTAATTATGGACAATAGAACGCCAAACAACGTCCGTTAGCAACATTTAACTTCTTTGTTTAAAGCTACAGCTAGTGGGCCTGGCTAGCTTAGCTGGGAAGCTACAAATGTGCATAACCACAGCTAGCACAATGCAGCCGTTTTCCATTCGGTAACACAGAGAGCTACTTTTATTTATTTATTTTTTTAAGAACAAAAGTACAACAAAATCTGTGGATATTTACCAGAACTGTAACCTCTGTTGTCCATGGTATTTTTAGTCCACCGCTTAAAAAGCGCAGTTGAAACCAACGGCCCAATGTGAGTAAGCTAAAGCAAACTGACCGGAGCTGCTGCTCCACACAGAACAGGATGTGAGTCCAACCACGTGACCAACCAGGCCCGAAGAGGGGTATTATGTAAAGTCGACGATTGTTTGCTTTGTTTTGTTTTTTAATATTATGTTATACTGTTATTCCCTCATCAAAGACATACCTGGAGCACTTCTTTGTGCATTTTATGCAAATTTGAGGAATCCTTGAATTTCCCATGGCAGCCGTTAAGGGGTGCCTAAACGCTTATTGACACAAAGGACTGCCTATTTACGCAAAGCTCCTCGTCAGCATCGTTGCAAACTTATATTCAAGAGAGAGTACAACAAGAAGGAAATGTTCTGAAGACTGTATTGTAGTTCTTAGCTTCGCCACTAGGTGGCGCGACTGTTTTGCGAGTAATATTTTGTTCAAAATGCTGTTAAAGAAGCAGTGCAGATCAGCAGAAGTTGTGTTCGTAGGTAGTTTTGTGGTTCTATGAGAGTGTGCGTCCATAAGACTGGTAAGTTATAGTCTATGTATGTTTAAGTAGGATAATATGTGTATTTATTACCCTGGACATTTTCTGTTTGCTCATTGTTTTTTAGAACAAGCGATAGCTAAGCTACGTTTTACTCTAAAATTGTGAATTTTATTATGTTTACTTGCTCTCTTTCACTTTATCTAACTTTATTAGCAACTGAAAGATAAGACTGGAGTAATGAGAAGAAAGTTTCATTTTATTTACCAAATATAGCTAACCTATAAGGGCCTTTGGGTCTAGTGGTAAGGCTTAAAAGACAAGTAATGTGATTATAATATGTTGGTAGCTTACAAAATGATTAATTGATGTACATGGTGGATTGTAATTTGTATTTGTTCATCTTTTTTTGTAGAACCACACATATATGCTACATCAGTCCACCTGAACACACCTATGAAAGTGATTGGCTGAATTTTCCTTTTAAAGAACTGTAAAATCATCACCTGGCCTTGTCATTTGCTTGAGGGTCATCGAGGCATCATTGCACCGATTTAAAGGAGAAATGTCTCATCAAACCCCAAGATACCGCAACGGAATGATGGGACCCCAGCTGAGAAGGGGAACCCAACAAATTCCCCAAGGTAGGTTCCCTGATGTCTTACACGGGGAAATCCAAAGACTGGACTCTCTTCTAGAAATGGAGAGAGCCAGAAGGTTTGAAGATGACGAGAGACTGGCCCACCTGGAAGCAGAGCTGAAAGAGACGAAATTCCAGTTGAGAAGGCAGATATTTCTCAAAGAGATGTTCATCAACCAGGGCAAAGTGACAAAGAGGGAACTTGAGAGAGTTAAGAAGTTCAGCGAGCAAAGAGCAAAGCAGTACCTCCAGCAAATTGATAAACTGAGAGCTGAGAAGGATCGTCTCATTTAAGAAATGTCAAAGAGTTCCAGACGCTGCAGGAGAAAGTCAGTGGGTTGGCAAAACATTTAAAATGTAGCCAATCTCTGCAGCAAAACGTGGAACAAATTCAGCTGCAGATCACTCTGGAGAAAAAAACTCCTCTGGAGAAGTCAAAAGAGGACATGGCGCTTCTCAACGCCTCGAGAGCTATGAATGCTGCAATCCAAGAAAACATGAGTAAAGAAATCAAACTCCTGGCAAAAGAACGAAAAGGGTCCACAAGTCGAGCTGGAGAGGATTAAAGGTTTATATAGAGTTAAGCTGCAGGTATGAAACCGATGTTGCTGCAGCAAACGAGCAGAAAAATACCAGCAGCGGATGAGTTGTGAGAAAAATGTTCATTTGGAAAGAGCAAATGAGGATCTGCAGCTTGCCAACCCTCTGAGAAGCAAAGAACATCGCAGGAGATCTCATTGTTGCAAGAGACGGAGGAAGATCCAGAGAGCCAGCTTGACCAGGTTCAAGTGTTACGCCAAGAGGTTTCTTCTGAGCGGGATCACTCAGAAGAAAGCTTGTCGGGTTGTTCCACGGATTTGGAATCCACAGAAGAGATGGAGCTTGAAGGAGAAACCATCCCAGAGAGATCGGACAATCCAGACGCTGAATCCATGCAGGACGGAAAGAAGAAAAAATAGAAGCTTTTGGAAAAAGCTACGAAGGGCTTTGCGTTTGAAGAAACCAAAAAAAGAAGCAAAAGAGTGAAGGAAAGTCAAGAACGTGTCTAATTTGGCCAATTGGATAAATGCTCCCTGAAAAAGAATGACGGCGAGAGAACAGCGTAGTGAAAACGAAGCAAAAAGTGTTTAGAGAAGGTGGAAGACATGCAACAGAGGAACCAAACTGGTGTTGGCCACACATAGGTCTGTGGCCTCTATATACGGGGCGCTCGCTTTCACCATCGTGCCCTGTGACGCTCCGTCAAGACAAAATTTAAAAAGGCAAGTCCCCCCCTCATTTCCATCCCCCATTAACCAACTAGAAAAAAGATCCCTTCCTGACCCAATTCAATAAAACATCCAAACGTTAAGATGAATTTGAAATGGAAAAAAAAAGTGGGCAGTGTGGTGATACAGTGGTTAGCACTGCAGCTCACAGAGTGGATGTGTCAGATCTCTGCTGTGTGGAGTTTGCATGTTCTCCCCGTGCTTGCGTGGGTTTTCTCCGGGTGCTCCGGTTCCACCACATCTCCTAAAATATGTAGGTTAGGTCAATTGGTCAATGTAAATTGCCCCCTAAAGAGTTCAAGAAACTGCAGGAATTGCTTTAAAAAAAAATTTAAAACAGCCCTTTTCCCTTCGCATTTTTAGTGGTAGATGGCGCAACAACACATGGCTCAATATTCATAGCAGCATATTTATGAATTAAAATTCTTCTTGTAATAGTAATGATTTCTGTTTATTTTCTCATTGTTCTTGTATTTTTATGGTTTGTCCTTTATTTCACCTTTTCTTCTCACTTTTTATGTTAAATTGCACTTTTTTTGTAGTGAAATGTAGCTTGTTATACTGTTTAAAAAAAAGATTAACAAAAGGATCATGCAGTGGATTTTTTATTTATTTTTTAGGACGACTGTGGTTCTGAGGGTAGAGTGATTGTCTTGTGATTAGAAGGTTGTAGGTTCGATTTCAGCTTCCTCCTGCCACATGTTGAGGTGCCCCTGGGCAAGGCTCTGGAGAGGAACTGGAGAAGGCCTGGAAGGTGAAGACCACAGTGGTGCCTGTGGTCATCGGGGCCCTCGGGGCAGTCACCCCCAAACTGGAGCAGTGGCTCAAACAGATCCCAGGAACAACATCAGACATCTCAGTACAGAAATGTGCAGTTCTAGGCACAGCCAAGATACTGCGCAGAACCCTCAAGCTCCCAGGCCTCTGGTAGAGGACCCGAGCTCAGAGGATGAAAGAGAGAGACCACCCGCGGAGGGTGAGAAGGGAACTTTTTATATATTAAGCAAATTCCCAGGCACCAATTGTCTAACATC
Organism: Poecilia mexicana; assembly: GCF_051168715.1. Classification (NCBI taxonomy): domain Eukaryota; kingdom Metazoa; phylum Chordata; class Actinopteri; order Cyprinodontiformes; family Poeciliidae; genus Poecilia; species Poecilia mexicana. The sequence goes on along the minus strand of NW_028263371.1, from coordinate 5,182,993 downwards.
TGAATTTTATAAATTATCTTCCCAACTTGCTCCCTTTTTATTGAATGTTTTTACAGAAAGTGTACAGAAAGAACAACTACCACCCACACTACATCAAGGCCTAATTACACAAATTCCTGAACCGCATGGTTCAAAGAGTAGGAAAAAGTAGTAGTTTATACTATTAAAAATATGGTAATCTGCCCTAATTTGCTGTATTTAACCTTTTCCTGTTTGTAATTTTTGCCCTTTTGCCTTCCTTAAGCCTTGACGTTCTTTTAGTTACTGTTTATGTGACTTGTATATATTATTGTAAATATTAAAAAAATAATTCTATGCTAGAAATTGGCTGTCTTAAAAGTCGCTAGGTGACATCATCGTCATTGTGTGATCTGGCTAGTAGAAGAAAGGAATATTACATTTTGGTAAGGCAAAAGTGATTACAAATACTCTAAGCATTTTGAAATTCAAATAAACTTTCTGAAATAATTGAATAATGTTGTCTGAATGTACACCTTGTAAATCAGTTTTGTATAGCATCAAATTTAACCAAAACACAGTTATCAGAGATGAATCGTTGATTGATGCTGTGTGATTCAAATGTAGTGCAGCAGATATACATAAATATAAATATTGTACATGATACATAGTGTAAGCAGAGAAGGAACACTGGCAAATTTGTGCATGAGTTATTTTGCCTAAAATTCAATTAAATTGAAACTCAAAAATAGTTTATTGATCCCAAAGGCAACTTAAATGAATGGTTACAATAAACTGCTTACAAAATGGTTGAAACTGGTTCTAAGTTAAATATCTGTTGATATCAAACATGTTAATATTTAAAAACAATGTTATTAAGCACAAGCGTAGTTATGTAAAGGGCAATGTAACAAGAAATCTATTTTTGGCTTTCATCAGCATACAGAGTCCTGTTAAAACTCAAGAGTTTTGAGATTTAAAAACTGAGGTAATGCTTTATTTTGACTGAATAGAGTCTGATTGAATTTTCATCAATTATATTTGAAATAAGGCTCAGTTGTCCTAATAGGATGTTCCTTACATTTTCATATTTGCCATCTGTTGATGCAGCCATGGTTTACTATGGAGACGCTAAAAATATCTAACTGAACAAAGGTGTCAGTCAGGAGAAGAATACAAAACAATCCACTATGTATGTACACTATGTTACAGTAGAGACAATCAACAATAACTGGAGAAAATCTTTCTTAAAAACACTGGACGTTTTTTTTTGTTTGTTTTTTTTCCCCTTCCAAATTGATAAAAATGTCAAACATTAACTGTCATGCTAAACGGCTAAAGTAGCTGCAGCAATTTCCAACAAGCTCTGGCTGATTTCTCTGCGTGAAAACAATCTGCTCTGTATGTCTGGACTGAGAAAAAGCGTTCGATTTCAGGAATATTTTCTAAAAAGAAAACTTACCTAAAATCTTCTAAAAACTTTGGTAAGGAATGCTCTACGGTCTGGAGGAACCAAACTGGAAGTGTTTGACCAAAAGTTCAGTTAAGCATCAGCAATGGCACTGCCTGCCTGGTAGGAACAGGATATCACGTAACCCTTTTTCAGATGGAGAAATTTTGAAAGCTAGATTAGGAATATACGACTAAGTCAAGACGTGAGATGTGAAAAGGACTCTACCAAAGCAAATTAAAGGCTAAAACGGAGACAAAAGGTGCTTTAAACAAGTATTTGTTTAAGTGTGTGCACACCTGCTTAATTAGGCTGTTGTGTGTTTTTCGTTTTTCTTAATCTTTATCTTCTGACATATTTGTTTTTCTTTATTGAAGGGCCACATTAAATGGCAAAACATAAACATTGTCTCCATTATTTAAGTCCCAATAGTTCAGATACTTTAACAGAGGCTTTGCAAAACCTTAGTAAATGTGATGTTATTTTTACTACTTAGTTTGCAGCGGTTTATAGAATCCTGTTTCCTGAAAGGCTACTATCATCTTTCTTGATCTGAGAACATCGCCGTTCGAACGTGTCTCCAGATAAAGAAGTTACATCCACCCCATAAGCAAGAAGCGATATCAACGGAAAAGGCTTTATCTTTGACACTTAAAGTTGCTTTCTTTATGAACTCTGTACATTATTTTTAGGGCTTATTTCAAATACCGCAGCCCATAAAGTCAAGTCGTTACACAATGTCCTGCTGCCTGTCTTTCGGCTCTCTTTCAGGACGAGGGTTTCTGTCCGTAAGCGGGACTATCTCATGTTGGGACGTCGTCACCTGTGAGAAAAAACAAAACACTTAGCCGAGAGAAAGACACAAAAACAGCCATTTCGCTTTGAGAACTTGTCATCACCTCTTCGGTTTCCACTTTTTCACTCGGCTTGGCTGTGTGAGTTGCAGTTTTTCTTTTTCTTAGTTCGTAAAAATGAAAGTTAAATGTGTTAATGCAATGGTATGAGGGCATCATTACGTGGGACAATTGAAGGTGTTTTACCTCAGCATCAGGTACAGCTTACATCCAACAAGAGGAAGCAGCAACAAAAACACCAGTTTTGTTATATTCATTGCCGCTATCGCAGTATTAACTCCGTCTACGGAAAAGATAAATACAAACTGCTTGATTTCAGCTCAACTCGCTTGGTTTAATGGATTCCGCATTTGTGCGGAATGTACTTTTACACGGCCAATCCTTGAATCACCTCTGACGGTAAGAACCTCCAGGGTCGAGCTGATGTTCTGGGGAGTTCTGATCGCACAGGAGTAGTTTCCCGCATGCTGACTTCTGACTGGGTTTAGAACAACTTGCTTGTTGTGGCCCCCGCTGAGGCTCAGCGGTTGCTCATTGAAGAACCACAGGTAGGTTGTCTCCTCACTCAGAGGGCAGCTGGTACTGCAGGTCAGTGTGACTCTCTGACCTTTTGTCACCACGTCAGAGGGAGTCATGGTCACCTTCAGACCTGAAACAAGTCGAGACACGGGAGATTGATGAGAAACGATCAAAAAGCAAAAGCATACAAGTTTGGCAGGATGGTGTATTGTAATATTTCATATCTCTTACAGTAAGGATGCACCTATATGAACATTTTGGGCGATATCAATATCTGATATTAATATTTCTATTATGGCAGATAACTGATGTTATATATATTTCAGTACTGTTTCAACACCTTTGGGGGAAAAAAACAACAACCAGACACGGATAAAAAAATAAATATCAGATGTTTGTATTAGCCCAGTTTTATATATCGGCGCGATATCGATATGTTAAAAAAAGGACTGTTATTGGCCGATACTGATGTTGGTGCCAATATATCGTGCATTCCTACTTTACAGCATTCTGAAAGCATTCAGAGCTCTTGACATTTTGTCATGTTACAACTACAAACGTTGGGAGTTTAACGGAAGCTGAATGAGGGTCATGAAGTTTGTTCAAAAAAAGACAAAAACTGAAAAAAAATTAAGACTGAAAAAAAGAAGGATGTGAGACTGAAAGAAAATTAAGACTGAAAAAAAGATGACTGAAAAAAAATTCAAAACCTTTTTTTGAATTTAAGGTTTTGTTTCAGATTTTTTTTTTTTCAGTTTAAGTTCTTTTCTTTTGAACAAACTTTATGGCCCCAATTTGGCTCCATAGTTTTTTTTTTTGATAGACCAACACAATGTGGGACGTGGCCTTGAAGTTGAAGGAAAATGATGGAGAGTTTTTCAAATGTTAAACAAAAACCTACAGGATGTTGTCAGTATGATTTCTCTCTTTAACTGATTGATTATTTGAGGAAATTGATTATTTGTTGTGAAGATACTCCTATCCAAAGTGTTAAATATTTGTAAATATAAATGTTACCCTTAACGTTCAACACAAGTGGGAAATTACAAGAAAATTAAATATGATCTAAATATAAAATAAATTAAACACACAAACAAATACATAAATAAATGAAAAAACAAGTACTACCTGTGACCACCAGGATCGCTCCCAGGAGGTCTGGCTGCTCACACATGTGATACTTATTGAGAGTGAACATGTATTCTCCGGAGTCGTTCTTCATCAGGTTGTTGATTGTGAGCGTGTGTTCATACTTATTCATGATGTGCTCCACCCGGCCTCCAGCTTCCATTGCGGTGACGTCAGCTTCCTCCTTCATGTCTCGTTTTATTTTATACCACAATAACAAGTCAGAAATGGCTGGGTATTCCTTTGTGTATTTGCTGGAAATGTTTACAGAAGCTCCTTCCAGCACGCACAAGCTCCTGCTAACATAATTCACGTTACCGGACTTTGTGCCTGAAGAATGAAATTAGAATGCTTAGTGGAAACCGATCACAATGACAACGTATTAGGGCTGTTGTCGACAGAAAAAAATAAATAAATAAATCAAGGAAATCTTTGAGTTCTGAAAGTTGACAGTCTGCGAGTAAAAAACTCAAATTATTAGATTAATCTCAGACATTTTGTAGGAAACACTTTTCCAGAAAAAATGCCCTTAATTTTCTAGAAAAAGTTCAACTTTTGGAAAATTTCTGATTTTCAAAAGTTAAACATTCTTGAAACTTCCAGTGTAGGGATCTGGGAAATTTCTGAGTGCCAAATGTCGACAATTTAGCAAGAAAAAAAAAAATCAGAACTTTGACTTTTGAAACTCTTCCAATATTTTTTCTAGAAAGTTTCTGAGATCAATTAAAAATTTTCTGAGTTTTTTCCCTGCTCACAAATTGTCAACTTTTGGAGCTCAGAAATTTAAGAGATTTTTTTTTTTAATTTGAGATTAACCTTGAAATTTCTGATGTTTTTCTAGCAATTTTTCAACTTTTCAAACACAGAAATTTCCAAGAGCAAGTTCTTTCTTAAACATTTATGATTTTATTTTTGCTAATTTTTGACTTTTTAGAAATTTGCAAAAATAAATTTCTATTAAATTTCTGAGTTTTATTCCTTGCAAATTGTCGACTTTTTGAGCTCAGACATTTCCAATATTGTGTTGAAAATTTCTGATATAAATCTCAAAACTTCTGAATTTTTTGGCTGAAATGTACTCCTCCTTTTCTTTTTTATATCCCTAATGCACCAGAAAGCAACAGGCCAAAAAACAATAATGCCTGTAAAAAAACGTTACTTACAGATCTCATCAGAGTGCACATATTCATTGTTTTTAACAGCGCAGGAGACGTAGTCGTCAGATTTAAATAACATAATGTCCTGACTGGTGCAGTCCATGAAAGCCTTTCTGTTCCAGTTCCAAGTGAAGGCGGTGTGAGCGTCAGCGGCGGGGCAGCTGGTGTTACAGGTCAGCGTGATGTAATTCGTTTCAGTGAGCATTTCAACTCGTACTTCTGTCAGGAGGGAATAAACAAACTTATTACATGTTAGACTGGATGGTGTGTGTTTCTGCGAGGAATCGTCACCTCTGGGGTACGTGATGGAGCACGGCCCCTCGGCTGATTTCAGCTTCTCGGGACACATTTCTGAATTTGAATACGTCACACCGAAACAGTCTGAATTGATGAAGTCTGTAGGGAAATAAACGTGATATCATTTTCCGATTGTCGTTTGATGCATTCATTGGTTTTGTTTAAAAAAAAAAAACTTAAATAAATAATCCAACGGGTAAAATAAGTGTTGAACACGACACGACGTTTCATAACAAACATATTCCTAAAGGAAATACTGATAAGACATTTTCAGCAGGTGTTGGTGACAATCAAAGTAATCCTTACATAGAAAGAAAGCAAAACAAATAAGTACAGAAATTAAGTTATGTGTAATGTGAAATGGCACGGGCGAAAAAAGTATTGAACACGATTAGTTTGTTTTATATTTTGAACCAATTGAATTCAAACCAGGTGATTGATTGAGCCATTCCAGCAGATTTCTTGAGAGTTTCCTCTGCTCTGGGTTTGGAATCACGGTCTTGCTGAAATGTTCAGCGTTCACCCTTGTTTCAACTTTATCATTCCGGAAGGTGGGCAGCAGATTCTTCTCAAGAATGTCTGGGTACATCTTTGCATGTATCCTCCTTTCAGTTACAGGAAGTTTGCTCGCAGCTCGCACACTGTGATACTTTCATCTCTAAACTTCCTCCAATCACCATACCTTCGGTATGGTGGTTTTTGGGGGGAAGTGCAGTGCATTTTCCCCTCCAAACCACGCGCTTCGGATGTTATCATCTCATAGAATGGCGAATATCAGTGGTTATCAGCCCCAATGAATGGCCTCAGTTGGTCCCTGCTCTGCCTGATAGCAGGCTGTTATCAACCATTCTATCGGTGATAACAGCCTTGTCGCTAATAGAACCTTTTTTTTTTTTTAATTTTTAAAAAAAACCTTTATTTATAATTTATCTGCGAATTTGAACAGGATATTAAGAATTTACTAAAAATACAAAAGACAAACGTATCCGTCATAAGATTTTAATTAGGTATTTAAAAACAACTCACTAAAATCTATAACCGGAGTTTTTTTTGTTTTTTTGTTTTGTTTATTTTTGTTGGCTTTTTTAAAAACCTATATTTCCAATATGCCTTTTATTTCTTTGGATTTTTTCCAATAATTCACTCAAAATAAATGCCAAAATTTAACATACTTGGTTAATTTTATTGGACCTTTTAATATGTTTGATTGAAATAAAAATAAGGACGGATCCCACAAAAACCCAAGAAGAAGAATAAGCTGACGTCATCCTATGCGACACTTACACTCCGGTGAGTAGAAATCTGCATCTGTCAAAATGTTTTTGTACTCTAAAACCAAAAATAACTCCAAAGTGTTACGTTATAAAATTACTGATGGTAGTTTTAGGACTTAATGGCAGTAGGACTGTGATGCGAATGGTTGAAGACACGTTTGTAACATTTTTTTTTTTGCCGGAAAATATACGGTGGAGGCTAGCTAAATTAGCCTCTTGGAGGCTAATTGTACCTGTACACTGTACCTGTGCTTAATACGTTTAATTAGCCATGATAGAGTCACATAATAATGTTTATAGTCATGCTTGTTGTTGCCACCTTGTAATATTGGAGGGTTGCTAAAAACATCAGTGCCCCTAGGCTGTGATGATCTTTAAAGTTTTGAACCCTGTCTGAATACACTGATTGCAGCTAGGTCATTTACTTGAATTAAAAATGAACTTGCGTCAGTACAGGCAAATTTCTTTTCTCCTGTCTGTTATTTATTGCTGTTGCACGCCAGATGAAGAGAAGTAAAGAGCTGAGAACCTGATCTTTGAACAGACAGAGACCATAGCTGAGGAGCAGCCTGGGATGCTTACTGAGGAGCATCCAATGATGACACCAGAGAACCAGGAAGAGACTGTGATAGTGCTTGATTTGGTTCCTGTTTCTCATCCTGTTGTCCCATCCTCTCAGTCTTTTCAGAAGAAAAGACCCAGAAGCATCTCTCCAACTGCCTCTCCTCCCACTCCGTCATCTCTCCGTCCCCCACCCCCGCCCATAGATCAGGCACATCTGCATTCATGTCACCTGCTGACCATGCCGTCTCCTTAAGTCAGGGTAGACTATAAGAAGAGAAAGCGTAAATTTTGTTTTCTTTAAATTCATCCATCCAACATGTCAACCTCTTTAGCACGATTTGTACCTGTGGAGATCCCAGTTAGAATTTGATTGTCCATCAGAGTGTTTGAGGATCAAATCAGGACAGGCAGTCACTGTGGTCATGCTCAATGGTATGAATAACAATTCTTTGAATGACTCAAAACCATAATATAAAAAAAAACTATATTATCAAAATTTAAATAACTGTCAACTTTGGCTGTGTGAGTACTTTGACGTACATATCCCAGAAGGGCCGTCTGATTCTATTCTTGAGTGGTTATGCGATTCAACATTTTGGTGTAACTGGTTAAACACACTTGAATCAAATGGCTGAGGTGCCACCTCATTCATTCTGCATTTAGATCATATGAAGTCCTGGTAACATCAAATTTAATTGAGTGAGATGTTTTGTCCCAGAGAAACACCTAAAACTTGAAAGACACCCAACCTATTCTTGATGCCTGGTATTTGGACACCTATGTCCTATTTTATGTTTTCTTTTTTTATCTCTCATTTTAAATCACAGTTAAGATCTTGGCTGACAGCTTCCTGAAATGATTTTTGAGTGGGAAGCCATAATATATGAGTTGGATAAGATGTTAAGGAAGGATCCCTTCAAGTGTCAAGCTTGTACCCCAGATGTGCTTTCAGTTTCAGTGGATGGAAATTGCAAGTATTACCATTTAAAGAATGCAGCAAGGTATTGTAAAATGTGTAAAATATAACAATTCTTTGTATATGTTAGTGATGTTCACTACCTTTGGACAATAACACCTCATGAAGTGTATTTTATTGCTTTGTTTTCAGATTGGAGGAACAGGCTATATTTCAGGACCTTTTCATTGCCAAGGATGAAAACGTAGGAACATTTGTGGACTGTATACACTAATCAACCAAAAATGTAAGACTGCAGATTGTAAATGTATAATAACAGTAATCTTTTAGCCTGTAATAACAGCTTGCCTGACTGAATTGTATGCATTCTAGATTTTGTGGTGGGCAGCCAGGGAGATCTCTCACAGATCCAGCAGCAAACTGGGTGAGGAGGCTTGGAGCTAGCCTTGGAGTGCTGCTTAGTGCTCTTCGAGATAGTATGAGATATTTGCATAAGCTTTGTTCTTTCAACAAAGGCTGGCCAACAGACAGTCACTTTTTTTTCCCATGGATGTAACATGTAAGTACTGGCCATATCTTGAAAACTAACAAAAAGCTGTCCTGAGCTCCAACACCTGCTTAAAATGAAGCCATTTCTCTCAATTTTCCATGGCAAAGCCCATGAATGTAAGGTAAGGAACATTGACCAGGCATTGTATAACCTTGCTGGTACATACTGCATAAACATCTTTGACACAGTTGATGTTGTTTGTGTATGTTTATGCAGATACAGATGGACAAAGCTTGTGCCAAGGCTCATCGCAAGGTCAGAAAAGAGAAAACATCTTAGCTTTGGCTTTAGAAGATGTTGGTCACTTGAAGACTGATACAGACACAGAAGTTCTGTCTTTGGAAGAGATCCTGTCCGGTGACACAACATTGCCATGGCAACAATCACACAGTGGTAAATAAACATACACTAATATGTCATCATACCTGACAGATAATGTGACTAGATACTCCAGGTGTTGACCTCAACTTACAAATTTAAACTTTTAATGAGTTGATTTGTCCTTTTCATAAATGCATTTCAGACTCTCAGTCTTCACACAAGAACAAGGGCAATCGATGACATCATGATGGTAAAGAGACTGGAAGAGGAAAAGAGGATCTTTGTTGATGGACCATCGTTGGAAATCTCTGTCATCCTATGAAGACACTCTAAAGGAGTTTCCCACCTGTTATCGGGAGGTAAATTTAAAAGTAGGTTTTTAAGTAACGCATAATCATACCGCAAGTAAAAGCATCTAAATTTTGGATTTTTATTTATGTTCAACTTTAAAGGTTTGTCCTGTGACCTGACTGATGAAGGTCCAAGAGGTCTCCAGAGCATCATCCTCAGAGAGCTGCAGCACCAACAGATGAAGCTGCAGGCAACAGAGTATTATCTACAGCAGGGGAGCCCAAAGTGGGTCCTGGAGGCCCGGCATCCTGCATGTTTTAGTTCTCTCCCTGGTTTAACACACCTGCATCAAATGATGGCTCGTTAGATGGCCTAAGAAGAACATTGACAAGCTGAAAAGGTTGTTTCTACCACCAGGGAGAGAATAAGACATGCAGGATGCCGGGCCACTAGGACCGACTTTGGACACCCCGATCTACAGACTTTGTCAGGAGCAGAGAGCGTTACCTTTGACGACGACTTCAGTAGTGACTGATAATAGTCATATATTATCATATATTGCTCATAAGTCACAAAGAGACACCTTACAATTTGTTCTTGTGCTTTCATGTTTCCAAATGGGCAGTGTTTTATCTTGTTGATTCTTTTTTTAAAATAGTTAATTTGTTTGTGCCTTTGTATTTTCTAAAAGGGCTTACTAGAGCTGTAATTACTTCCACATGCATGTCATTGAGTGTTTCTTTTTCACTTATGTTTCTGCACATCTAGTGTATTTTCTAGGTAATAAGAGAAATTGTAGTTAATTTAATAGTTTTACTATTTTTACTACAAGTGGAGTAATAACACTTGTGCTTATGTTGAGCAGTTAAATGGCTACAATGCTGCGTTAAGCAGTCCCAGTGATTCTGTAGTATCTAACATAACCAAGACATCTTTTTGGATCTTCTACTTTTCTTTTCTTTTTTTATTAATATGTGCAGCTCTGACTTATTTCTTAATCCAAAGAATACACAAAGTGTGTACTGGTGGAACAATTTCTTATCCTTGGTCAATTGAATGCGGTTCAGTTTGTCTGTCAATGTCTTTATTAAAAAGAAATAAGTTAAATAAAATTTCAGTACTTGTCAAAGTGATCTTTTAATGCGGTATTCAGGTATGATTTTGTTTAATGACATGCATTTATACAAATCGTAATGGCATGATTTTATAAACAAAACATCATCTAATTTAGTGGACTCTTCAGGACATGTTCTGGATCCATCAGCTGATGACAAGTCAGTAATGAAGCATATTAAAATGTTGGATGAACAAGAAGTGGTTTCAAGAAATTGTCAGGAGAAATAAGTTGTTCAGCTTTTAGGTACTCTTTAAGGACATATGAAAATTAGTTATAATTGCCTACATACAGTAGAGGCAATTATAGTGGGAGCCATGTCAGCTGCTGGTGTTGGTCCACTGTGTTTTATCAAGGGCAGGTCAATGCAGCAGCTATCAGGAGATTCTAGAGCACTTCATGCTTCCATCTGGTGAAAAGCTTTATGGAGATGAAGATTTCATTTTTCAGCACAACCTGGCACCTGCTCGCAGGGCCAAAACCACTGGTATTACTGACCCTGGTGTTACTGTGCTCAGTTGGCCTGCCAACTCTCATGACCTGAACCCCATAGAGAATCTGTGGGATATTGTGAAGAGAAAGTTGAGAGACGCAAGACCCAAAACTCTGGAACTCAGCAACATGAGAGGATTTACTTGCAGGTTCCCAGGTAACATCCCAGATTTTTCTGCTAGAAAAGAACAACAATAAAATCAGGATGTGGATTTTTTGTGCTGTAAGGTTCACAAATCTCTCTTTCTAAGATGGATACCTGACTTTAAAAGGAGGTGATGTAGCCAAAATATTTTCTATGCCTACATCCACCCAAATGCCAGCTAGTACTTACATCCTGTTTTGTCCTAAATATACATTATCTTGACTTATTAAGTGTTAAATGATAAACTGACTGCAGTCATTTTTACCACTACACAAATAATGAAAATCTCTCATAGTGCTTCAGTTTCTTAGAAAAGTCTAAAAATCAAAACAGAAAAAAAGTGACAGTTTCAGATTAAATGTGTGGCTTATATTAATTATAAAAGGCACAGTGTTAAATAATAAGTGTTGAATCACCTTTAAAAAGTCCAAACATCAAAATCAGCATTCCTTTGCTGATAAACGGCCTAATTTTGATATTTGGAGTTCTATCTCTATATTTCTGTGCAAATGCTGACTTTTTGTATGAATTTGTTTCACCCAAAGATGTTGTGACTTATGTGGTATAAGTACTACTGATTCCTGTTGTAATGCCCGTTTTTGTCCTCATAAAAAAATAAAGACAAATATAAAGACAGAAAAGGAGTCTGGTAGGTCAGTAATTAAAGCCACAGAGTTTATAAGTAAACAACTGTGCCTATTTTTTGCAGACCACTGCCTCCCTTATCACCCCTCGCCCCATCTACTCATCTCCACACGTGGCAATGTCTCTCAGTGTATCTTGGCATGTTTGACTGGGGTGGGGATGTACTGTCACAGGGTGGATTAGTTAAACTTTTAGACTTACCGCATTAGTTCTACGCCCAGGGATTGATTTTGGGTACTACATTTCCACCAACCTAAATAACAAGAAAAGGAAAAAAAACAATTTTAAAAACAAAATAAGAAGTGAAGTCAAAGCGTGTACACTTGAAAACTGAAAACTAGTGTGGTGACTGTCATATTTTATAATCCTTCTAAACTTTACTCTTCTTTACAAGGATTTACATATTTTCTCAAATTAGTTTAACATTAACTTTAACCACTTTACACTGGCCACATAAATGGAAACTAAGCCCAAAACAAGTTGTCTTTGCTTATAAACGGTCAGGTTTTCTGTTTCTGTGAGAATTTTGACATTTTTGGGCTGGATTAAGTCACGAGTTCAGTTTTCTTCTGGGTTCGATTCTCGGCCCGAGGTCTTTCTGCATGGAGTTTGCATGTTCTCCCTCTGCATGGTGGGTTCTTTCCGGGTTCTCCGGCTTCCTCCCACAGTCCAGAAACATGACTGTCAGGTTAATTGGTTTCTCTAAATTCTCCCTAGATGTGAGTGTGTGTGTGTGCATGGTTGTGTGTTCTGTTTCTGTGTTGCCCTGCGACAGACTGGCAACCTGTCCTGGGTGTACCCTAGCAACACTCCCGACCACAATAGGGACAAGGGTGTAAGAAAATGGATGAATGTAAAGAAAACAAAACTTACGCTTTCTCTTCTTATAGTCTACCCTGACTTAAGGAGACGGCATGGTCAGCAGGTGACATGATGCAGATGTGCCTGATCTACGGGCGGGGGTGGGGGACGGAGAGATGACGGAGTGGGAGGAGAGGCAGTTGGAGAGATGCTTCTGGGTCTTTTCTTCTTCTGAAAAGACTGAGAGGATGGGACAACAGGATGAGAAACAGGAACTAAATCAAGCACTATCACAGTCTCTTCCTGGTTCTCTGGTATCATCATTGGAAGCTCCTCAGTAAGCATCCCGGGCTGCTCCTCAGCTATGGTCTCTGTCTGTTCAAAGATCAGGTTCTCAGCTCTTTACTTCACTTCATCTGGCGTGCAACAGCAATAAATAACAGACAGGAGAAAAGAAATTTGCCTGTACTGACGCAAGTTCATTTTTAATTCAAGTAAATGACCTAGCTGCAATCAGTGTATTCAGACAGGGTTCAAAACATCATCACAGCCTAGGGGCACTGATGTTTTTAGCAATCCTCCAATATTACAAGGTGGCAACAACAAGCATGACTATAAACATTATTATGTGACTCTATCATGGCTAATTAAACGTATTAAGCACAGATACAGTGTAGAGATGTGCCGATCAGGTTTTTTCCTGCCGATACCGATACCGATCACCCATGAGGGCCGATACACCGATACCGATCACCGATACCGATCACATAATTATTTATTTATTTTTTATCATAAACACTACCGGTTACATTATGTGGAAAAAGGAACCATGAATTCACCTTAATTTAGACAAAAACTTGTTTTTAATAACTTTTTCCAAGAAGAAAACTAAACAAAACAGGTATTGTGCAAATTGTACTGGTATTGATAATACTATCTTTAACAGACTGAAAACATATGAAGGCTCTGAAGAGGCTAAATAACGCAAAGAGCCAAAATAAAACCTCTCAACATTGCCAAAAAGTTCAAGTATAAAACTTAACATTCAAAGGCAAAAACAGGTTCCATTACAATAAACAATCCAGATTTACTGAATGAAAACGTCCTGATAGCAAGACGGCTAGCTGATTACTGCTAGCTCTGATTGGCTGTTTCTGACTGAGCGGAGTAATTATGCAGAACAGGGAGGAGATTGATTATTTTTTTAGAGATTATCTGTCTCATGTTAGGACAGCGACAGTTTTAATATGTAGGTAAAATGTATTTTTTTAGTTAGATGTTGCAGCTTTAAGCAGAGGTTCGGTGTGAGAGTCACTACCAGGTGGAGCAGAAGCGAAGCTCCATCTGTGAAATATTACTACCTGTAGCGTAGCAGCGGTTCAACAGCGAGAGCAGAACCAGCGTCTTACATCGCAGCTCGAAGACTTAAATAATTTTGCGGGTTATTTGTTTAGCTTTCTGACCGTCATGCTAATCCGGGTGTTTGTAGCTGTGCGCTGCTTTACCTGCTATCTGATCCTCCGTATGTCTTTTTTACTGCAGTGAGCCTCAATGTAGCCAAACTCCGTCAAGTATGGCATTGTTTATATGTCGTATTAGCTTCGTTGTGTTGATGCATTTTGACGACCTTCAATTTTCCGCCGCAACAGCAAACTTCCCCATTCACTCAGTGCGTTATAGTTCCACATCGCTTAGGATTTGTTGCTGCGCGTTTGCGCAGAGTGAAGGAAAGAGGAGACCAGCTGCACAGGCAGGTTGGAAATGAGAAGCAGGTGATCGGTATCGGTAAAAGAGACAATGATCGCCGATCACCGATCATGCACTTTTTCACGAAAATCGGCCCGATTATGATCGGTGACCGATCGATCGGCACACCTCTAGTACAGTGTACAGGTACAATTAGCCTCCAAGAGGCTAATTTAGCTAGCCTCCACCGTATATTTTCCGGCAAAAAAAAATGTTATGTGTCTTCAACCATTCGCATCACAGTCCTACTGCCATTAAGTCCTAAAACTACCATCAGTAATTTTATAACGTAACACTTTGGAGTTATTTTTGGTTTTAGAGTACAAAAACATTTTGACAGATGCAGATTTCTACTCACCGGAGTGTAAGTGTCACATAGGATGACGTCAGCTTATTCTTCTTCTTGGGTTTTTGTGGGATCCGTCCTTATTTTTATTTCAATCAAACATATTAAAAGGTCCAATAAAATTAACCAAGTATGTTAAATTTTGGCATTTATTTTGAGTGAATTATTGGAAAAAAAATCCAAAGAAATAAAAGGCATATTGGAAATATAGGTTTTTAAAAAAGCCAACAAAAATAAACAAAACAAAAAAACAAAAAAAACTCCGGTTTTAGATTTTAGTGAGTTGTTTTTAAATACCTAATTAAAATCTTATGACGAATACGTTTGGCTTTTGTATTTTTAGTAAATTCTTAATATCCTGTTCAAATTCGCAGATAAATTATAAATAAAGGTTTTTTAAAAAAGGTTAAAAAAAAAGGTTCTATTAGCGACAAGCGGCTGTTATCACCGATAGAATGGTTGATAACAGCTTGCTATCAGGCAGATCAGGGACCAACTGAGGCCATTCAATGGGGCTGATAACCACTGATATTCGCCATTCTATGGGATGATAATATCCGAAGCGGGTGTCCAAACATGATGTGTATTCAGGCCAAAAAGAGTTCAATCTTGATCAGCTTGTGTTCTGCCAGAATTTGTCCAAACGTGATGCTTCATCATGGTCTTTCTTCAGAAGTGGAGTCCTGTGTGGTGAGCATACGGGTCATGGCTGTTGAGCGCATTGCTTATCACTGATTTCAGATATTTCTGAAACTCTCCTCATGTGGCCTCTGGCTCTTGAACAACTCCTCAACTCCTCTGTTGATTCTTTTCACTCCTCTATCAAGTGCCAGAATGGCTTTCCAATCACTGATCGATTTCCATGCCTTTTTCCACCTTCTTTGCTGCATGTGCTCAATACATTTTCCCTGTCTCATTTCACATAACTTACTACTTATTTCACCCGTTGTATCACGTTTTCTGGTGTCACTGACCCACTGAGACGTCAGGAGCTCTGAGATCCTCGTAGCCTTTGATAGCACAGGAGTATCTGACTGCCTGGTCACTGCTGACCAGCTCTTGGTACCAGGAGGACCAGTCCTCATAGAGGAACTCTCCGTTCTGGTACCAGATGAAGGCTGCAGGGCTTTCAGTCAGAGAACAGCTGCTTGAGCACATCAGAGTCACTTTCTGTCCCTCTGAGGCAGGAAACACCTTTACCTGAAGCTCTGAAATGACACCATATGGCCAAATGACAAAGCTCTCATGTCTGTCCAAAAGAAAATTTGTCTGACGTAGACGTCCTAAAAATGTAGCTCAGTTATCCTAGTTCTGTCGGAAGGAATTGGCCAAAAAAACCCCAGCAAACTGCTAAAAAAAACCCCACAGGGATTTCTTGAGTTTGAGAAATAAAAAATTACTAGAAAAAACTAAGAAATGTTGTAGATCAGTCTCTGGAATTTTTTTTAAACTTTGTTATACTTTCAAAAGGTAAACAATTTTCAAATTTTCAAGTTTTATTTTATTTCTGAGATAATTCTCAAAATTTCAGATTTTTTTCAAGCAAATAATTGTTTTTTTTTTTTTTATTTAAACATTTCCAAGATTTTTTTCCTTAGAAAATTTCTGAGGTATTTCCTGCATTTTTTTTTCCCCAAGAAAATTTATGAGATTAATCTCAAAAATTACAAAAATGTACTTCTCCCTTTTTTTCTGTCTACAACGGCCTTAATACGGAACCGTTGACCCAAGTCAGACAGCTTAAAAGTTCTCAAGAAAAATGATCACTCAGCATTTTGGAACTTAGCCAGGAAAATCTTTTTGACAATAATAGCTGCTTCAAAACATTTGTTTAGTCTAAATTAACATCAGGTGGTGTGAAAAAGGTCCTGTCTTTTTATATAACGTTTAAAAAACATCTGATTTCAAGCATACCTGCGACGTGGAGCTTCGTTCTGTTCTCTGTGCATTCCCCGCCGGATTTTTGGCAGCAGAAACTGTACTCATCACTCTTCTTCACATCTCTGATAGTCAGAGTCCCGTCCTCAGTTATGTTGTAGGTGACACTTGGAGAAATCTCTTTGATTACATGCAGAGTTTTGTTTTCCTCGAGGTAGTGCCAGCTCGTGGGCGCGGCTGGATTTTCAGCAAAGCAAGTCAGACTGACAGATGAGCCCTTCAGGACGCAGACGCTTCTCTCTGCTCCCAGAGCCCCTGTAACACAACAACTGATGTCAGCTGAAGACTCAGTCTGTGTCTCCATGTTGCTACACACAAACTCTGTTTCAGACCTGAGACGCAGAGGACGAAGCCCAAAAACATCCGTTCAGCTTGTAAAAACATCATGGCCAAGGTATCCCCTCAATTTATAGTAAGAGAAAACACACGAACAAACAAAATAAAAAAAAAACAAAGTAAATATTATATATATATTTTTGGTAAATACAAAATGTAACTCACCAGCCAATATTGACAGCAATCGTGTTGTGAAGTGCGGTTGGTCTTCTTACGGCAGATGGATCGGTTGCTGAAGAAAATTAGGCGAACAGACCAGATATAACCACAATACTGAAATGACTCTTCCTTCCTGTTTCACTTTCCTTCCTGGGCCTCGAGTTGCTTAGCAAACGAGATGTTTTTACATTCAAAATTCAGATTATATCTAAGCTGAGTTGCTTTTTCTTGTGTTTATTAAGTCTGTTTTCTTGGTGCAGAGCTATTATGGGGGAAAAGGTGTAAAATGCATCATAAAGACGCTTGTGCTGTCATAGATGAGAGTTACATTGTTTTGAGTTTTTTATTTTAATATTGCAGTTCCGACGCAGAAGCAGCAAACAGTATGGGCCGATTATATAGGATGGTTATAAACCAGCTTGAGATGCAGAAAAGTACCCGACTTTCTCAACTTACAGTGTGTGTCAATGGGAGTGTTGGTCCACAGATGTGTGGTTTAGCACATCCACCTAACACAACAAGTCCAGATTGCAACAAACTATCAGTGTTGCAGAGTGTCAAGAAAACCCGAGATCATCCCACTTCCCCATGCTGGAGATTTTAGTTTAACAGTAACAATACATGAAGTTACCTGTAAAATTAATCACACAAGTAACATCAAGACCCAACAGTAGACTCAAACTTCAATAAAATCAATAAGGTTGTGTGTGTTGTATGTTTTCTCATGCAAACTTTGCTTTCATTCTATTTCTTTTTCTATCTAATCATAAGAAATTATAGTCAGGCAGAGAGAGTGTCATGAAGCAGGAAGAGTAGATTTCCCGAAAAAAGAGGAAGTAAGTTTCCAGCTTCCAGATTTATAAAAATATTTTAAACTATTCCTTATTTCAAAGCGTAAAAGTTTTAAAGAATGAAGTCTAAACGTTTTGAGTAACCGAATAAGACCCAAAGCAAAAATACTTATATTAATGTTGGTTTACTTGTCAGAATACTTTCACTTACACTTGTGGGGATGCTTACAAGTAAAACAAATAACTGTAACTTTGGTATCAAATAATGGAATAATAGATTATTCCTGGTTTCTTTTCAGAAAAATGTCTGTAATAACTCACATTATGATTATAATAAGAGTATGAGTTATGGCTATCATAATATTACAAATGAATGCCAAGTCAGAGAGGATGGGGGTGGGGGAGGGGGGGTTGCAGCAACAACAGGAGACAATCATTTGGAGGTTTGGTTCACAAAATGTATTTGATTGATTTGGTAGGGACAATGCATATCAATTAACATTTTTGTAAATGCACCAGAATTAGCTGAAGAGCAAATTTTTTCCATCTGTAGTCCCCGGACAATGAGTAACTTGTCTTGCTAATAACAAACAAAGGTTATGCAAACAGGATTAAAATGAAGCTTCAGCGCAAATTCAACTGGAAGACTCTCTAGCTTCACCTGCCTCATCAATCAGCTCCTCCCTCTCATCACCCTGGACCTATCGGCACTGGATCAAGCCACGCCATGGCCAATCGTTGATCAAGCTCCAGCTGATAAGGACCTTCATCCACAGCCTCCTCTGCTTACCAGCTGCGATCAACCCACCTCCGCCCCATCTCCACCTTCTGCTCCTGGCTCTCAAGCCACATCCTTCTTCAAACACCGCCACCAGTACAGGCCCCGGGGGGATTACATTCCTATTCAGCATCAGGAATGTCTATCGAGCTTATCGAAGTTCCAGCTCGACATCCCCGGCCGGGGCCTGAACGCCAAAGGACTTACAGTTTATTTGTCATTAAACTTTTTAATCGCTTTCTTTCTCTGTACAATACAAAAATTACAACATTCCTTCAACCAGATGGCAAAACAAAAGAGACCACATGGTGAGATTAGGAGAAGGTGCTTAATATTCAAAATGCTGACAGGACTTGTGTAGGTCTTAGTGTCAGGAAAAGGATAGGCAAGATTTCTTCAGACGCCACACATTCTGGACCCAAGCAAATACAAAGTGCTATTTTGGTAAAATCTAACCTCCACAGACACAGATTCATTCTCTGTGATGAACACAGTGAACACCCTACTACAGCCTTAGTCTGCTGTCAAGCAAAAAAAACAAAAACTTTTCAACACTTCTACAACTCACGCTGGTAAAAAAAGAGGAGAAGAGCAAGAAGAAGAAGAAGAAGAAGAAGAAGAAGATGATGATGATATTGGGTGTACACAGATGTTTCTGTGCGGAATAGAATCCAATAGGTAGATGTAACTTTCTAAGTCAATCATTGTGGAAAAAGTGATCCATGCTAAGGCTTTTAGCCCTGGCTAGACGTTAATGCATGCGGTTAATCTGAAAACTTTAATGTGTAAACATAACACAAATTAATTGAACAATTTATTTTGACTCACTTAGTTCAACAAAGCGGCATTGCCTCGACAGGAGAGACGAACGGCAGTAAAAGGTGAAAGCTTTCCGCCACAGCAACAAAAGTTAAACACTTTCAACTTTCTTGTGTTGCTCAAAATTTCTCATGAACGAATGACGAATGGATGAGGACAAGCAACTGTTGCACAAGGTCCATATAGGAAATGGACCTTTTCTATACCTTCCTGAAAATAGGAACTTGGAAAATTGAGAATACTCAGACATGTTTGGTTTGAGATAACAAAACATTCTTTTGAAAATGTGAGTACGGTGGCACGGTTTCTGATATGGCAGTTACCCAGGGGATCAGAAAGTGGAGGGGCACCCAATATACGAAATTAAAAAAAAATCTTCCTTATCTGTCAGATGTCCCCTGAACAATCTGATTAATCTGATTAAATATTTCAATCAATTGACAGCACTAGTTTAAGCACAACTTTGGAACATGAATTGGGAGAAGATTCATTCTTGTTTTACAGAGTTCAATCAGTCTACTTCTCAAAACAACTAAAGTGATGATGATGATTTTGAAGTGTCTTAAAGAATACTAGGAGACAACAAGGTTTGCATGAGGAACCTTTTAATTGAGCTTGAATTGAACAAACAGCTAAAGTCCAACAACGTTTCCTTGTTTCAGTATGAATGTATAAATAGGTATGCGTGTGTGAGCACAATCCGCAAGTATTTATGCAGAAGTTGTGATGCATGCAACTGTTACGGCGGTGGGCTGCAAAATAAGGCGGACATGGGAACCACTGAGCTGTACCGATCCAGAAGAGTTATTTGTCTTACTCTAAAACCAGTCGAGAGTTTCCTTTGCTATGTTCACCTTGTATATCTCCCTACGTGTGTACAAACATCCACATTATTCATCGTGTTAATTCCACTTCTGCATATGGGTTCATTGAAACCTTTAGCAGATTAGAAATTCTTCAGCAACCAGTGACATCTTCACAAAATGTTGCAAAGATCTAAGAATTGAGTGGATTTGAGTGAACAACCAGGTTATATTAATCTGAAAAGTGGCTGGATTGCTCTCAAGTGTTTATTTCTGTTAAATTGGATGATTATAGTTAGAACCTAGTAAAAATTTCAATTTCAGCCAAAAATAAAAAATTATTGTCAGAGTGGGGTCACTTTTATCCCTATACAGTTTCAACAGGAAGATTAATTTTTGGTAGCCCTCCTTCTCCCCAAATGAATGCCACTGTTTTTTGGAATTATTATTATTATTATTATTAATAATAATAATAATAATAATAATAATAATAATAATAATAATAATAATAATAATAAACAATATAACTGGATAATAGTTTGCTCTATGCAAAAAGTGATTTACCTTGAGTCAAACCAAAAGTAGAGGAAAAGACTTTTGGTTTTATGTTATTTTTTTGTGGCAGGCCAAAAACTAGTTGTTTTTATAAAATTTTCTGGTGTAGTGTTGTGCTTTGACCACTAGAGGGTGGCAACGCGCGCTGAAGCAATTACTTGGATGCCGAACTACAGACTTTGTGTTAGAAACGGAGTCTGTCTGGGACGCCTCTTTGTCGTGTGAATTGTTCCTTTGACATCTAGAGCATCGAAGTGTTTGAGTTTAATAAAACCTTTTTTTTTTCTAAAAATCTTCCAAATCGTTTGGATTGAAAGACGTTATGCAACTTAAAGGTATGTATTATTGCCTCCCACTCAGAGTCAGAACAGCTGGCAGAGGCCGCGTCTCCTCCTCTTCTCCGCCCTCTCTCTGTCAGCCTCCTCCTCCCGGACAGCCTGTTCTCCGCTCCCCGCTCCTCTGTGCTTCAGTTGACCAGCGTCGCAACTGGGCGATGCACCTCCAGGAAAACCTCCGCCTTATTATCTGTGGACGACTTCAAATTTACATCACTCAAACCCGAGTGACAGTTTTTCTTGTGTTTGTTTGTCTTTGAAGAGTGTTTCTTCTTCTTCTTCTTCTTCTTCTAATTTTTTAGCAGTATAATTTTGACAGAAACTTTTTCTTTGACAAGGTTTTTTGTTACCTACCTGAAAACTGACCACATTATTCGCTGCAGACACTAATTCTAACAATTTTTTTGTTTATCCTTAAAGAGAACCGATTTGCAACTGGTAGCTCACTGGGAGATGTTACAAGGAGAGCCACACAAACTGGCTTGATTTTGCCTTTTTTAAAAATTATTATTATTATTATTATTATTATTATTATTATTGTTCTCGAAGACAACGACAGCATCTCCTAACAAACTACAGAAGCAACGGAGGCGCTCCTAAAAGGTAAACACTCGATCAATAATGAAGCATAGGCAACTTGACAGTTCTCCTTAAATATGTACACATGTAAATCAAGTTTAAAGGTTACACTACACATGTAAAAGGTGAAACTCACCTTGGAAATTCATTTTTTCTATATATAAAAAAATCACCTTGAAAATTCATTCTTTCTTTTAGAAAAAAGGTGACATAAAAGTAAAAAAAAAAGATAAAGGTTGAGAAAAAAGTTAAAAGCCATTCTATGTTGTTTTTGTATTTGATTTTGTACAGTTTTGTGATATAGAAAGACATTTTTTTATGGAGAACAGTGTCAAATGTGCAGATTCTTTTAGGAATGATATATTTGCAACTGTTCACATTTTATACTTGCTCACCATAAAAAAGGAGTTCCACAAGCTTGTATTCTCGGCCCACTGGTGTTGTTTCAGAGCAGGATAGGATTAGAGATGTTTTGTTTCGCTTCAAACATAAAACAAAACCAAGAAAACTTTGTCATTCAGATGACTGGAAAAGATTTGAAACATAGCCTTTTCTGAGATTCAGATACCAGTCATACTCGGTCTTCCTAATCTGGGAAAAAAATAAAAAACCCGCGTTGATAAAAAGCTACCTTTCTGGGACTTTTCTGTAAGTTATCATTTTTATACAATGTCTGAATTGTCAAAAACAATTTTTTTCTTAGTGCTTCTGCTTGTGTTTCTAGTGAAAGGAATGATGTATTTATTTGCCCTGCTCCCCAGAAAAAGTGGGAATCACCATGGCAACCGCATTGCAGTTGTGAAACGATAACAGATTTCAGTTTTAGCGTTTTATATAAAAGAACATAATAAGAAGGATTCAGAGTTTTTCAGGTCCTAATTATCAGAGGTGTGGACTCGAGTCATATGACTTGGACTTGAGTCAAATCGGAGTCTTGACTTGAAAAAATGGCTGCAATGATGAAGTCGTTCGGCTTTAACGTACATGCTTCTTTTTTGTCACGCTATTTTAAAATGTACAGCTTGTTAGCTCAAGATTGCTGGTGGATGGTGAGCGGAGGTCCGGTTCAGAAAGTGGGTTCTGTACCTGAACTCAGGGAAAGGAGTTTCTCTCTGTCGGTTCACCATCATGGGATGGGTCGTTTATCTGAAGACATCCGCCTTGGGAAATCATATTGACAATTTTTCACAGAAATATTTTTTCTGGAAACATAAAGTTTAAGTAGATTCAAAAGCTTATTGAACTTCCTGTTAGCAGCAATAACTTTGAGTAATGCATTTTTTTGTTGTGACACTAATGCACAGCAACCAATAATGTGCAGCCTTAAGGACACAATTGTGCTACCAAGTTATTAATAGGCTTACTATAAGTAAATTGGGAAGTAAACACCTTTGTTGAGATCCCAACTCAATCTGCCTAAGGCGTTTCTTCAACGGTAGCATCTAATGTATGCATGGATGGGCAAACACGGACTTCCCCAATCTTTGACATCATCACTCCTGAAAATTTTAACACCTCCTCGAGGATAGCACATGTAGATTTTATCCGCACTTATTCCCAAAAGGCAGGGCGTTTGTTGGTAATGACCTATGAGTTAATCGGCACCACAGAATTCCCCAAAATTTGCAACAAGGTGGTCAGAGCTGGCTGTGTGGGGGCGATTCTTGTAAAGCCAGAAATGTGCAGGTTGCAGCCTCCTTGCATCATGTAGCTCTCTAAAGGCTGGGCCAGACACAGTTGTGTGGATTTTCCTTAAAGAACCAGAGCCAAGCAATCTCCTTTCCTGTCATTCCTCCATCTGTCTGTCTTACCGCCCTTATCCAACGGCGGGGAACACTCCTCTTTTGGTACATATGGGATCTGTGTGTTTTTGTGCGTCCGTAAAGAGTCAGGTCATGCAGAAAACAAGATAGAGGAGAAGACAGAACGAAGAGAGAAGTGCTTGGAAGTCAGTCAACAAGTGAAGAAAGAGGGAGGAATGTAGGATTTAGGGAAGAAATGCTGTAGAAGATAGAACATAAATTTTATAGATGTGACAAAATCCTGGGCCAATCAGTATTTTTTTTCCTGCATTTTGCATCGTGTTGCAACCACAAAGTTCAATATATTTGATAAAAATTTCATTTGACAGACCAATGATTGAATGTGTTCTTTAAACTTTTGCTACACATTAGAAATCTACTTTTTACAGCAATACCTCTTGTCTGGGGTATTTCTCTACCATCATCGTACATCCAGTAACCAAAGTTTTGGCCCATTTTTCTTTTCAAAAGTCTCAAAAATCTCGGATCGGAAGGGAAGCACTCTGGAACAGCAACGTTTCCAAGGTATGTCAAAGATTTTCAATGAGACCAAATGCAAGAATTGTCTTTGATGTAAACCACTCCGTTATAACCGGAGCTGTATGTTTAGGGGTTGTTGCCCTGCTGGACAGCGAACCTCCCGGCCTCTCTCAGCTCTATTTACAGTATTTAGCTCCATCCATCGTCTCGCACCAATTTCCCTGTCACTGCTGCAGAGAAGCATTCCCACAGCAGTGGTCGAACGAGGTGGGGCTCATGTGTTTGGGGTGAAATTTTTTTTATCTATTCTGATCACCCTGTATCCCCAACATGGCTTGTAGCAAACTACAAATGGGACTTCTTATATTTTTCTTCTGGCCACCCTTCAATGAAAGCCAGCTTTGTGGACGGCATGGTAATAGCTGGTTTGTCAACATGTTGTTCCACCTGAGAGTTTCCAGGTCTCTTTTAGTGGTTTTTGCATTTGTTTCTGCTTTAAACTTTCTCCTCGTTTTGTTTGCTGCTTGGTTTTCAGGAGGCTGTTTGTTCTCTAAGCAGTCCCTCCAGGATTTCATGATTGGTTGTTGTGA
Source organism: Poecilia mexicana (assembly GCF_051168715.1). Taxonomy (NCBI): domain Eukaryota; kingdom Metazoa; phylum Chordata; class Actinopteri; order Cyprinodontiformes; family Poeciliidae; genus Poecilia; species Poecilia mexicana. The sequence goes on along the minus strand of NW_028263371.1, from coordinate 5,158,460 downwards.
CTTTTTGCAATCAAAATCAAAGATTTTTTTGGTGCTACTTTAGGAATATTTGTGAGGAATTTTGCAATATTTTTTTCTAAGTAAACCTCTTCCAAAATCTACATAGAGAAGAAAAAAGATAAACTAAAAAAGCAGCAGTGTTGTTGAAATGATGATGTGTAAAATCAACTTTTTTGAACTTTACATCATGTTATAATGTTATTCTCTCATCATAAACATACCTGGAGTGTTGCTTTGATTCTGTCATGCTTGTTTGAGAAATCCTTTAGTTTCCCACGACAACCGTTGAGATATTCACCTTCAAGGACGAAGCCCCTCTTCTGAGCTAAAGTTTTGAAGCTTCGGAGCTATATGTATGCATGTATGTGCCGTTTTGACTTCTGCTTTCTAATGCAATTAGTTGTGCAGGGTTTTATTTAGAGGTGTCAGGATAAATGGGGCTGTAAACTTTTGTCCATAAAAAACATTCTAACTATGTGTCATTTTTTTTGTTTCATTTTTGCAATTCTGTACCACTTAGTCTTGCTCTATTCTAAAATACGTTGTCAGATAAAATACACTCGTTGTGTGTACTTTGGCAAGACACGACAAGCACTAAAACGATATGAAGGAAGAAAAATAGTCCCAAAAATTAGACAAAAGGCAAAGAAACTCGCTGACAGAAGAAGGTAGACTTAAACACAAAGTCAAACCAAAATGAAGTTTATCAGTTGAAGTAAGTTGTTTAAAAGTGGCTACAATGACACTCTGTTGTCATGGCTCTGGAGTGTCCAGTCCTGGTCCCTAACCTGAAGCCCCCCTGTTGGAAGCTCCCTGGGTGACTGCAGCCTTCAGGCCTCTGTTGTTTCCATACTTTCTCTGCTGTTTGTACATGATGGGTTCAGTGGGTTCAGCCCAGCTATAAAAGCACCGCTCCCCCTCGTCTTTTCCCCCTGCGGCACAGGACGGAGTCTGCAGGCC